>NC_141140.1:22745464-23059631 GCF_053477565.2 Lygodium microphyllum | reverse complement strand
TGTTTTGTATAAGGATCCTTGAAAACATGAGAAATAGCCACTTTACAAGGTGTAAACATCCTTTCTTGTCAACCACACCTCTTAATGCAAAGGCTAGCATCACGGAATACCTGTAGAGCCGTGCCTTTTTTATTAAGCTCCTAAGACCATTTCGCGAATCATTCGAGGAAGATCAAGGTAGAGCCTAAGACAACCCCTTGCATCCAAATGCCAGCTAGAATCATCTCCTAAAAAAAAAAAGTGGAAACACTGAACCCCCCAAAAGCACCTTGAGTGCCACAATCACTGCACTAGGGTTTCCATACCTAGCCCCATTCCCCATGACACATGCTTAGGGCACATCAAGGGTAGGATATACCTAGCAAGGTAATTCTTGCCTATGGTTTGACCCGTCACCCTAAGCCCCCTACATCACATCTCCCTTATGCACAAACTAGGTCCTGAAGTGTGGGACACCACCGAGGGCTTGCCCAAAGTTTTGCCCAAGGTTAGATCCATCTCCTAGTTCCATAAGCATGGGCACCACACACTCCACAGTAAGGCAGAAACACCCCTAGGTAGTGCACCTTTTTTTCTTTCCAGGTACGAACAAAGGTCCCAACTATCGACTCCAGAGATCCCATCATCCATGAAATGCACTCCCCATCTTATGCGACATGTCATCATGCATGTACAACAAAATAAGGGGCGGACGCAATAGCCCTAGTCGAAAAGTGAATGAAGAAGCTCATTTGGAACAACACAAGAGAAGGCACTCGTGGAGGGCCAACAAAGGGATCTGTCCAACCCAATGTTCCATTCTAGTACCATAAATCCCTCCAATACTAGGGCTCATATCCAACTCAAGGGCCTTTCAGAACCATAAATCCCTCCAACACCAGGGCTCATATCCACCTCAAGGGACTTTCAAAACCATAAATCCCTCCAACACCAGGGCTCATATCCAACTCAAGGGCCTTTCAAAACCATAAATCCCTCCAACACCAGGGCTCATATCTGACTCAAGGGCCTTCCAGAACCACAAATCCCTCCAACACACCTTTCAACAGAGCTCATATAAAAACTCAAAAAGCCACATGGCTACCCCAATAACACCGTCTGACTCACCACCTAGCAGTGCCATGGGATTGGCACTCAACTAAGAGGGGGGTAATGTTTACTACAAAGCAAAGGAAGCAGAAAATGGGGCATCAAGAGGAAAAGTGCAAGGCGGAAAAAAGAAAAAGGCACCCTACAAGAGAGTGGGCCCGGAAGAAATCTAAAAGCATGGGAACAACCACCAGGAGTACAAGATGCAACCATGGAAGTCGCAAGAAGCCAAAAGCAAGAAGGTGCAGCCAAAACCTCTATAAAAGAGCGCTAGGCTCCATCTTGTGCAATGTGTAACCATGAATGGGTAGTAGGACTAAGCTAGGAAGAGAGGAGGACAATGGGAAAAAGGGCCTAGCGGCCATGTAAGAAAAGGGGGATAAGGGGATGATCACCCAAAAGGGATTTAGGGTTTTGTATATAAAGTTCAAAAAGTGAATGAGAGCTCATTCTTGGCGTGTGGCAAAAATCTTCTTCTCTTCTCTTTTCTTCTTGCTTGTGCTTGAGTGAGGGAGTGTGAGAGAGTGAGGGAGTGAGTCTATGAGAGTGAGGGATCAAGGAGAAGATGCTCCCCATCTCATCTATTCATCTTCTTCTCTTCTCTTCTCTTGTGTGGCTATGGAGGATGGAGCTTGACGAAGAGGGACTGAGCTTGCTTGAGCTTGCCTCAAGGATCGTGGAGCTACCGGTGTGCAAGAGAGAGGAGGGTACTCGATTGAGCATCAAGGTAAGCTGACTACACCCCATGGGTAGGGATAGTGCATCGGCTATGTGAGAGGTAGCCATGGCCACTCGGTTTGAAACACTTGACCAATAAGTAGTCCGTAGGTCTCGAGGGTTGAGCTAGAGAGCTTCCTTCAGATTGCTTACTTGCTCGAATCGTTTTCTTCTCTTTCACTTCAGTCTTCAAAATCAGCCTCTCTCTTAGTGGCACCGCTCTTACACCATGTCAAGAATCGCATGGTGGGGGAACTTGCTTGAGGTGTTGTGCCATACACACACTATACATATAAGATGAACCTCACTCAAGAGTACAAGAAGAGAGATGGATCCCAAAACGTTTTCTTGTTGGTTTCTCCTTCTTTTTCCACACCCAATGCAATTTACGTAAAGCATAAATAAGATACAACATAAAGGAAAGTGGCCTACTAAGTCAAACAGTGCATAATTGACTATACTAATCGAGTAGCACTATAACTATGCCAGCTGTATAGGTAGGTGCAATAAAATAAATATAATAAGTGATAAGTCAGTGGCCATGTGAGGATCATAATGAACACTGACATGCTAAGTGTAGACATGCGAATCCATCTAGCCAGGCAATCCATCATCAATGTTCACACGTGTTGAGCATGCCATCTCAATAGAGACAGGATGATACATAGATTGCAAGCCATGGGAGTCCTGAAAGAGCTTAGTTGGGATATTTTGGCACTGTATGAGAGGGTCGTGGACAGAGTACGGGTACTTGAGGGCCTTTTGGCACCTATTTATTGCACCATTGGGGTGAAGCAAGGATGCCTCTTCTTGGCATGTACATTGATGAGATTGCTGATTATATTTCATAGGAAGGAGATAGAGATGCTCCACTAGAGCTGGCACATGGATACCTCTCCTATTGTATGAAAATGACATTGTATTGATAGCTAACTCTCCAGAGGGTCTATAGAGACACTTGAACGCATTACACTCCTATACTTTGGACAATGGGCTTTCAATGAAACTTGGTAAAACCAAGGTGATGGTATTAATACTACACTACAATGGGTCCCTAATGGGTTAGGAGATCAACACCTAAATTCACATATGGACCTAAGGAACTAGAGTATGTGGACTCTTATACATACATGGGAGTCTTATTCACAAGGCTCACCTTTTTTATGCAAGAGGAAATAGACACTGTAGACTGACTCATGGATACACAATACCAGGTGGTTTGGATAGGATGTGATCACAAGTGCAGCTTTAGGAACCCCACACCAAGGTATGGCTCTTTGATACATTGGTCACATCCACACTACTCTATGGAGTACAGATATTGAGGACCGGCCATCGTAGCAAATCAGGGTGCACTTATGACAGATGGAGGTCAATGGAGAAACCCCTTATGTCGATGATATCCAGGATGATCATATGTAAGGCCACAATTCCACATGAGATCATCAGAGGAGCTAAGCTAGCAACTACACCAATTGTGATAGAGGCCCTCACCCAATCAGTCACATATATACATAGCCTATGGTACTTACCCAAACATAGATATGCATGGTTGGCTCTTGAGTCCTTCAGGAAATTTGCTAGAGAGGGTGATACTTCATGTTGATATGCATAAATGTTAGCCTAGTTTGAACTACATAACTTTAGCATGGACAAGTGACCCCCCTTCTAGTGCTCCCTCGATGCACTATCTCTTGATTTGAGCAGGTAGGCATTTGCACAATTATTAGATGGATCTTACCCAATTGGATATTAGGCAAACATAGTTAATGCTAGGGCATGAGCTAGGGACAAAAATGGCTTTCTATTGCAAGCATTTCCTTCGTACTTTAGATTATGAATTTATTGTTCACCTGAGATACATGGACACCCACCTTTTCCATGGGATCAAATGTACTATTGGCCAGTTATGCACCTCCTCACATCACCTAAAGATTGAGATTAGCAGATATAGATCCATCCCATTAGAGGAACACATATGCCAGATATGTCACTTAGAGCTAGAGACATAGGATCATTATATTTTCTGCTACCCAATGTATTATGAGATCCATGGTCATTTCCATTGTCTCTATAGAGATAGATTTAGACCACTATCCAAAGTCATGGATTCTACTCATCAGCGATGCCTTGGCCTCTTTCTCCTTGAGATATGATGGCTTCATGACATGCACCTCAAGATTACAACTACTCTAGGACACTAAGACCCTTTACAGAGGCAACTCACAAAATTCTTTACCAGAGAGACTTAGGAGACTTTAGTACAATTACAGCCCCAATCCACATGAGAGACTCTCTCACTGCCATAGTCCACACACAAACAAGGAGTATTGATTGATTGTGCTATTCAACTTAGATAATCCATATGTCCTAGATCTCGAGATAGACACCGATGACACCTTCATAGGTGGATATAGGGGATTATTTCTTGGGCTAGGGCTAGGACCTCCATTCCCAGATGAGATTGTGCCATTTGGAGCTCATTGTTACTAGATAGAGCTCTATGTTTTACACATAGCCATAGTTAGTTTCCTTTCTTATTTTGCTTTATGCTACATATTTTGCCCAGATAGGTGTACCATTATACACATGATTGTAACTCACGGTCTCATAGGTCATTTTGGCCTTTTGTAGACGTTAATATATTAGTTCATTTCATCTGTGTGTGTGTGTGTACCATGCATTCAACCAGTTTGTCTCGGGAGCTTTATGAAGTGAAATGGAAGAAGCTCATAAAAGAAGAAGAAGATCAATAAATCTTCCACCCACTGCTCGTTGTGTAACTCTTCCCCCTATCTATCTCCCCCCTTTCCATCTTCAATGAACCTTCGATTGAATTTTGGATCAAGAAATTTTAAGTTGCATTGTTTTTTTCCTCATTGCTCAGCTCCCTATGCGTGAAGTATTATGAGGACATGGATCCAAGGAGGAAAGTTTGTTATCATGTTGCAACCTCATCACCTTGCTAATTATAGAAAATGATGTAATTGCTCCTTCCTATGACCATTAAAGAAGTTTTTTTCTTTTTTGGTAGGGCAGGGGAGATTATTATACACACTACCATAGAATTGCCATGAGTTGATGAATAACTCAGGCAAAGCTACAAGTCAATGATGCCTACCATTGAATAGCAAGGAAGAGGTTGCATAGTATATTTACATCTCTCCTATAAGTGTGCTATTTCTATATTATAAGAAGCAAGTCACAGATTTGTAAGATTATGTAAGAGAGAGAGAGAGAGAGAGAGAGAGAGAGAGAGAGAGAGAGAGAGAGAGAGAGAGAGAGAGAGAGAGAGAGAGAGAGAGAGAGAGAGAGAGAGAGAGAGAGAGAGAGAGAGAGAGAGAGAGAGAGAGAGAGAGAGAGAGAGAGAGAGAGAGAGAGAGAGAGAGAGAGAGAGAGAGAGAGAGAGAGAGAGAGAGAGAGCTCAAATCCAATGGTCAGGCCATGGGACAAGAATTTAAGAGGAGTATGTTCAGGGTGGGGGGTAGGGGCCCGGGGGGGGGGGGGGGAGAGGGAAGTATAAGCACATTCACTTTACAAGCACCCTAATGAGTTTTCCATAGAAGGATAAAATGCTTGCAATGTTTCAAATATAATTGCATCGCATGTGCATATGCAAATGAGCAAACTTGCTATCATTGATAGTAATGCTCACAAAAGAAGAGTGTTTGAAGATAAGATGATATGATTTGGATGTGGAAGTGTCTTTCATATTTCATCGATAACTTTTCCCTCTTGAAAAAGTGCATTACTCTAAAAACTAGCATGAAATGGTGCTATGGATTTAAGACAATTTTATGGTTTTGGATGGAGGGTTTAGATTGCATGGTGCTTTGATAATTTGACTTTTGGTTGCTCTCACAAACCAAAAGTGAGAAATAATGAGAGAGAGAAAGGGGGAGGGGTACACAACATCATGTTACAGTCTACCTTAGGACTTGCATGTGCACATATCCTAGCACTTCACGCTAGGATAACTAACACCCGTGCTTGAGTGGGTACTAGCACGGAGCACTATTTCACAAGCGGTGATCAAAGAAAATCCTCTCACATAACCCAAAAATGGGATGATATGGAGTGCCAATTATCTGATTGACTTTGTCTACATACTACGCCAAGCGAGAAAGATTAAAAATGGATAACCAAAACACCAACAAAACCGAACAACTATGACTCTTGTAGTTCACAAAAAAAACACTTACAATGTAGAGCATATATGTCCTTGAACAATGTTAAGAATGCGAGCTCAAAAAAATAAATGCATAAAATCTTCATACCTTACATTGAGCCTTGAGCATCAGGATTGTGGAAGTTTGACAAACACAAATGAAACTTTAAAAGCTTATGTGTGACCCTCCTCTCTTCTCACATAAGAGACAAGAATACAAATCCTGAGAAGTGCCCTTATTCCATAAGCTACCCTCCTTTTATAGTTTTCTTCTTCTGTTACACGTGACATGCTTTTTCAAAACCATTTAAACTCTTCTTTACATTTTTTCACAATGAAAAGCATTAAAACTTTTTTTTTATTTTGGTGCTTTTGCTTCGAACATTCAATAACCTTCTCTTTCATATTTTCGTATTGCTTTTCTGAATGTAAACCTCCAGCTAATTTCTTTTTTGCCACCTCCCGTAATTCATACACACCACAAAAAACAAACACCACCTATCAATTACGTCAGCTACTAGCATGTTCTAGTTGTATGACTTCTTCCTCTTAAGCAATTTGACCTTTTCGGCATTTACTATGCCATACTTTTAAGAATACTATCCTCATATATGCCGCATACTAAACACGTAAACTGTTTTATCATCATTGATGAACGCAGTGCCAAGTCTCCCAAAAGTTAGAAACCTATGGCTTCACCATGTGTCTGATTCGCAAGCTTTCCATCACAATCACGCTAGCTATCTATCTTTCACAAGGAACTTTAGACACTTATCTAGATAGTAAAAAGATCCATATCTAGTAAATGCACAATTTTTTCTAGTTAGCAACCATAGCTTTTCTGTTTGCAACTAGGTTTTTAATTTTACTAGATAAAATGAATCTATATCTAGTAAAATAAGTGTCTACATATAGTGAAACAAGCCAATTTTCTATATAGCATCTAACTTAGCCATCTTTACAATGTAAAAATCAAGCTATAACTAAGAAAACAAGTGTGCATAGTGAATACAATTGAATTCTTATATTACATCTACATAGTCATGCTTATATAATCAAGTTAAGTACCACATCACAGTTAATAGGCTTATCCATCCACCATCTAACACAATCTCAAATAACACAATGGTGAATACACACTCATGTAACAACATTTATGTACGCATTCAAAATGTGCATGCCCTTTGAGATACATGCATGATTATTTTCATTCCCACATAGATGGCATAAATAAGCCAAACAAGTTTACATGTAGATAATAATAACACTCAAATATCATTTTCTTGATAATATAAATATTTCTTTTTCACATTAAAAAAATAAACAATGAGAATCTCATCCAATTCAACTCAATGGCCATGACATTTATACAAGTGCAAACAATTCTCAATAGTTAATTGGGTGGGTCCCTTATAAATTAGGGGCATGCCCATCCATTCACATAATAAAGTTGACGATTTAGATCATAACATTTTTTGCTAACTAAAATTAGCCTTTGCTAGAGCAAGTATATGCCATTAGAATTTTAGGCTTTCGAGTTCTTACATGACTTGTTAATTATTTTTGGGTGAATAATATTCATTGAGCTATATGATACCCATCATACCTTATTCTTTACACTCAATCTTCTTTCTTATACCACTAAATGTCTGCTCCCTACACATGTGCATGTAATATGTAAGTGGCCTAATACTCATGATCAACACAAAGTATAAACAATCCTTTAAAAGTAAAATGAGGGATTAAAAATGTTTACATTGCATGGTCCACATATAAATTTTGAATAACTGTGTAAATAGTAGGAGTAAATAAAATATTTATGCTGCATTATCAACACATCCTTTGGTAGAATGAAGTTTTCAAAATTAGTCAATACTAAGAAAATAATGATTATGGGTTCTCACCTCAACTTTAGTTCAAGATAAATGTAGCTTACTAAAGTGCATATATGATGTTTGGATGGTAAAATATTCTTGTCACTTGGATATATGAGAGCTCATATTCACTTACATTGCTTGTTTATCTTATTCTAGGTTTTGTGCATTTTCATGGCTTTCTGTGCATTTTTCATGCCTTTACAACTTCCTTTGCCAACATGCTTAAATGGTGGCATCTTTATGATGTTGATATTTGAATTATTATTTTTGTTAATCTTCTCAACAATTGACATGCCCTTGACTCTAATATTTTAGAGTCTTTCCCCATAGTAAAAAAAGTTTGCAAGGCACAAAATTTAAGTACTTAGAATAATTCTTGGTGTGTGTGTGTGTGTTGGGGGGGGGGGGGTAAAATAGTGAAGGACTTTAATTACGAACATGAAAAAAGGACCTATAGCTACTTTTACAGAGCTACAGGTGCCTAGACTATGTCATAGGAAGAAATATGAAAATATAATGGTTAATCTTTATTGCAAATGGGTAAGGTCCCATTCAAATGAGCTTATTTACCTTTTAGTCTAATCAGCTTAAATCTTTTTCTAGAAAAAGAAGGATTTGGTAAAGAAAAAAATATGTTCTTCTAGCTAGAAGTAACATTTTCAATATTCAAGAATTCAATCTTCACTACTAGCAAAAGAGTCTCTACCTCCCTCCAATTATCCAAGTTCTAAGAAACTTCTCTTCCTAATTTGCCACCGATTGACAAGCAATAGACAAGTCTTATCATCACTTTCAACTCAGCTTGCTATTTATCATACAACTTGATCTAAGCATGATCTTAAATATTAGCTTGAAGTTTTTGAGACACTCTAATAGCCCATTAATCAAGCATGCTACATTACCCTATTGTAAGTGATGCTAAATTTGGTGATGGTTTCATGTGGAATCTTGACTATCAGTACCTAGCCTTTCAAGTTTAGCACAATCTTCTTTGTGGTGCAAATGCTTTATATCTAGTGAGCTACTTTATTGGATGTACTTGTTGAAAATGCAATCCACACTTGCTAGAAAAACTAGCTCTCTATCAATGTAGCAATGTTGAGTTGAGACTAGGTTTGAATCCTAGGCCAAATGGAGGAAGATTTTCATAATTGTATAGACAGGATGTCATCCATAACCTTAAGGTTTTGGGGGCTAGATGGCTAGCCCAATTATGGGAAACTTCTAGTTAAGTGCGCACTAGCATGAACAATACTGGAATGGGTGCCCTCCCAGTAAGGGGAGGTGCAAGCTCCCCCGCCCCCCAAGTTACTAACTTGGTATCAGAGCTCAAGTTGCTGAGCTTGGGTGGCACTAGGACCTCAACCAAGGTGTGGCTTGAGGGGGGTGTTGGAAATGCAATCCACACTTGCTAGAGAAAACTAGCTCACTATCAATGCATCAACAATGAGTTGAGACTAGGTTTGAATCCTAGGCCAAATGGAGGAAGATTTCCATAATTGGATATACCGGATGTCATCCATCACCTTAAGGTTCTGGGGGCTATATGGCTAGTCCAATTTGTTGGAATAGCAACTGATACTTGCCCATAGAGGCTAGATGTATGCCTTGAAGAGGCTAGAAGATAAACAAATGATGTATAACACCATATTGGGGACTAATGGGAATTTCCCATAAGTTTGGGACATGTGGTCAAATCTTTGGATTTTTCATAACTTGAACATTATCACTCCAAATCGAGTGCTCTATAGCTCAATAGATTCCATTTTTCAAGTGCTTTCCAATGATAGGTCACATCATATGATTTTGAGAAACTTATGGGCATGTTATCTGGGTGCCACCTTTTTAGTATTCAAAAATGAGAATTGGGAGATTCCCAAACTAACTAATATTGTGTTGTATGCTCTAGGAAGAGATTTTCAGAATCCCATATGCACAGTGAGGAGAGTGGTACTATGAAAAAGCTATAAAGGCATGTACTTGGTTGACACTCATTACAAGGGTAATGGAACTATCAGTTTGAGTCATTGTCCATCTTACACAAGAATGTGTTTATGATTCCAAGCTAATCCATCTTGGAATATAATTCACTTGTGTAATAGTTAGTCTATCTAAGTCTATGTCATTATGAGTTGTATATTCATCTTCTATCCTCAATAGCTCCTACCATGCTCTAGATCCGTCTTGTTGACATGGTATTAGATCTCAGCTAAGCATGTCCCAACTCTCTTTTCACTCCTCTTAGATCCTCTTCATCTCAATCTAGCTTAGTTTGAGTGTATGATCCCCATTCTTCACTTGAATCTCACAGTCACCTTGTGGCAGCCATAGCGAGACTACACCTATCCACCTTGGAGCTTCTAGATCCCTTTCTACAAGCTATATCTTCCAGTGATTCCTTCTAGAGATATCTTCCTCTACTCAAGACGCTTCCTCCTGGCACTTTAAACATAGACATTGGTGGTCTACAGCTCCAGCATTGCAAAAATTAAAACTCACTGCCCTGTTTGTGCATGCATGCTGACGTACAGCTAGATCCATGCTTGCATGAGCTTCCTTCTATCAAGTTTTGAGCCCAAATGCTCAACTGTAGCTGCTGTAATCTTAAAAAAATCAGTTAGCTAGAAACCCTAACTCTCAGTTCTCCATAGCCATTTGGGCTGAAGCTCATAAAACACTACATTTTCTCACTCCTGCCACTTGAACCAAGTTTTTACCACTCAGATATGAAGTTTCACGCAAGTCAAACCTCAAGAAGAAGAGTTCGAGCAATCCACTTGAATTCAAGCAGTTCACCTAAAGATCAAGAAGACCACTTGAAATCAGGCAACATCAAGTCTGTAATCAAGCTAATATCTCTTGATATTGTTTTGCTTATGTCTCTTGACACATTGAAGTATAACTTTCTTTGTTAGATATTCCCAGATATTTTTAGCTAATTTCCATAATGTGAATGACCAACATCAAGTCTTTCATAAGGATGCTTCTCATGAAGAGTGACATAATCATTGTTTCTCACTTCAACTACATGGAAGACTTGTTTGGCCCACTTGTAGGAAGACATGGAGCTATCTACATAAAAAAGCAATCAATGATTTCATTTGAAGTTTCTAAAGACATTCAAGTTGCCTTGGTTATCATACAAAACTCAAATTTGGTGGTGCCTTTGCTTGAGGGGGACAAGAATAGCAAAGTCAAAGTCAAAGAAGTTGCAAGCAAAGTAAGGAGTGACAAAGCAAGAAAAATGAAGGACAAGATGTTGTATGATTTCAGAAGAAATTCCAATGTAATGTCAAGCCATGAGTTGAAGCCGTATGAAATCCCAAGATTTATGAAATAGTTCAACAAGTCATGTCAAGTCACAGCAATGTACCCATGTCAAACTCGCTGAGAAAGAAGACCATGTGAATGATATTATTGGGCTCTTAATTATGTATCTATGGGGACTCCTTTGTGTTAGATATGATCAATGCCCCATCCTCATTAGGTGCCACCAATGATCCATGGTGCTCAAAGTTGTAAGGCCCCCACTATGAGGAGAAGCCAAATGTGAGCCCAAACATTGGTTGAGTCCTAACTTGTATATCAGATGAGGTCTATGTGACCGGATGGCAAAAAGGTGACCCTTGTGGGTCTAATCTTTGGGTTAGACGGAGTGGTTAAGCTGGTAGTAACTTGAGGCGCATTGCATCGAGTTGCGGGGTAAGGAAGTTAAAAGGGGGCCCTATTTTGCAGTTCGGGGGCCGTGGAAGCGGCCCCTGGCTGAGGTGTCCCAGGGGGGCCAACGGCCCTCCTGGCGGGGGTCCGGGGGCAGCACCCTCGGCCCGATGGTAAAGGGAATATTCCTTGGCCGACTAGTGGAGGCTCATATGGTAGGTCGGCCAGGCCGACCTAACAGCCTTCGTGGGCTATAAAAGCTAAACCCCTTCACAGCCATCGAACACTCATCTTTCACCCAGTCAGAGTTATTGTTCCAGCTAGCCTTAAGCTCTTCACCTATCTTCTGTCTAGATCGCCATCTAAGCTTCACACAGTGGAAGCGCACGGGTGGACAGAGCCATCTTTGTATCAGTTGTTTGGAGCTAAAGAATTTACTGATTCTCCTCTTATCTGTTGTGTACTCTCTATCTCTTTCTCAGATTCTGTTCACTACGCCGTGTTATTTTTACATGGTATCAGAGCCCAGGGGGCTCTAGAGATCGGAGAGTGTGCAAGAGGCAAAGGTTTCAACAGCAAAGAGAAACTATGTCAACTTTCGGAAGCAGTTCTGGTGCATCAGGAAGTAGTGCAGGAGGTGGTGTTGCTGTACTAGCTATTCAAACACTGAGGATTCGTCCACCAACCTTCAGCGAAGGCAAGTTAGATGGTACAAACTACACCTTGTGGAAGTTCAAAATTACAACTATCCTTGATTCTTATGAGCTTCTGGAGACTGTGCTGGGGACTGACGCAGAACCACAGCCTACCCCCGACCCATCAAATTCTAGTGTGATGATTCCTCCGAATGCAGATCTTCTACAAGCTTGGAAACAAAGGAATGCAGATGCATTGTGTGCCTTAGTTACAAGCTGTTCTAACTTTGATTCAGCATACAACCAAAGCGTCAGAGGCTTGGAATGTACTAAGGAGTCAGTATGAAACACGAAACCAAACAAGGATTCAAAACTTGGAGAATCAACTAGCAGTGGAGAAGTTTGCTGAAGGAGAGACGGTTGAAGCATTCATCACTCAGATTAAGAATCTGTGTGACCAGATGACTGGCGCTGGGATACAAAAGACTAGTGAAGACCTAGCTCGGAGGTGTCTTCGGATTTGTCCACAAAAGTTTGATGGACTAGTAACTACCCTTAATACTCAGGTGAGACCTCAAGCTTTGACTTTTGAGGAGTTTTGTGCATTATTGATGGAGGAGGAGTTGAGGCTGAAAGCCCGAGAAGGAAGCAACAATGGAGATGCTACATTCTCTGCCAATGCAAAAGGCAAAGGTGGTTCCTCCACCAAAAATGATGGTGACAAAAAGAAGAAGGGCGGCAAGAAGAAGTTTCAAGGAGAGTGCTTCTACTGTAAGAAGAAAGGACATGCAATTGCAGATTGTCGTGTCAAGAAGGCAGATGAAAAGAATGGTACCCTTAAAAGTAAAGGGAAAGAGACATCCAATACGGTTGAAGCAGAGTTGGAATTATTCATGGCGACCATTGAGGAAGTGTGCTCCTCGGCGCAAGAAGAATCTATCACTGACTCATGGGTGTTGGATAGTGGGGCCTCCCATCACATGACCAACAAGAAAGGCCTATACAGTTCTATGCAGCCTCTACAAGAATCCATCACTGTGACGGTTGGAAATGATGCTAAATGCCCTGCTACAGGCACAGGTACTATTTTCTTTTATTGCTGCAAATGGTGAAGTAAAAAAGCTTTCAAATGTGTTGTATGTTCCTGAAATCAGGAGAAATCTGTTATCAGTTTTGCTGCCATAACTGATCTTGGTCATGAAGTGAGGTTCAAGAAGACAGGTGCAGAAATTCTTGATAGTGCTGGCACAATTATTGGCAAAGGAGAAAGAAGGAACAACCTATATGAGCGAAGTGCTCTTACATCCACCGCTGGAGTGGGTACAAGTAAGCTTTGGCATGAAAGGTTTGGACACATCGGATTTGCAGTGTTGAAGGAGATGCAAAAGCAAGGTATGGTTGCTCACCTACCTACAATAACTGAATTGAAGAAACCATGTGAAGCTTGTATGATGGGCAAGCAACAGAGAAAGGCATTTCCACAAGAAAGCAAGAATAGAGCACAGGCTCCTCTAGAGTTGGTGCATGCTGACTTGTGTGGTAAGATGCCTACACAGGCCTTGGGGGGATCTTCTTATTTTATGTTGATTGTCGACGACTACAGTAGGAAGATGTGGGTGTACTTCCTTCGTGATAAGGCTCAAGCTTTTGGTAACTTTAAAGAATGGCTAAAACTTGCTGATAATGAAATAGGGAAAAGTGTGAAGAAATTTAGAACAGATGGTGGTGGTGAGTTCAACTCAAAGGAGTTTGAAGGCTTTTGCAAGAGCACCATTGTGGAGATGGCAAGATGCATGCTAAAGGGCAAGGGATTGCCTAACCATTTTTGGGCTGAAGCTATTAATACTGCAGTCTACATTCTAAGTTGGAGCTACACAAAGACTCTCAAGGGAAAAACACCTCATGAGGCTTACACTGGTAAGAAACCATCTGTCTCACATTTCAGAATTTTTGGATGTGAATGTTATGCACATGTTCCAGATGAGAAGAGAAACAAGTTAAATCCAAAAAGCAGAAAATGTATCTTCTTGGGTTATAGTGATGAGCAGAAGGCTTACAAATTATATGACCAAGAGGCAAAGAAGATCATCGCGAGCCGTGATGTGGTGTTCAAGGAGGAGCCGCATACAGTGGAGGAGGAGAAGGCAAGTTCTTCCACTTTATCATCAAGCGAAGAAGTAGCCCACTATGAACCTGTCCCGAGAATTGTCCCTATCCTTAAGGAGGAGGAAGCATCATCTTCAGATGATGAGAAAAAAGTTCACCAACCTGACATCACCCCACTGGAAAAGCCATTGCCGCGCTGGGTGAAGCAGCTCTATGACCACAATAATCCTATGCCTGCATCTGTTGAGGAGAAGGCAGACAGACCAAGGAGGTCTCAGAGAATAGAGGAGCAAAGGAGGGCTTCTGCTCACATAGTCAATATGGCCTTGATGGTTGAGATTATGAGAGAAGTAAAGGAGCCAACCGACTTAGAAGAAGCACTTGCAGATCCATCATGGAAGGCCGCTATGCAAGCGGAGTATGACAACATAATGAAGAATGACACTTGGGAGCTAGTGGATCGACCAACAAATCAGAAGGTTATTGGCACCAAGTGGATCTGGAAGGTAAAGTACAAGGCTGATGATACCTTAGAAAAGTACAAAGCTAGACTGGTTGCCCAAGGATTTTCACAAGTTGAAGGGTTTGATTTTCAAGAGTCATTTGCCCCAACTGCCAGAATGACCACTATTCACACGGTACTTGCAATGGCTGCCCACAAGAAGTGGCCAGTGTACCAAATGGATGTTAAGTCAGCGTTCTTAAATGGTGACCTCAAGGAGGAGGTATACGTGGCTCAGCCACCAGGGTTTGAGGCCCCCCATTCTGAGAACAAAGTGTGTAAGCTGAAGAAGGCATTATATGGGCTGAAACAAGCCCCCAGAGCATGGTACCAACGGATAGATAAGTTCTTTTTAAACCTAAACTTCAAAAGATGTGCCTCAGATGCTAACTTGTATGTTTACAGGGATGGTAAAAAGTCTATAGTGATTGTCCTATATGTGGAAAACCTTCTTATTACAGGTGACTATGAAGATATGATCAACCAAACTCGAAAGGCTTTGAGTTCTGAGTTTGAAATGACAGACTTGGGCTTGCTGGACTATTGTTTGGGGATTGAAGTCTAGCAGGAGCCAGGAAAGATCTTCATCTCTCAGAAGAAGTATGCATGGGAGATCTTGAAGGCATTTGGCATGACCGAGTGCAAGGAGATAGCTACACCTATGGAGGTGAATGCAAAGTTATCTGTCGAGGATACATTAGCACTAGTAGACATTGGGAGGTATAGGAGGTTGGTCGGCAGTTTGATCTACTTGTGTAACACCAGACCAGATATCAGTTTTATTATTGGTGTTTGAGCAGGTTCTCAAACAAACCTCATGAGAGTCGTTGGAAGGCTGGGATGCGGGTGCTTAGATACTTGAAGGAAACTCTTGACTATGGTATCACATATAGTTTCAGAACTTCTCTTGTGGGGAACTGTGACTCAGATTGGGCAGGAGACAGTGATTCCAGGAAGTCAGTTTCTCGTTATTGTTTCTCTTTGGGTTCAGGAATTTTCTCCTGGATTAGTAAGAAGCAGCCAACAGTGGCATTGTCTTCTACCGAAGTAGAGTACAAGGTAGCTTGTTTTGCTGCATGTGAAGCTGTATGGTTGAGAATGATTCTATGGCATATGGGAGTGCAGGATGAAGAACCAACTGTGCTGATATGTGACAATCAGAGTTGCATCGCCATTGCCAAAAATCCAGTGTTTCATGCACGCACCAAACATATAGAGATCCAGTATCACTATGTGCGTGATTTGATGGAGGATGGGATAGTGGAACTGGTCTACTGTCCAACAGAGGAGAATGGAGCAGACATCTTCACCAAAGCATTTATGAAGGATCTGCTTCAAGTTCATCTTCAGAGACTTGGCATTGGGCCGAGGAGATAGTTCACCTATGGGTGGACATTGAGGGGGGGTGTTAGATATGATCAATGCCCCACCCTCATTAGGTGCCACCAATGATCCATGGTGCTCAAAGTTGTAAGACCCCCACTATGAGGAGAAGCCAAATGTGAGCTCGGACATTGGTTGAGTCCCGACTTGTATATCAGATGAGGTCTATGTGACCGGATGGCAAAAAGGTGACCATTGTGGGTCTAATCTTTGGGTTAGACGGAGTGGTTAAGCTGGTAGCAACTCGAGGCGCATTGCATCGAGTTGCGGGGTAAGGGAGTTAAAAGGGGCCCCTATTTTGGGGTCCGAGGGCCGCGGAAGTGGCCCCTGGCTGGGGGGTCCCATGGGGGCCAGCGGCCCCCCTGGTGGGGGTCTGGGGGCAACACCCCCGGCCCGATGGTAAAGGGAATATTCCTTGGCCGACTAGTGGAGGCTCATATGGTAGGTCGGTCAGGCTGACCTAACAGCCTTCACGGGCTATAAAAGCTAAACCCCTTCACAGCCATCGAACACTCATCTTTCACCCAGTCAAAGTTGTTGTTCCAGCTAGCCTTAAGCTCTTCACCTATCTTCTGTCTAGATCACCATCTAAGCTTCACACAGTGGAAGTGCACGGGTGGACAGAGCCATCTTTGTATCAGTTGTTTGGAGCTAAAGAATTTACTGATTCTCCTCTTATCTGTTGTGTACTCTCTATCTCTTTCTCAGATTCTGTTCGCTGCGCCGTGTAATTTTTACACTTTTATCAAATTACCTATATGTGAGAAGTCATCCTATTCAAGACTACTTTGGTGCCAATGTAATCATTTTTATACTCCAATTGTTACAATACATCACATAAGCGAGTGTAGATGAGGCATTGGTAAGAAATCACTCATTCAAACACAATAGAAGCAACTTGCTCCTTCAGTGGAATGAGAAAACTAAGTGCTCAAGCAAATCAGATTACTTCTTAGTTTGGTATCCACATTACTCACTTTTCTTTGTCATTCCTAAAGTGTATTAAGAAAGCAATTTGTGCATGTCAAACTCAAATGTGAGACAGATTACATGGAAACAATGTCTTGCACTAGAACTAAAACTATAGCCATTGCAATAAAAATCATAAATAGGAAACATTAGGTTTGATACAAAACTTTTAGAATTTGTCCAAATAAATTTTAGAACTAGGCATTTCCGGGATAGACAAGCCAAATGTTAATGGGTTAGCTACACTTGTGACAAACCAACAAAAACACCTAACTTTTAAGCACTACTTCATTGGGAAGTGTTGCCACAAAATAAAAAATTTCATATTGCTTATATAACTGGGGCATTCCAATCTAATGTGGTACCTATTTGTTTAATGTGGTGGATAAAGATTGGATTAATATTTGTTCCAAGCGAGTGCTTCATAGGAAACTTTAGCACGTCTACCTTGCAAAGATTACCATGGAATTAGAGTTGAAAACCACAATTAAAAAAAACTTCTAACATAAACATAAGGTATAGTGTGTGATATAGTGCACAAGAAAGGATTTGAAGTAAATAGTGGAATTTTTACCAGCCTTCTTAATATCACATGAATATTTATAGCACTTTGCTATGATCAAATATCTGATTAGGGAGTCTCCTTGCCTTCAAACCCTCAAAACACTAACCATCTTGTACAAGATTTGAAAGGTAACATCATTTTGACTAGTTTCTTTGGGTCATAATAAAATGAGTTCATATAGAGGAAGAATATCCAATAGTAATGGCATTGATTCTAACTTAAATGCATCTACTTATGTATCCAAAAATTAAAATGTATCAGGCATAAATAAACCTCCTAGTGAGGGAAAAATGTGTGCTAATGGTGCAAAATATGTTCACACACATCACTACCAAAGTGTGGTAACAAAAACCAAAGTATGCCCTAAGTGGAAATCATTGATGCACCCCAACCAATCCCAACTCCAATCTTGCTTAGGGGTATCCTAATTAAAAGGAAGAAAAGGCTACAAAAGCATGAAATGAGATTAAAATGATGTCCCATGAATCACAATAGCCTCTAGGAACATGAAATATTGAGGAACTAATTTGAAATACATGACAACACCACTTGTAGTCAGAAGCACATCAGCAACAATAATTACTAGCATATCCACTCTTATTGGAGTTTTCCTACTCACAATTAGGGAGGGGATGACAAGAATATTTGGCAAGTAACAATCTCCAAATATGCACCAAATGATTCAAGAGTACAAAAGGTTTGAGATGAACATGTTGTTCACAATTAATCACATGCCATTGCCAAGCAAAAGTCCTAGTGTTTTCCATGCATAATACCTTGGTCTTCAAGGAAAAATGTGCTAATCATATTTGAGATAGAGACATTGCATTAGCTCACTCAATCACACAATTAATTATTTGTGTGGTTCCAAATCAATTAGCAGCTCATGGCCACTTTAGGGCTTCATTACCAAATCCACATCTCCCCCATGGAACCTACCTCATACTAACCTTGTTATGTAAAATAGCCATACTTGTCCAACTCCTAGCCTTCCTCCATAACTCCTAATTCTTACAATAGGTGGCTCCATTAGAAGATTTGTTAGTTCCTCCACTAGACAATATTCATGAGTAACCAATAAGTTGTATTTGGGATTTATTGTTTATGCACAAAAGGATTTATTAGGTCCTCTCTACATAGATCTCTATAAAACATAGTAGTCACTTCCTTGAAGTTTGGGATTTTGATGTCACTTATTCTCACTATGTTGTGGTTGTATCAAGCTTCAACACTTAGTTTGTTAGGCATTATAATTGACTATTAGGTGAGGTTCCAGGGATTTAGTGCTTGGTACCATAGGTGATGCAACATTCCTTGCACATGTAACAACAAAGACTATATCATGGAGGACATGAGTTGTACTAAGCATCCTTGTCTTTCTCTATTGTTTGTGAATGAGTTATTAAGAAATAATGTAGCAAAAATTAAATGTCAATGGCAAGAATAATGCTCTAAAAGATCACTTTGAACAAAGAGATAACTAGCCTCCATAAAGATCTTCATATCATGCAAGCAAGGAATTATCTTCCAAACACAATTCAACCTATAGTCTTACCTCAAGAAGCTAATATATTGGACACATTTTTTGACTTAGATAATATCAAAGCTACTTCCCTTATATCAATAATCATATATGAAAGAAAAGAAAATGTCTTAAAGTTCACAAATTTATAGGCCGCCCAAATCAAAGACTACATCGTTGGATGTCTAGACATTTGTGGACCTTGGCTTTAGCAATGACTACTCTCACCTAGACGTGTTTCTTGCCACTGTTACCCCTAGAAGCTATTGTGCTACCTAGCTTGCACAGGGATGGTGGTGATGCACGATAAAGCAAGAGATGAATGCACAAATTGAGGTAGATCCTAGCACCTTTTGTTGTAGATGGTGAGCAAGAGATATTTTAACAGCGTGAGAAGAAGTCTTTGCAAATCGAGCAACAAAAGCAGAGAAAAAATGTAGTAAGATATGGACCCGCAATTCAAGGTGCATCATGGTTGCTCAGTGCCCCTTCACCAGATGTGTGGTCCCCCTTACTGATAGTAATAGCGAGCATGACAAGGATAAGATTATGCATAAATATTGGTGGGTTATGAGGCAATCTTTTCTAGGGTTTTTTGCTACTGGAGATGGACTTGAAAACTCCCACTTATTGGCCTTCCTTCCCTGATCCAAATCTCACGTCACAGAATATGAGAGAGAGGTACTCTCAACAGATATCGATGTTAAGAAATTAGAGCACATACTGGTTCAGATTCGTGCAAGAAGCAGTGCTTGCTTGGTTAAAATGGGACACAAAGGTAGGTACCATGGTACATAAAGACAAGGAGTGCTTGGCTATGTTATGAGGAGGGATCTTGGAAATACATAGCTGAAGTTTGGTTGTACAACAATATTCTCCTTGGTGAGAGGTACGGAATGTTTTAATCTCATGATGCATAGAAACTCCTATGTTATATCATGATAGTTTGTAGATTGATGTGCAAATTGATGGCCCCATGTTGTACAAAGGACTTTGACTTGAAGTTTACATGTTATAGTAGGACCTAGACAAACTAATGTTATGGGATTTCTGCTATTATTTGACCCCCATGGTAGTGTAGCATGAAACCAACTTCAAGGATGCTTCCTCATAGGAGAGTGCTTTGTTTTGTTTGCCTTTGCATGACAGGCTTCAGGGTTGTACTTCGAGCTACACTTAATAAGTCCATTTCCTTTTAGTGGAGAATAATAGATTGAAGAAAATAACAATAGCTAGAATTAGTTATCCTAGGGTCCTAACTGTTTTTAACCACCATCCTATTGTATCAATTAGTGTAGAACTCAATGATGGTCATACTAGTTGGTACTTCTTGGTTAGGGCCAAGAATAGATTTCAACACAATATGGAGATACTCTTTATTCTTGTTGGTCTGAGAAGTAAGGTTTTATGAAGACATGTATACTTGTCTTGGTTCCCCAAGCATCTTGCTATAGTTGATATGTTGTTGAGGGGAGAGTTCACAGCACTATATATGGGCCTAGCTTGCAGTGCATAAAGGATTCACTTAACACTTCAAGAATAGGTGATCACAAAAGTCTTGGAGTTTGAAGTGGTACTATATCATGCATGTGTCTTTAAACTACCATCATTATGGAAAATGGTGATGAATGGACTACTTGAAGGTAGGTTTGAAATACCTGGAAGCTCAGGCTATTCTTACAAGGTTTGACTTATTTGGAAGATTAGCTATTTTGAATTGCAGAAAGTAGTGACATAGTAGTTAGTTTGTAAACTTTTATATGAAACTATGAGGTTGACATGGTCATCGATTGTGTTACAAAAAATAAGAGTGTCATACTTGTATGCATCCCATAGGTGAGCAACCAGCCAAACTTGATGCTAAAGGATGAAAAATCAGTCTAAGTAGGTTTGGGCAGCCAAAATGCAAGTGCTTATGACTAAGATGATTTATGGTAGGACATGAGAGAAATAGCACCTCCTAGATAGTAGTGCAACATAGCAGAAAGGCTATGTTTTGATGATGTGGTAGGTTTGGGATGCAATGTAGCTAGGTAGCAACAACAACATTGACTATTGGGACATTAACTGCAACAGGCCCTAATGCTGTAGTAGAAATGACATGGCAACGAGAATGATGATGCTAGAGTAGTAGTGAACAACACCTCCCCTGAGATGATGTTTTCATATGGACAAGATGAGCATATGTACTTTTGGCACGGGTAGGTGTCCCACTCAAGCCTTTGTCTTGTTTTGAGGGATGCAGGAGTGTGTCACACTCTAGAAAACCAAAGATGTATGTCTTAGGTTGTTTGATGTCTTGAGAGGTTGCATTTTGGGCAATCATCATCCTCTTCATAGTAGCAAGAAACATAGTAGTGAAGTAGATGCAAGGGTAGTTAGTGACCAACAAATTGTGCAATTGGAACAATAGTTTTAGTTAATGTAGTAAAACATAGTTTTAGAGACTTCTAGTGTAGGTAAATATGCAACATTTCTCACATGGATGTAGGTAGAGCAAGTTGTTGCAGTAGTGAGTGTGCCCAAGGAAGCAATATCATCAATTGTCTTCAGTCCCAAATGTGCCCTAAAACAAGGAGTACTTTGTATGGCCATGTTATTGTGAGTAGATTCATGCTTGTCCATGGTGACCACCATTAATGCCTTTTCTTCAGATGAGCAGATATATAGCAGCATTCATAGGAGAGAGAAAATATGTAGTGGCATACATGAAAGAGCTTGATCATGTATATAAGGCTTTAGTACTTCAGGGTTTTACATCTAGTCTTAACTTTTCCACATTCATGATGACTTTTCATTGCTCATACTCTTTGGCACTAAGATATGGAGCCAAGCTTATTTTGGATGAAGGACACATGGGAGGTGCAAATTCCATCCTCGCTTTTCATGCACTTCTTTCTCCCAAGGTACAACTTTAACTTTTGTCTTCTATGTGAGTTATTCCAGGTCTCTTGGTCAAGCTTTGCCATCAATCAATGCTTTCAGTTTGGACAACGATGGATTTGTTAGGAGAAAGTAGAAGTGGCAGATAAACAGTAATAAGTTTGATTGAGAGGTTCTATGATCGCCAATTCTATTGAATAGATTTAACATCAAACAGTTATAGAAGAATTTTCTTAGACAACAAATAATTTTTGTTATTCAAGAACCAATAAGCTATGGAAAAGATGATCCGTCATTTGGAGAGATAGCTATGCTACACAATGTGCACATGCAACAAGCTTTACCTTACACTTGCCTAAGGTATGTTTTGGCACAGACGTGCTTTTGATGGTAAGGACAGAAAAAGCTTCTAGATTTAACTCAAAAAATAAATAAGAGTTTGGAATAGAAGCTCTCTCAAATAAATTGAATGAGCCATGGATAACCTCTTATTGTTTTTTTTCTACACTAGTGGCAGAACATGGTGCCCAATTATTAGGTCGTATGGAAAAGTTGCAAATGTTGCAAAGCTACTCTGACTTGTTGAGATTCAAGTTTGTTGGTTTAGAGATATTGGGACACATGTTTTATGTTTTCTTTTTTGTCTCTTGTTATACATGATTCTAAATTCAAAGCGATGCCTAATGTACCATCTTCAGATTCTACGCAAAGCGCAAAACAATCTTATCATATGTCGTGTTCTTATACATGTTGGTCTGTTGTTATCCAATTAATGTGTTCTTATACATGCCATGATCCAATCTTCAGTCAATGATGGTAGGTTGTGACATTTTCAAGGTGATCTGCCGATGAGAGGATGTTTACAATGGGAAAACCATGATCAAGCTAACAAACTCTATACAATAGAATGTAAAGCATACATATACTCACAAACATGAATTTCTTTATCTATGGTTTCATAGTTATGTTGTTTAGCTATTTAAAATTTATAAATTGAGTTTCACTAACTAGTTTTAAATATAGTTATTTTTGGAATTATTATTAACATGTAGAAATATTTTTTCTATATTAATTATCCCAATTAGTTTCTTAATATCGAAGAATTTTACTATGTTAGTGGTTCTAAATATTTTTTCATATAGAAAATTTTACTATATCCACAACTGGGAATGTTTAAAATTCCTACATATGAATATTTTACAATATCACTAACTCATAAAGTGTTCCACTTTTACTAGTTGAGACTTTTTCTAGATACTTTGATAAGTATCTAGAAAATCTCTCTTTTTTTACTATATGGGGAAGTGTTTAAAGTTCCTTGTGTTTAGTGCAGAAGGTTGGTAGTCTAGTTGGGCATGTTACCACACCTAGTACTACCTTGTGGGGAAGTGTTTAAAGTTCCTTGTGTTTAGTGCAGAAGGTTGGTAGTCTAGTTGGGCATGTTACCACACCTAGTACTACCTTCCAGAATCACTAGTCAAAAACTATGTGGCTTAAGCTCCCATACACATGCAACTAGCTTAGCTATTATGTTGTAGTTGAATCTACATCTATTTTATTTTAGTATTGCAATAGTCGATTCGATTGTGGTCATTCCTACCTTGCCCTCAATATTTTAGGTTGTCATATCACCCCAGAATATAGAGCATTTTTTTTTTCCATAATCTAGACTGCAAATTCAATAGGAGCTCCAATCATCTTCCTCCCTTGGTCGCAACACTCGTTGCTCACTCTTACATCTTTCAAACTTTGTGGGCTTCCTTGTGACTATCTTCTTCTTTGATTTCACCCAATTAGCTCAACAAGCCAATCCATGTCTTTACATGATTCAATCCTCCTTTCAGCTTGAAGCATTCCTTGGTCTTCATTAAGAACTATTCTTTATTCATGTTATCAACTTTGTAAAGCATGCACGGACCATCACAATTGCAATTTTCCCAAATTAGCTTGAAGAACTTAGGTTGCCTCCTCAATCTATCACTTTATTACACTGTCACTATCTGCATTGCATCTCCAGAAAAGGTTTGTAGATGTTTCATCTATCCTCAAGAATATTGCAAATATGACCGTTTTCAAATCTCTTCCCAAACAATGCTAGAGCTTTATGATCTTTGAATGTTAAACGATGCCTCAATTTCATCAAGCAAGGTTTGATGAAATCAATAAACTTTGACATTACTTGAACTCTAGATAATGTATAGCCATTCAAGCTAATAACTCATCCATTGATGCTAGCGACTCACACTGCGAGAAATTCAAAAGATGATTGAAACCTTTTTCCAAATTTCTACAAGAGCATCTGCCAATGAGACCTTCCAAATGTCTCAACCTAGTAGAAGTTCCCTTCATAATTCTCCAAAAAACATTATTTCATAGATCCCCCTCGCGTCTTTATTATTTTCTTCAGATATACATGCCTTGTCACAATGCAATGTGTCCTAGCAATAATATGATGTTGAAGATGAACTTTGTACTCCATCACACATGATTGAGAAGAAATGCAAAGTCAAATCCATTCTATGCAATCATACAAGCAGTGCCCCATGCGAAAAGATGGATGCACTAAAAAAAATAGTGCCTCGCCTATCTACATGCACCCATGTAGCATGCAAGATGCAAACACAATTCCTTGATTACTTTATGATCCTTAGCCTCACCTCTCATCACTTAGCAAAGAAGAAATGTTATATTCTACTCCACCCTCCCAAAATCTCACATTCTCTCAAGAAAATAGAGGTCTTCATGATGTTGACTAGGTAAAACAACCCATCTCACAATTGAAGGCATCCTACACAACCCTCAAACTCACAGATCCACCTTTCCCACTCAACTAGATATTCCTATTTTGGTGATGAGTATCCCAACTCTCGTGTATGCAAAGCACTGTGTGTGCACAATGAAAGGTTCTCTCTCAGGTGCATGTGCATCAAATATTTATTGCATATAGCTAAGGCAGGTATCATGCTATTCTAGTGCTCAATGATGGTGCAAAACATGCATCAACCTAATCCTTGGCATGGAAGTAATTGATATAATCAAGAGATGACCTCGAGTGTAGTGTCTTTGACAAGTGCAATGTGAAGAGCTCGTGAATCTATAATCCCTATGATATGCAAGAGTTATCAACAAGAAAATATACCTATTTCAAAATGTTTAGTGCTCTCAACAAACTCTAGCTCAATTTGTCCAAGAAAACACCAATCTTGTCCAAGGCTATCAAGTTTCCAAGCTCAACAAATCCAAAATAACGACACAAACAATTCCTGACCTAGACAAACACAAAAAATCCAGGTATAAAACAACAAAACAAACAACCACACAAACTAGTCAGCTACAAAAATCCTACCTATCTAATGTTTCTCTAGGAGTTTCTAGTTTATGAAAAAAAAACGTGTGACATATTCATCCCTCCCCCTAGTTTGCAACAAGTATTCATGCATAGTAGTTGCTTTCATAAAACAATGAAACATTTATGAGCCAATAAAAAATTAAGTACAACTCCTCAAGCAACTCCTCAATAGGCACACAAAAGTGATCCACAAAACTCTCTTCAATATTAGTAAAATTTTCAAATCCAAAACCCTCAAAGAAACACGCACTATCAATGATAAACTCATAATCTACAACAAGCAACATATCCCTCCCATCTACCCTAAAAGAAAACATAACAATTCTAGGGATTCTGAACAAGGTTTCACCCCTTTCTATATTGCCAACTTCAATTACATCCATAAAGAAATCCAACCAATTGGAATTTTTTTTAGAAAATGCTAGAAAAAAATCTTCCATTACTACAAAATAGCAAATCATACTATCATTCATATCAAACTGAGTCATCTCCTGACCAAACTCATCAAAACATAGGGCCTCTCCAAGACATCCATTCAAACTACTCATCTCTTCAACGAAACAAGACTCCAACTTGTCTATTCCACAAATACAATGGTCAATCCTTTCCATAGCATCCTCACAAACATTCTTAGCAGAAATTTCACAAGAAGCTTCAACAGCATAAAAAACATAATCACTAGGTAGTACGTTAGGGCCATAGTCCTCATCCAAATACCCAATTGTCCAGAGTCCTCCTTAACTTCCACCTTACAATTACTCTTCATCTCCTTTTCTCCAATTTTAGATCTCTCTTCCCTCAATGTTTCAATTCTTCTCATAGACTTACTCAAATTTCATTTCATATTATCACCTATTATCACCTATATCACTCTCGCGATCCTCAAATCCCCAATTAGAATCATCACAAACATCATCAAAAAATCTAGGAAGAAAACTTAAAGAAAATGTAAGGTTGTCCAACGAACTTGTCTCTTCATCATTGTTGCCTAAATCAACCATACAATCATCCACACAAATATCAAGAATCATGAGGTCAAGTCTACTCAAAACAATATCAACCACTTTACAAACAAAAGCCTCTCTAGGGCTACTCAAACCATTAGCAACCAACTTACAAGACTCACTAGAGTCAATAACACCATCACAAAAAGAGTATGAATCCATAACCTCAGTACTCTCTCGATCAGCCCCCCCTACACCTAGAAGATCAATATCATACTCACTCAACCACATCAATCTCTTTTGGCAACAAATCCAAATCCTCAACTTCATCATTAAATATTTCAATTTCTAAGCCCTCCCCCTCATGGTCTTCTAAAAAACTCCAAAAAATGCTCCTCAATTTTCTCTTTATCTCTCAAACACTCAAATCTACTATCAAGAAATTATTGACTCTCTTGTCTTTCCCCATCTCTCTCAAGATTTACTAACTCTACTACAATATATGACACCTCTCAATCAGAATCACTTTTAAAACTCTCATCCTCACTATAATCTTCCTTAGAATGATCACTCTCCTCCTCCTATTCTTCACTGTCATCCTCATTCACCAAATCTTTTCTCGATATCATATCAATTTTTTTTGCTATCCCTCTACGATCATAAATCGTTATGGTTCCTTTTCCCCAATCATGTATTCCACCTACCTTACTAAGCCATGGTCTACCAGGAATAAGTGGACAAGCTCCCAATGCTGCGCTAGCATAACATGACAATCTATCCTCATAGACACACCATAAACCTTGACCTCCAAATTTTGAATTATGCCTAAACACCTCACTTTACTTTAGCAAGCTTGATTCAAAACTTTGATCCCTCAACAATTCGAAGTCCAAACTGCTCTACACAAGCCTGAGTAATCACACTAACTTGTGCTCCTCCATCAATATATGCCTCT
Organism: Lygodium microphyllum; assembly: GCF_053477565.2. Classification (NCBI taxonomy): domain Eukaryota; kingdom Viridiplantae; phylum Streptophyta; class Polypodiopsida; order Schizaeales; family Lygodiaceae; genus Lygodium; species Lygodium microphyllum. The sequence goes on along the minus strand of NC_141140.1, from coordinate 23,032,310 downwards.
CCTATATTTTGATTCTTGTACTAGTGAGAATGGAATTTAAACACTAGGGAAATGCCAAGTACCAAATGATGAGAATTTTGTCAAAACATGGATCTAAAGCATGGCAGAAGCTATGTAGGATGGAATATGAATATACAACTCATGATGATATAGACTTAAATAAACTAACTATTACACAAGTGAATTAGGTTCCAAGGTAGATTAACTTGGACTCATAAACACATTCTTGTGTACGATGTACAATGACACTGACAATGACTCAAACTGATAGTTCCATTACCTTGTTATGAGTGTCAACCAAGTACATGCCTTTATAGCTTTTTGGATAGTACCATTCTCCTCATTGTGCATATGGGATTCTGAACATCTCTTCCTAGAGCATACATCATTTGTTTATCTTCCATACAAAGCCACTTATGGGAAAGACTCTTTTGGGCACAAATTCAGCCTCTATGGGCATACATCTAGCCTTTATGGCCAAGCATTATTTGCTATTCTCAACATCCCTCCTCAAATGATGAGTTCCTACCTTGCTGGCTTTTGCCCCCCCCCCCTATATGCAGACATGGACCAGAAGACTAGCTCTTTGGCAGCCTAGTCAAGTTAAGGCTTGAAACTTTACATCTTGGTAGGGTTTTTACATCCACTATGGGAAACAAGATACACTATGGGAAATTCATTGTTGTCAGTAGTAAAAATTTCTTTATCTTATTTATGCTTCTTTGGCATCCTTTGCTTTTCTCGATCTTCTGGGTGTCTTTGATCTTCTTGGATTCCTTCTTGGTCTTCATGCTCTTCATCTTTGCTTGTTCTTCATTATCTTGTGCTCTAGTCTTCTTTGTGAGGTCCTTTTGGTCTTCTTCCTTAGTGAGTTTGAGATAGGTACATTCCTGTGACTTGACAATTTTGGATACATAGCTTTTGGGATTGACTCATGGCTTGACATTACATTAGATTTTCTTCTGAGATCATACAACATCTTGTCCTTCATTTTGCTTGCTTTGTCACTCTTTACTTTGCTTGCACCTTCTTTGACCTTGACTTTGCTCTTCTTGTCCCCCTCAAGCAAAGGTACCACCAACTTTGAGTTTTGTATGATGACCAAGTTAGCTAGAATGTCTTCAAACACTTCAAATAAATTCATTAGTTGCTCTTCAAAACAAATAAATCCAACCATCCTTGCAAGTAGAATAAATAAGTCTTCCATGTAGTTGAAATGAGCATTAAGAGTAATGCTACTCTTCATGAGAAAACCCTTCATGCTTGGCATTCTCATTACTGAGAATTAGCCTCAAATCTTTGATTTTGCAATAGAAGAGTTAACAGATTTTGTGTCAAGAACACAAGTGCAAGGTAGTGTGAAGATACACTCTGTAGTAGTATCAAAAGATACTATGTCTAGAAGATCTTGATGTTGGCTTAATATTATTGACTTGATTCTTTCAAATCTTCTTCTTGAAGGCTGCATTTGCTGGAAAACAAGCAGATTTGAATGATAGAGACTTCAATAGGATAGAAAGAGTAAGTAGTTGAAGTGTAAAATGAACTTGGGTTGAGATGAGCTATGGCTGTGTTAGGGTTTTTGCACCCGACTACTCTTTTCTTTCTAGCAATGTGACCTGTTGATGATTTGGGCTAAGATTTGGTAGGAAGATAGCCTATAGTATAGGCTTTGAATGCCCCATATAGGCAGGATAAATCGTAGCCTCCACAGGTAGCACAGATTGTACGGCTGTCATCAAGCACTGACAGAGATGACTAATTTGCGCAATGCTGCTTTGAGGAAGGGCCAATGTCAAGGTTTATTGTGTCATGATGAAGCACCCTAAACTGAGGATGATATCTCTAGAAGAAAGGTTGCAAGGATATGGTCTCTATTGATAGATCCAACTCCTCCACCAGAGCAGGGTGTTGCTGGCTATGGCAGACCAAACATGGAACTAGTGATTTGAGTGGAAGATGGAGTCACATAGTGGTCTTGAGTTCACCAAAGGTTGTGAGAGCAGTGAGAAAAGCTAGACCATGCCCACCATGGCTCTAATACCATGTCAAAACATGGATCTAGAGCATGGTAGAAGCTATGGAGGATTGAAGATGAATATAAAACTCATGATGACATAGACTTAAATAGACTAACTATTACACAAGTGAATTAGGTTCCAAGATAGATTAGCTTGGACTCATAAACACATTCTTATGTAAGATGGACAATGACACTGACAGTTACTCAAATTGATAGTTCCATTACCTTGTTATGAGTGTCAACCAAGTACATGCCTTTATAGCTTTTTGGATAGTACCATTCTCCTCACTGTGCATATGGGATTTTGAACATCTCTTCCTAGAGCATACATCATTTGTCTATCTTCCATACAACGCCACTTATGGGCACACATTCAACCTTTATGGGCATACATCTGGCCTTTATGGCCAAGCATCATTTGCTATTCTCAACAAATTCAAGGCAAAATTTAAAGCTTGAAGGAAGCAGATGATGTATTCGACAATTTTAAGCAGTCCGAGAAGACGGCAATTCAAATTACTTTGGAAGCTAGACTCCGCAGTGGTTGTAGATTTTTCATAATTTTGCCGGGTGCCAGATCAAAGTAGGACAAGTTCCAAGTAGTTTGGGACTTCAAGATGAACACAGGGAAATTTTCAGAATTGGAATTGGGCATCGAACATAGAATAAGTCGAAGGTCAAGCACTTGTGGTGTAAAGTAACTTGGGAGAATTGAAAGGGCATGGCCTTTGGGGGCCTTAGGCAAAAAAAAAAAAGAAGAAATGAAGGGGGGGGGGTTTTCCAAAACATGAGCATGCAGAAGATGGCGCCATAGTGATTTGTTGATAAGGGGAGTTGTGGGGCTGAAAGCAAGTCCAAGTTCTAATCATACAAGCCTCTTGCCTGATTTTTTTGCTCTACATCGCGTGTCTCTGATCAGGAAATGGTGGATTGTTGAGAGAGGATAGAAATCAGTCTTTCTCCCTCTCCCTCTCCCTCTCTCTCCTCTTAAGGTGTGTTTATGTAGATGATTCTTGAAAGAGATTAGGATGGATAGCGGTTGTCCAACTTGCACTACATTGTGATGCAATCATGTTGATATTGAGAAATGACATTCAATGCGGTTTGAGAATCAATGGGGGATTCGATGGCTACCCGAAAATGCAAATTTTAATTACTGAAACCCGAGAAAAGGCGATGAGCCTCTTTTTAATGAAAATTCAAATCTTTTTTGAAAATTTATGATGCAATTCTCGTTCATATGCAACCAAACTTGGTTGACACTTGGTTGCAATATGGTTGAGGGTTCTGTGTTATAAAATTTAGAACTCGTGCTTGTAATCATGAGTTATTAATTTTCAAAAACTCTAAAAGCATGCTTTTAAAGAGGGAAAATGGTGTTTCTGTCATTTTAGGCAATCAAATTGTGTTCATGTGGGATAAATATTAAGAACGACAGTAGTACGAGTTACCTTAGCAATGACACACTGCATTAGACTGAAGTCATGAAAAGAATTGTTTGTGCAAAATCACGTTGTTTGATCTATAAGTTTACATTTTTGTGCACTTAAGGGAACTCACCTTTGCATTTCATTATGTATACATGTGTTATCAAAAAAAAAATCCTAAATGCATTGCACTTTGATTGTTATAATCATTGACCCACATTTAGAGCATGAGGAGTCCTTTGTTGTAGGATAGTATGTTCATTCTCTTTGGGGCCTAATGTGATAAGGATTGAATTATTTCTTGGAATGAACATTAAAAGCATGGACTATGTTTTGCATGTGCTATATGTTGGAACGGTGCACCAATCCTCCAGGTGTAGGAAAGCCGTAGTGGGCCAACAACAATTAGCTCAAGGGGTGCTCCCTGCGTGTGTAATATGAGGTGCCAGACACTGATCTATTTGGGTCCTCAAATTTCTTAGAGTTGGGAGGGGATTTGTTAGACTGTAAACAGTACAAACACGTGTCTAAGTTAGATCAGTGTGTGTAGCCTCTAGATGCTCTTGGCCACAAGGCTGTGGGGTGTTTCAATTGAGAATAGAGGCATGACTAGAGTCTTAGAGCCCACATCAGGCCCATTTTTTGGTCCCGACAGGTGGTGTGTTTGATGGGAGCTGCTAAGAAGTGGCAGTTTCTGAATCTTGGTTAATAGGGATAATTTGTTTAGTGTATGCCAAAGGACATTGAAAGAGCATTGAAATAGATCCGTTATCTCCTGATAGACACCCTAAAAGCAAGAAAGAGCTAAAAGGGATAGATAGTGGGCTAAAATAATTAGGAGCTATTCCCCTCAACGGAGTATCCCGATATCCCTACAAGGGTGGGGTATTAGCGACCTAGTTCTAAAGTAGTTCTTTAGGAGGAGGAGGAAGCTCTAGTACTTCCCCTCTCCTAGTAGGTTGGCCCACTTTAAGTAGGGTAGTAGTTCCACTAGTTCAAAGACCCTTAGCAAATCCATTTTTTGTCATGGCGCAACCTATTGCAATTCCTGCATGGATGCTAGATCTGCTAGCCTTAGGATTCCCTCTACCTATTTTTAATGGGTTGGCACAGTGTAGCGTGCTGCCTATTGGTTGTCCAAGCACGTTTTTGCTGTCAGTAAAGTGACGCCGCCCGGCACTCTCATGGAGTGCCACGGGGTTTGTCACCTAGGGTTTCTCGAGTCCGCCTCGCAACGGAATGTTTACGGCCAAACCGACTAGGATCGACCTGAACTTGAGTCCCTAGTGGCCAAGGTCTCCTGACAACTTTCTAGCATTGATTTTGGACATCCTACTTTGCGCAAAGATAACCAAGCCGAAGTAGACCCATGCCGCACTTGTTTCAAAGAGAGTGGGAAACGAGAGGGATGCGGCACTCCACCTCTCTGCCCATATGGCATACTCCCATTTCGGTCCCCTAAAACGGCATGAGTTAGGGTTCTAGCCTAACGATTTCTAAGTGTCGGTCAGTAACCTTGTGAGAAGCCTCACAATTTTTTGGGACCACCCTATCGTAGGACAGACCCGTCGAGGGTTCCGCCCTCCCGCTTCCCTCACTTGGAGTAATTTAGTTGTCTAATTAGCCCTATCACTTTTAAGAGTGACATGTAAAAACAACTTCCTTAATTACCCTTTTTAGAGGATAGGGTTTGTTCACGTAATCTTATGGCATTGACATGAAAACAAATTCGAACAGTTTCCCTAGAAGTACTTAATATTAGTAAATTATCAAAGTTACAAATCTTGTTCAAAAGGGACAATATTCGCAATTCGTAAGGATGCACTTTATTTCCACCAAGTTTTCGCCTTGCACTAGTAATAAGGGCTCTTGAAAATCTATTCCGAGTAACGTTGATCGTTTGAGTAGGGCCCAGAGGCAGGGAATTTACAGCCACAGCTCTCCCTTGGCATCCAAGCGCCCTCCTACGTTCAAATCAATCCACAAAGAGACCTCTCGTAGCGGGTTCGGTCCATGTTCCCATCACGGCTATTTAGAACCCCCTTGGCTAGGGTTGGCGGTCAGCTGGGGGTTGTTTGGTGTGCCCTCCAAAAGTTCAACCTGATTCACTATACTCATTCATGAGTTTGGGGTTACACAATCTTTTTTTTCTTTGTTTTTTTTTTAAAATTTTAGAAATACTGTTCCTAAATTTACAAGCACAAACAAAGGTGTACGTGAGTGCTCAAGACATCTGCTAAGGTGGGGTCCCTCTCTTGACCCAAGCATTTGTCCCTCTTGCGTTAGTGGTAATTTCCAATATCCTCCGAAGGTTAGGGAATTTCTTCGTTCCGTCCCCCTATGAAGTAACCACAGATTGGCTTAGTTTCTTTGAAACCCTAAGTAAGTTGAGTTGAGCCCTATCCTTGTGTGTATAGGGTTCATTTTTATTGAACGGCTCTTGAATAAATTTTTGTATTTCATAAGTGCGATTGATATTTATCTTCTCAAGATGAATTCCTAGTAGTGCAACTAAACTGATCATGATGCCACACAATTTGGAAGCATATCTTTCCTAGACAATACAATGCTACAAAGCAGGCCCTTGCTCTTGGGAATTCATTTCGACATGCTTATGCAAAACACAAATAGAGACTTGTATATGTATATATATATATGTGTGTGTGTGTGTGTGTGTGTGTGTGTATGTATATATATATATGTGTATGTATATATATATATGCATATATATATATATTTATTTATTTATTTTTTTTTTCTTGGGGTGGAGGACGTGAAGCTATCAGTCTTAAGGCAAAAGCGAACACTCCCCTCTGAAAGTTTATAGGAGTCTAATACCTGATTTAGTCTTGCAATGGCCTAGATATACTTAAACATCATTGTAGCAATTTAGGAATTTCATGTACTTGATCAACTGTTGCTTCCACCTTTCCAATTTCACAAGTTTTGTGATGCAAAGAAAAAAAGTATGATTTCTGCTGATCGACGAATATGCATAAGTGCTTTAGCAACCCAATTTTTAAGCATGCTAATGTTAGTGCATAATCTGAAGTATTACGAGCATAATCAAGTCCTGGCTTCCTCTTTTTGCGTGCATGAGTGCAAAATCTATTGTGCAATTTACTCGTTCAAAAACATACCAAATTGCAAGTAAGCACAATTTCCAATATGAAAAAAAAAAGATGTAAACTAAATGGTGGTTAGTATGATAGACTTTCACCGAATAGCTTTCCCTTCCCAAGGAAGTCGGCCTATGTCCTTAAGACTCCCCATCAAGGTAGGGTGAATGGAATGCACCTAATTACCAAGTGACGTGGTTCCTTCCCCCATGGCTCCATCAGTTGAGGCGGGATTCGTGTTTGGTGGACCTTACTTCGTTTGGGAGGCATCGTATGATTTGGCTTTTGCTTCACGGCTACGCACCTAGATTGCAAGAGAGATGGCTCCTCGCGGAAGGGACTAGTCTGTGAGGATCTTCTCCAAGAGGGGGGAAGGAAAGAGAGACGGCAAGCTCCAAGTTCTTCCATGAGGGAAAAAAAACAATTTCCTTCTCTCTCTATATATATATCTCTCTCTTCTCTTACCCTCCCTTTCCTCTCTTTTATGTCTCTCTCTTGCTCTCTCTCTTCTCTTACTCTCCTCCTTCTTCTTCTTCTCTTCTTCTTCTCCTCTCTCTCCCCCTCCCTTCTTCTTCTTCTCTTATTCTTCTCCTCCTTCTCTTCTTTTCTACTCTCTCCTTCCCTCTTCTTCTTATTCCTCTCTTCTTCTCTACTCTCTCTCTCCCCCTCTTCTTCTTATTCATCTCTTCTTCTCTACTCTCTCTCTCCCTCTTCTTCTCTATTCTCTCTCTCCATCTTCTTCTTATTCTTCTCCTCTTCTCCTTACCCGAGCAGTAGCAAGTCATGGCCTTCCTCGTTTTCTCATCCCCTTAATGATGGGGTTTATATAGGTTTTTTTTTCGGGGGGGGGAGGGGGGATTAGTAATGGTAGCCCCCCCGCCACCTCCCCATTGTCGTGGCACCCTCACACCTCCTCTCATGAGTCGTGGCAGCACCCCCCCCTCGCGTGGACAACACGATAGCCCGCCCCCCCCCCCCCCCCCCCCCCCGAGCCTTTCTATGGCACGTGGCGGCCCCCCCTAGCTTCTCACGACAGCTTGCCCCCCCTCCCCCTACCGTCCACCAGTTGGCAGCGTGAGGGGGGGATTTATCTTTTTATTTTAAAAAAAACATTTTATTACAATGGGACTATTACACATAGGAAGCTGTAGAGCTCCACATTAGTGAGTTCAAAAAGTTAATATTCAACTGCCATATTCAAGATGAGAGACATATGATGATGTTCTTTAATATGACTATGAAAGGAAGGGATGCAGCACGGTATCATAGGTTAGAAGTTGAAACCATAATTACAATTGATCTATTTTTCATGGCCTTCCAAAGAGAGTTTTCCCTTGAGAGAGATGGTCAGTATTGGCTACATGTTCTCAATGTAACAAGTCAAGAGCCTCATGAGAATGTTTGAATGTATGCCAAGAAATTGAAATAAGTGTTTCGTAAATTGCAAACCTATATTCCCATTCTAGCTGCTACTCAAATGCAGTACTCTTTACATGGGTGGACTTTAATATCTAGGTGCAGTTGAGTAGTGTTGCACTTGTTGACATTGATACTACTATTACGCAAGCATAGGAGGTAGAGTTGCAATTATAAGCAGTCTACACATCTAGGGAGAACTTGAATTCGAGTTTCAGGCTTGTTGGACATAATTTGGCATTGAGACTAGTGGAAGTCAAGGGGCACCCATGACCAATTTGAATGGAAGAGGAAGCATAACATAGAGTGTACCCATGCACCAACTCCTTCTAATGTGACCATGCCAATAGCTAGCTAGATGGCTCCACTAAATAATGGAAGCCAAATGACAAACCCTAATGTTATACTAATTAGTTAGCATAGCACCTGATCCCGAATTAGTTGGTTAAACCAATTGAGCAGCAAGTAGATGATCATGGGTATGAGTCTAGTGCATCAAATGTTCTTCATGAATTCAAGGACATGATGAAGCATTGTACTCATATGATAGTGGAATAGTATTATAGACAAGTAGCAGTAGATGTTAATTTCCTAAAGAACAAGTAAAACTTGATAGGGATTTGATGCCCTAAAGTGGGTGGCCATCAAGATTCAGTTGTAAGTGGTATGGCGGTCAACACTTTCCGAGAAACTGCCCTAATGTCAAATGCAACATATGTGAGAAGTCCAATCATCTAGCTAGTATTTTGTTGGAGTAAGATCAACTCTCTTTAGCAAGGGAGTAAGTAGCCAGTTCTAATAAATCATCGAGCACAAGGGAATAACCTTTAGCAAGATGAGGGATCAAAACAAATACTGCAAAGAGGAAAAGCTACCGTAGAGGAGCTGTGCAATGGCAATGGTGTTAGCCTTATTGAAGATGTGCGTCTTAATGCCACTGAGGCTTCTAATTTGCAAGCCATTCACAAGAGGACAAAAGATTAAAGAAGGTGACATGGATAATGTAAAACCTATTGAGATAAACCTTAAACATGATGATAAGGGGATGCAAAACCTTAACCCTGATGTGAAAGTCGGTCCTCTAAAATCTGCTAATGGCAAAGCTGACCCCAATAAGGTGCTACCAAGGAAGAATGTAAAAGCTAAGAAAGAGGCACCAAAGCCTATTTAGCAAGCAAAAGATAGAATGTTCCGGCGGGAGAAGTGAACCATTGCTAATTATCATGAATTTGATTTAGTAAGAAATCTTTGCGAGGTAAAGCCTGATTTGAATCTCTTGCAATTGATTAAGTTATCTCTAGGAGTGTGTAAAGAGTTCAAGAAGATTCTTTGCATTGGGTATATTGTTGAGCCCTTGGGAAAAGCTCGGGTGGGAGATGATTGGTTTGAACATGCTAAAAAGAATTGCCCAAGAGTAGTAGCATACATTGTGACGACATATTACTGGAACATGCCATTGTGTGGATATGAGATCCTTTGCTAATATTATGAGTTCAAAATTCATGGAAAGATTGGGATTGGAAATCCAAAAGAATGGCTCTATAATTCTTTGGAATGACTGCAAGGCAGTTTGAGGGTTGCATTACCAAAGTCTATGTGATTGTTGTTAATGTGAAATGCATTGTGGACTTTAGGATTATCAGGTTTGTAGGGTGGCCAAACTATCAAGTATTGTTAGAAAGGCCATGGATCTTGCAATCCAATTGTCAAGTTGATATACCCACTGGTTCTCTGATTTTTGGTAGATGTGCCCTATTGAGATGACAAGCTCAACACATGCGGACATTGATGATGGAGCGCCTGGTTAGATGGGTCCACACATCTACACTTGCCATGTCAGTGGTCATTATGACTCTCACATGGCCATTGACTCATTACTTATTATATTCAGGTTATTACACCTATTTACAACTAGCATAGTTATAGCACTAGTCGACTAGTGTAGTCGGTTATGCATTGTTTGACTTAGTAGGCCACTTTCCTTTATGTTGTATCTTATCTATACTTAGTGTACATTGTAAAGTGTGCAGAAGAAGAACAAGAAACCAACAACAAAACGTTTTGGCCTCCATCTCTCTTCTTGTCTCTTGAGTGAGCTTCTCCTTGTGCATTCTGTGTGTGTTCGGCGCAGCATCTTGAGCAAGTCCCCCCACCACGCGATTCTTGACTTGGTATCAGAGCCGCACCACTGAGAGAGGCTGATTTCGAAGGCTGAAGTGAAGGAGAAGAAGCAAGGTTTGAGTAAGCAAGTCACGGGTAAGAAGCTCTCCCATCCTTCCACTCTTTCTCTTGGATAGTGCCTGTGGAGGCACCGGAAGCAGGGCAGAGCAAAAATCTCAAATTGCAGTGAGATTTGGTGTGTGCAAAGATCGTTGTGTATTCTGTAAATGTGCCCTTTAGGGCTTTCCCACAGTTATTTTGGGTATCTAAGGCCGTTTCAGGCCCCATTTTAGAGCCGCAAGGTTGCGGACAACAGTTTCAGGGTACATTGTGATTTCAGCTGTTTTGACCGAAAGTGGGTGCGCAGGTTACAGATTGCGAATCTGTAATTCTTAAGGTGTTTGCAGAAAGCAAACATAAGGTTTATCTACAAATAGGTTGCAGATTGCATGTATTGTTGAGCAGACAATGAAAAAGGCTGTCTGGTATATTGCTGTGCACTACAGGTCGAAGGTTGCAGAAGATTTGCTTGCTATTTGGTATTAGTTTTGTGATAATGGCAGAGAACAGTGGAAGCCCCATCATTGAGAAGCTCGACAAGAACAACTACCCTTCATGGAAGTTCCGTTTCACGAACTTCCTTATTGGAAAAGGCCTCTACGAGTTTGTTTTAGGTGAAGAAAAGGAGCCGGAGGTGAGTGATCCTCCAACTGCAGAAGAGACAAAGGCACGGAAGGAATGGAATGCAAAAGACAAGAAGGTCATGTATTGGTTGTCTGCAGTAATTGACAATAATATGCTGGGACATATTAGAAATGCAGAGAATTCATATGCAGCTTGGACCATACTTGAAAGTATGTTTTCCATAAATACAAAGGCATGAAAGATTCAACTCAAGCAAGAGTTGAATACATTGAAGAAAGGGAAGATGTCTATCAATGAGTATGCACTGAAGGTAAGGAGCATTGCAGATGCATTGGCAGCGATTGATGCAATGCCCGATGATGATGATTTAGTGTCGTCTACCTTGGGTGGACTTAACAATGAAAAGGCTTGGAAATCTTTTATAACTTCCGTATATGTCAGAAAGCCATTTCCAGATTTCGATGAGTTGGTCTTCCTTATGATCACTGAAGAGATCAACATGCAGAGTGAGACATTTGAAAGAAGTGGTGAACAGGTCCAAGCTTTCTACTCCAGTTCAGGAAGGGGACGTGGCAGGTTCTCTTCAAGAGGCCGTGGTACAGGACGTGGTAGTGACAACCAGCAAAACAGATTGAATCAGCAATTTGGCGATATGGAGGTTTCAGGAGGTCATGGTAGCTTTAGAGGCAGGGGGAGCTTTAGAGGAAGAGGTGGATGGTAGAACAGAGGCTCTAACAACTCTGGTATTGTGTGTCACTACTGTGGCAAAACAGGTCATATTGCAGCCCAATGTTATGCTAAGAAAGATGATATTCGCAGTGGTAAGTTGCAGCAAGGAAACTATGCATCGTCGTCACGGCAGAATGAAGACAAAAATGAACGTCTGTTTGTTATGCAGCATATGCTGAATGCTGTTACAGGAAAGGGAACACATGATGATGTTTGGTATGTTGATTCAGGTGCATCCAATCATATGACCAGCCATGCAGAATGGTTTGAGAGATGCAAGATTTGCAAAATGTAGGTTATGTGCAGACGGGTGATGATTCATACCACCCAATTTCACATATTGGAAAAGTTCCCTTGTCCTTTCATGATGGTAAGACAAAGAGTCTTTCAGATGTATTACTTGCGCCATCTATTACAAAGAACTTGGTGTCAGTCGGTCAAATGGTAGAGTAAGGGCTGTAAGTGAGAGCGGAATTTAGGAGACGGCAAGTGCTTAAAAATAGCTAAAAATTATGAAGATCAAGGGAAAAATATTCACTGTCAAAGGCGGCGGCTCGATCTAGGACGATTTTAAGCGCCAAAGTGCTTTAAAGGCGCCCGAGCGACACTTGTTGATTTTTCACAATGCGGGATGCTAAGCCGGACGCCCAGGATTTTTCAGAGTCGAGTCCGGACGGGGAAAAAGGCCACAAAGTGGTCAAGATTTGAAAAGGTGGACCAAACTTTGGACAAGTGGTCATGACCCTTGGGGGGGGGGATGTAACATTAAAATGTAGCACAAATCGTGGGCATGAAAGGAGAGGAAAAAACGTGGAAGCATGGCGCCTGTCAACGGCCGAAAAATGCGCTATGGGGTGGATGGAGGCAACATGCTGGCTGTGAATACCCTACCCAATCGACATTGGGGCTTCAATCCTCTCTGTAGGCCGATCTTATCGCCATTCTCCGCTCCTCAATTGATGGCCTGAATGCTGAGATGGAAATCTAGTCTTTCTCTCTCCTCCCTCTCTCTCTTCTAAGAGGCAGTTCATGTGTGGGAAGGAGCAATGAAGAAAGAATGATGGAGACTTGTCCGGCATGGACCGGATTGCTACATGGGCTGAGAATGGTGATTTGTGATGTTGCTGGACATGAAGTGTTGCTGTTTTCCTGATCTACAGCCATGGACACAAAACCCGAAACACGCGTTTAAGCGGTAAACTAAAAAATTACAAAGAAAATTTAGTGTTTTATGCTTTTGATTGATGGAATGCCGTTCATATGGACTAAGATTTGATTATGTTGCTGATTTTTCTGAGTTCCTACTGTTTATAACTAGAAATTATGAAAAACATGCATTTCATGGCTCGAAATAATGTCAAGAAACCCGGAAACCATGAAAAATGGGGAAAAACAAGGGTTTTGGGCATATAAATGGGGAAAACCGTCGATACACATCAACTAATCTTTCAATTTTGTTGCAAATGAACTAAGGGCCACAGCCCACAAACTGGTTTTCATTTTCAGCAATTTAAAAAATACAAGAAAATGAAGAAAATGGGGAAAAATGATAAAAACACCATGAAAAATAGGGGAAAAATACATTTGGGGCTACGAAAAATATAGAAAAATAGGATTTATGTTTGTTGATGTATAGCAAGGCTGGGGCATGAAGTTATGCTTCAGTTCAGCCTTGTTTATATGTTTTAGTGCGTGTTTCCTTCCTTTCTCCACATAAAATGACAAGGAAACCCTAAAAGAAATGAATGCAATGATGTACTATCAACGGGGAAGGGTAGAGTTGTGGAAAAAATGGTTAAATGCCGCTGAGCATGAGGAATAATTTGCTGATTTTATATGCATTGCATCTAGGACGGAATAATAATTATAAAAATTAAAACCTAGTAGCACGAAGATCACTTCGGTGCTAGGTGTTGCAGCGAAGCACAAAGCGGTTAGAAAGAAAAGCATGAAAGAGATGTTTTGCACTTGCACGCTGCTGGTTTTTAAAATGTTTGAGCACTAGGCATCCACCTCTTTGCATGATCATTTAGAGGAAATTAAAAGTATCAGAGTTAGCTCCTGGATATGCATAGCAATTGTTTTCAGTAGGCCTGTGACCCACCATTGAGAGCTTGAGGTTCCTATGCTGTAGGCTAGTCGTGGGATCATAAAGGGGAAGTCAAGTGAGGAAATGGTACATTCCTGGACACGCTTATTTGGTACCTTGAGTGACGTTTGTGCGAAATGTCTAAATGTTGAGCGGCGCATCGAGGGGCCAATCCCCAAGGTGTAGGAGAGTCGCAGAGGGTTGACGGCATTCAGCCGTAGGAGGAACCCCATGTGTGTGTGATTCGAGCCTTTTGGCTATGTGAAAGGGACTCCCTCTGAGGAGCAATATTGGGTTAGGATCAGTTGGACTACAAAGTATTACAAACGCAATGTTTAGGAAGGCAGAGATTTTGATAGACGCTCCTGGCCGCGAGGCCGAGGGGTTGTCTTGTGCATAGTGACGAGGTCCGGCTAGTGCATGAGCCAGTGCCGGCCCGTTTTTAGGTCCATCAGTGGTGCGTCTGCCGGGAGCTGCTTAAAAGTGGCGGTTCTCGAATCCTGGTTGTTTAAGGACCAACTAGCAGTTTATGCCAGAGGATACTGAGCTTGACCCGTTATTTATTGATAAGCATCGTCTAGCAGAAATCCAAAAGCAAGAAAGAGACGAAAGAGCTAGGCGACGTGCTGAAATTTTTAGGAGATATTCCCCTAAGCGTAGCGGTGCTGAACCCTTACGAGGGAGTGGATCTAGTGGTCTTAGGACCACAAGCAGTAAGCTAGGAGAAGGTGGAAGCTCTAGTGCTCTCCTTCCTTCTATAAGCCAGTCCACGTCAAGTACGGGAGGTGTAACTCCACCGTCCCCTATTCCTAGTGCAAATCCAATTCTCGTCATGGCGCAACCTATTGCAATTCCAGCAGGAACGACGGATTTGCCGGCTCTAGGTTACCCGCTACCCATTTTTAATGGGCTAGTTGAGGAAGATGCAGAACTCCACATTAGGGAGTTTCAAAAGCTGATGTTTAACTGTCGCATTCAAGAGGAAGGACATTTAATGATGTTCTTCAATATGACTCTCAAAGGAAGAGCCGCTATATGGTATCATGGTTTAGAAGCCGGAACCATATTGAACATTGATGCATTTTATGGAGCTTTTCGAAGGGAGTTTGCCCCTGAAAGGGGTGGGCAATATTGGTTGCGTGTACTCAACGTGACCCGCCAAGATCCACACGAGGATATTCGTGCTTATGCGAAGAAGATAAAAGAGGTCTTCCGTAAGTTGGACACCTCTATTCCTATCCCCGCAGCTGCCCAATTGCAATATTTCCTACATGGTTTGGACTTTAATATCCAATTGCAGTTGAGTAGTGTTCCCTTGGGGGATATAGATACTGCCATTACACGAGCACAAGAGGTGGAATCCCGACTACAAGCAGCCTATGCTTCTAGAGGCAATTCGAACATGGGTTTAGTATTGGGAAACAATATGGCAATAGGCAATGGCAGTAGTGGCCAAGGGATAGCGATGGCTAACCCTAATGGGAGAGGGAACATGATACAGAATGTCCCTTTATTACCAGCTCCCCCTAGCATGTCGATGCCTACGGGCAGTCAAATGGCTCCAAGTAGTGGAGGCCAGGCGGTCAATTCTAACACCATGTCTGCAGCTCAACAGCCTGTGCCTAATCGAATTGTTAGGCCGATTGAACGACATGGAAATGACCAAGGCTATGAGTCGAGTTCTTCCAATGTTCTTGGCGAGGTTAAGGACATGATGAAGCATTATACCGACATGATTACGGAGCAGTATCGACAAATAGCCGTTGATGTCAACTTCCTTAAAAAACAACAAAATTTAATAGGAAGTAGATACCCAAAGGAGGGTGCACCTTCGAGGTTTAGTTGTAAATGGTGTGGCGGGCAGCACTATCCAAGAAATTGCCCAAATGTTAAGTGCGACATTTGTGGAAAATCTGGCCATCTAGCAGCTACTTGCTGGAGTAAGATCAGTTCTCTCCAGCGTGGTAGTCGGCAACCAGGGCCTGTTAATCATCGTGCCCAAGGAAATGATTCCCAGCCAGAAAATGGGCCTAAACAAATACTTCAACGACCCAAGACTACAGTGGAGGAGCTACCAAGTGGTAGTGGGGTCAGTTTGATTGAGGCTGTACGCGTTAATGATGCTGAAACCTCTAATCTACGAGCTGTCCTTACAAGAGGTAAAAAGGGTAGAGAAGCCGACATGGATAAGCCTGTCGACGGAAACCCTAAACAAGGCGACAAAGGAACGCAAGTTTTGGATCCTGCCCTAGAAGGGGGACCTTTGAAGCCCGTAGAGAGTAAAGCCGATAAGGAACCACCAAAGAAGAAGGTGAAAGTTAAGAAAGAGGCAATAAAGCCAGTGCAGCGACCTAAAGAGCGGATGGTTTGGCGTGAAAAGCGAGCTCTATCGAACTATCATGAATTCGATTTGGCGAGCTCTCTTTGCGAAGTCAAGCTGGATGTGAATCTTTTACAGCTTATTAAGCTTTCCCCAGGAGTACGCAAGGAATTTAGAAAGATTCTACGTACTGGGTATATTGTAGAACCTTTGGGTATTGCGCGAGTTGGTGATGACTGGTTTGAGCATGCTGAGAAGCATTGCCCAAGGGTTGCAGCCTATGTCGATGGGATATTAGTAGATTATGCTATTGTCGACACGGGATCATCGGTCAACATTATGAGTTCTGAACTGATGGAAAGGTTGGGTCTTGCGATTCAGAAAGATACCTCCACAATTCTTAGAATGGCAGATGATAGTTTGAGACAGCCGGAAGGCTGCATTACTAAGGTCCATGTCACTGTTGCAAATGTAGAATGCCTGTTGGACTTTAGGGTGATTCATTTTGCAGGCCGTCCAAGTTACCAAGTATTACTTGGCCGACCTTGGATCTTGCAAGCGGATTGCCAAGTGGATATACCCGCCGGTTGATTAATATTTGGCAGAGGTGCCCAGCGTGTGGTGGTTGATGCTTATCCTGAGTCCCCGCAGAGTGAGAGAGCTCCTCTATCTTCTACAGAATTGGAGACATTAGAGGATTTATCTGCTAGTGAGACATCATCGAGTGATGAGTCCAAAGAGGGATCCACCACGGAGGACATCTATCAGATCACTTTGAACGAGCCGATAGAGGCCCAAGATCGTATAAGAGATGCAGATGTTATCGAGCTAGACCTTGGTACGCCTGATGATTCGCGGCCAATCAAATTAGGCTCTATGCTCAGCACAGCAGAAAGGGAGGACTATGTGGCCTTGATCCAGGAATTCTGTGATATTTTTGCCTGGAGTTATGATGAGTTGAGAGGCATTCCTCCTAGTCTTGCTGTTCATACAATTCCGTTGAAAGAGGGCAGTCGTCCTGTACGGCAGAAAGTAAGGCGTATGCCTTTCGAATTGAGGGACGGGCTGTTTGAGGAGTTAGAGAAGCTTCGAAAAGCGGGTTTGATTTTTCCTGTGCAACACACGGAATGGTGTTCGCCAGTTGTGATTAGAAAGAAGAAGAATAATCAGATCCGTTTATGTGTAGACTTTAGAGAGCTGAATAAGCAGACAGTTAAGGACTACTACCCATTGCCATTTATTGACCAAATTTTGGATCAATTAGCGGGTAGGGAGATATATTCATTTATGGATTGCTTTGCAGGATATAACCAAATGGCAATTGCAGAAGAGGACAAGTTGAAAACAACTTTTATCACTATATTTGGCACTTTTGCTTACCACGTGATGGCTTTTGGTTTATGCAATGCGCCTGGTTCGTGGCAACGAACAGCCGATAAGACATTCGGTGACATATCCCCTGAAGAGTTGAGGGTGTTTATTGATGACTTAGGGGCCGCCACCGTGAGAGAAAGGCAGTTGATCATTTTGAGAAAATGCTTTGAGCGCTGTAGACAATTTTGCATCGCCCTAAACCCACGGAAGTGTGCTTTTGGAGTACCTTATGGGCTATTGCTGGGTCATGTGGTCAGTTCGGTAGGAATTGCGACAGACCCTGAGAAGGTCAAAGTTATAGTTGCCATGGGTCCACCACGCACTCCGAAGGAGGTTCATAGCTTTCTGTCTTCGGTTGGTTACTACCGTAGATTCATTAACGCCTTAGCAGAAAGAACGTTGCCACTTACAAATTTATTGTCCTTTAGCTGTTCATTTGTATGGGGTGACCCTTGTAAGGTAGCATTCGAGGATGTGAAACAAGAGCTAGCAAGAGCGCCCGTTTTAAAAGCACCTAAAAGAGGTGAGGTGTTCTATATATTTTCGGCAGCCACCATGTATAGTATCAGCTGCTGTTTAGCCCAATTTTGGGAAGAGAAGTGGTACCACCCGATTGCTTTTGCTAGTCGGAAGCTGGGGGTATCCGAAATCAATTACACCTACATGGAGAAGCTGTGTCTAGCGATGGTCTTTGGGACCAAGAAATTTAGGCATTACATTCTGTATGAGAAAGTCATACTTTATACGAAGGCGGAGGGACTTCGACTATTGATGAATAAGCTACAGCCGCCTGACCGTCTAGCGAAGTGGTTAATCACTTTGCAGGAATTTGATTATGAAATCAAGAGTAAGCCACCAAGGTTGCAAGGCATCGTGGAATGTCTAGTGGACTTTGGGGAGCCGAAAGAATCTGTGGCTGAAGGTAGTGACATGGAGATGATATTTAAAATAGATACGGCATCTATTCCCTCCTGGTATGCTGCAATAACGCATTATTTATCAACGGGGGAGGCGGGATCCGAGTTATCTAAGGCTGAGAAAAGGAAAATTAAGCAGCAAGCGTTAAAGTTTGCCTTGATCGCAGGTACATTATATCGGCAAGGGGTTGATGACATCTATCGCCGATGTGTGATGCCTGACGAGGTGCCATTCATTTTGGAAGAGTGCCATGATTCTGCTTGCGGTGGCCATTTTGCTGGACGGCTTACAGCACAAAAGGCTTTAAGAGCAGGTTATTGGTGGCCTGCCATCTTCCAGGATGCGTTTGCGTATGTTAAGCGGTGCGATATTTGCCAATGACATGATAGTCGAGAGAATAGGAAACGACCACTCACCCCTATTATGGCGATACTTCCATTCGAGAAGTGGGGAATAGACTTTGTGGGTCCTATTACTCCGTCATCGACTACGCAAAAGCGATACATCATTGTAGCAACTGACTACTTCACAAAGTGGTCAGAAGCACGTGCAACAAGGAAAGATGATGCTAAAGAAACTGCTAGTTTCCTTTTAGAGCAGATAATATGCCGGTTTGGTCCACCGAAAGAATTAGTGTCGGACCGCGGAACCCATTTCCTGAATAAGGTTATTAAAGGTTTGACAGAGTTGTGGAACATCAAGCATAACAAGACAACCCCATATAATCCGCAAGCCAATGGGCAAGTTGAAAGTACCAACAAGCAGCTTGTGGGCATCCTGTCCAAAATTGTATCAGAAAAGAAACGAGATTGGGATAAAAAGTTATACGTGGCAGTGTGGGCCTATAATACGACCTTCAAACGAGCCACTGGCCATACCCCGTTCAAGTTAGTATATGGGGAGGAGTGTGTCTTGCCTTTAGAGATTGAGCTGCCGACTATTCGGTTTGCCATCAATCATTCTTTGAGTGATGAAGACGCTCTTTTTGAGCGCTTGACGACACTGGCACATTTAGATGAGCTTAAGTTGCAGAGCTTATTGCACCAAGAAGTGGCGAAGCGCCGAATGAAGAAGCTACACGACCTCAAAGCCAAGAAATACACCTTCAAGAAAGGACAGCTTGTTCTGTATTATGACGCACGACGTGAATTATTCCCAGGCAAGCTAGAACCCAAATGGGATGGGCCTTATAAGATCGTTAGGATAGGAAAGAATAAATCTACAGTGTTGTTAGCTGACCTTGAAGGGATAGAATTTAAAAATAAGGTTAATCTTAATAAGATTAAACCTTATTACTTCTGATTGTACTAATGCTATGACTGCCTTGCAGGTCTAGGCAAGATCGATCAAACATCTGCAAGGAAATTGTGATAGAGGTTGATGGGTCGTCTGATCCCTTATTTAGAACACCCATATTTGGAACAGAGGTATCATCAGGGAAAGCTCATTTGGTGGAGCAAAGGATACAAGGTGATTGAGCAAGAAGGGGGGACATTTATTTGGGAAATCAAGGTCTTCTGCCATCACTGCCTACAAATTTTGACGAGCATCCCTGTTGAATTCAATGATGATGGAGGGATGGAGCCTACAGTCCACCCATTGAATATGCTGAATTTCGATTACCATAATTACGAGTAGAGTTCAGGATGGGGGGGTATGTAAACCCTTTATGGACGTACACCTTGTACTTTGATGGGGCGTCCAGGGGTGCATACAAAAAAGGAAGTGTAGGAGTTGTCATCCGAGACCCCCGACGACGCATTGTCATGAAGTTAGCTGCTTATCTCGGGGCGAATTTTACCAATAATATGGCAGAATACAAAGCCCTGATTATGGGTTTGAATATTGCAAAGAAGGGTGGTATCCGCCAGTTGTTGGTGAAAGGGGACTCTCAGTTGGTTTTAAATCAACTCAATGGGACGTACATGGTGCGGAACCCGATCCTTTGTATGTACCATCATACTGCCATAGCCCTGCTAGACGAATTCGATAGAGTGTCTTTTCAGCTGATTCCACGGAATTGGAATCAGTTTGCCGATTCATTGGCTAATCTTGCGTATGAAGAGGACCTCTTCTTTAATTGTGGCCCTTGTCCCGATATATCTATTGATGGTGAGACAGGACCTGGTCGTTTGTGGGGTATGCTTTCTGAACATGCCCTCTTTGGCAGACGATGGTTGATTTGGGTGATGCAGAGGGTAAGCGAGACTCATCTACCTTTATTATCGGGGACCCACAGACTGATTCGACGCCATGTGATGCGAACACCTCTTGCGATATACGCAGGAGGGATAGGTCATAATTTAATGCACCTAGTTTAGGGCTATGCGCCTTTGTTCCCCTGGGAATAGTATGCTTTGATGTCTATCATGGTTGTTTCCAGGCGGATGTTCTGCATAGTATTGTTTGATTTCATTAGGCCAAGAGGGCCGATGCAGTTTTGTAGCAAAGTCATGTCTGAATTCATTAGGCCAAGAGGGCCATTTTCCTGTCTAGTGCAGGTACGTTTAATTGGGTTTTTGTTTTAGTGTTGTGCTGGACAGATTTCATGTTTTGTGGAATTTGATGGAGCCTGGAGGAGCCTTTGCTGCGATGGAAGCTTCTTGTGGCCAATCCAGGTGATATTTCTCATTTACGAGTATTTTTTTTTTCCCTGTTATATGTGTATTTGTACTTGTCGAGGGGAGACATTTTTGTTGGGGACCGGTAACCAAGGCATGAAGTCCCAGGTTTAGGCTAAGTATGTTTGAGGGAGGTTGGAGTAGTCATTGCCTCCTGTAAAGACATTGTTAGACATTAAAAGACCTGTTTGAGAAGGAAGTCCTAGTGGCCCTGTTCTGCCAGCCTGCTAGGCAGTCGTGCTAGGAGTTCTTGTTAGTAGTGAGGCAGTTAGAGAAGCCTGCCAGAAGATAATACTGATGATACTAAGACATCCTGAATATCTTACAAGATGAATATAAATGCGAAGGTGTGTAAAAAGGGGTTCTAACCCCTATCAAAGATAAGAAAAGAAATGAAAGGATATAAGCAGTTGATCATTGCCTTGCGAGGGCCTGGTAGGTTTCTGGGGACGAATCAGACCCGGGGCCGATACCTTGTCTCCCTAGGGGTGGCTTCTTGCTGGATAAATAATACAAAAAACAAGGAAGGTTGGAGCGAAAATAAAAGTGAGCGTTAGAAAAGGATTAAGTGTCGCCTTGCGAGGGCTTGGTAGGTTCTTGGGTGCCGAGACAGGTCCTGAGGCCGATGCCATGTTCTCCTTGGGTCACTACGCTCAGCTCCCTCCTTTTTACATGCCCAAGTATGTTCATCCAATAAAAATCCTCAACGAAGAACTGTACTGAAAGAAAATATTCTTTGATCAGGCTATAGGAGTCCTCGCCTTGTAGGAGCTCCTAGTTGTGTTGTCTTTAGTTGGTCAGTAGTTCAGACTACCACTTAGGGCAACCTCTTTGACAGTTCTTTTTAGTTTGGCTGTGTTGGAGCAGCTGGTTAGTGACTCGCTTCGGATCTTCTATTAAATGATGCTAGGCCTACTCCTTGTGGATGTCATGCCTTGGTTCTGTCAGGGGTAGGGGAAGCATTGTGCTGAGTTTTAGTATATAATTGTTTTGTATCAGTTTGATGCTTCTTTGGTTGTTTATGTGCAGATATGTTCGTGGATTCGACGGGCTGAGTCGCCCTATCCCGTGGTCGCCAATGAGAGCGGAATTTAGGAGACGGCAAGTGCTTAAAAATAGCTAAAAATTATGAAGATCAAGGGAAAAATATTCACTGTCAAAGGCGGCGGCTCGATCTAGGACGATTTTAAGCGCCAAAGTGCTTTAAAGGCGCCCGAGCGACACTTGTTGATTTTTCATAATTTTTCAGACAGTCGTGCGGGTTGACACAAGCTACTGGCCAATGCGGGATGCTAAGCCGGACGCCCAGGATTTTTCAGAGCTCGATTCCGAGTCCGGACGGGGAAAAAGGCCACAAAGTGGTCAAGATTTGAAAAGGTGGACCAAACTTTGGACAAGTGGTCATGACCCTTGGGGGGGGGGATGTAACATTAAAATGTAGCACAAATCGTGGGCATGAAAGGAGAGGAAAAAACGTGGAAGCATGGCGCCTGTCAACGGCCGAAAAATGCGCTATGGGGTGGATGGAGGCAACATGCTGGCTGTGAATACCCTACCCAATCGACATTGGGGCTTCAATCCTCTCTGTAGGCCGATCTTATCGCCATTCTCCGCTCCTCAATTGATGGCCTGAATGCTGAGATGGAAATCTAGTCTTTCTCTCTCCTCCCTCTCTCTCTTCTAAGAGGCAGTTCATGTGTGGGAAGGAGCAATGAAGAAAGAATGATGGAGACTTGTCCGGCATGGACCGGATTGCTACATGGGCTGAGAATGGTGATTTGTGATGTTGCTGGACATGAAGTGTTGCTGTTTTCCTGATCTACAGCCATGGACACAAAACCCGAAACACGCGTTTAAGCGGTAAACTAAAAAATTACAAAGAAAATTTAGTGTTTTATGCTTTTGATTGATGGAATGCCGTTCATATGGACTAAGATTTGATTATGTTGCTGATTTTTCTGAGTTCCTACTATTTATAACTAGAAATTATGAAAAACATGCATTTCATGGCTCGAAATAATGTCAAGAAACCCGGAAACCATGAAAAATGGGGAAAAACAAGGGTTTTGGGCATATAAATGGGGAAAACCGTCGATACACATCAACTAATCTTTCAATTTTGTTGCAAATGAACTAAGGGCCACAGCCCACAAACTGGTTTTCATTTTCAGCAATTTAAAAAATACAAGAAAATGAAGAAAATGGGGAAAAATGATAAAAACACCATGAAAAATAGGGGAAAAATACATTTGGGGCTACGAAAAATATAGAAAAATAGGATTTATGTTTGTTGATGTATAGCAAGGCTGGGGCATGAAGTTATGCTTCAGTTCAGCCTTGTTTATATGTTTTAGTGCGTGTTTCCTTCCTTTCTCCACATAAAATGACAAGGAAACCCTAAAAGAAATGAATGCAATGATGTACTATCAACGGGGAAGGGTAGAGTTGTGGAAAAAATGGTTAAATGCCGCTGAGCATGAGGAATAATTTGCTGATTTTATATGCATTGCATCTAGGACGGAATAATAATTATAAAAATTAAAACCTAGTAGCACGAAGATCACTTCGGTGCTAGGTGTTGCAGCGAAGCACAAAGCGGTTAGAAAGAAAAGCATGAAAGAGATGTTTTGCACTTGCACGCTGCTGGTTTTTAAAATGTTTGAGCACTAGGCATCCACCTCTTTGCATGATCATTTAGAGGAAATTAAAAGTATCAGAGTTAGCTCCTGGATATGCATAGCAATTGTTTTCAGTAGGCCTGTGACCCACCGTTGAGAGCGTGAGGTTCCTATGCTGTAGGCTAGTCGTGGGATCATAAAGGGGAAGTCAAGTGAGGAAATGGTACATTCCTGGACACGCTTATTTGGTACCTTGAGTGACGTTTGTGCGAAATGTCTAAATGTTGAGCGGCGCATCGAGGGGCCAATCCCCAAGGTGTAGGAGAGTCGCAGAGGGTTGACGGCATTCAGCCGTAGGAGGAACCCCATGTGTGTGTGATTCGAGCCTTTTGGCTATGTGAAAGGGACTCCCTCTGAGGAGCAATATTGGGTTAGGATCAGTTGGACTACAAAGTATTACAAACGCAATGTTTAGGAAGGCAGAGATTTTGATAGACGCTCCTGGCCGCGAGGCCGAGGGGTTGTCTTGTGCATAGTGACGAGGTCCGGCTAGTGCATGAGCCAGTGCCGGCCCGTTTTTAGGTCCATCAGTAAGTCAGATTTAATGCAAAGGGCTGCTTTGTAGAAGACTTCAATGACAAGTGCAAGTTGGTAGCAAAGGGAAGTAGAGTTGGACGTATGTTTACTCTGGATGCTGGAATTCCTACTATGAATGCTGCTATGTATCCTAAAGGAAACGGTGTTGTTACAGATATTGAAATTTGGCACAAATGCATTGGACATGCAAATGTACAAAGGCTTAAATTAATGCAGTCCAAAGGGTTGTTGCCTACATTTAGAGTTGCAAAATTTCATAAGGTATACGAAGCATGTCAGTTTGGTAAGCAGGCAAGACAACCCTTTTCACATGACAGAGATGTAAGCAGAAATATCCTTGATGTTGTGCATACAGACATTTGGGGGCCTACACAAAATGTATCTCTTGGAGGCAGCTCATACTTTGTCACATTCATTGATGACTGTTCTAGAAAGTTGTGGGTATATTTTATGAAGGAAAAGAGTGAAGCGTTTGAGCACTTTAGAACTTTCAAGGCTGCAGTTAAAAGAGAAATAGGCTTGAAAGTAAAGTGCTTGAGGTCAGATGGAGGGGGAGGGTACCTCTCGAATGAGTTCAGTGATTTTCTTAGGTCTCATGAGATAAAGAGACAGTTCACATGCAGGTATACCCCACAGCAAAATGGGGTTGCAGAAAGGAAAAACAGGCATATTGCAGAAGTTACACGCGCCTTGATGGCTGAAAAGAATATGCCTAAGCATTTTTGGTCTGAGGCTGTTCATACTGCTATTTATATTATGAACAAAACTCCCGTAGCTGCAGTTCATGGTATGACCCCCGAAGAATGTTTTACAGGTAAGAAGCCTGATGTCTCACACTTGAAAGTGTTTGGCTGCATTGCGTATGTTCATGTGCCAGATGAGTTGCGGAAGAAACTGGATCCAAAGGCTGAAAAGTGTCTTTATTGGATACTCTTTAGAACAGAAAGGGTATCACTGTTATAACCCTATCACATGTAAGTCCAGAGTGAGCAGGGATGTCATCTTTGATGAAATAAGTAGTTGGTATGCATCAAGTGGTGATGCATTAGATGATGATGATGATCATGACACTCATGTGTAGGTTGAAAAGCAAGAATCACGGACTCTTACTGGACCAGAGACATCATCTGGTAGTCCTTGGTCTAGGAGACTAAGGAGTAGCTCTACATCTTTAGGTGCATCTAGTAGCACTACAGGTAAAGACAAAGGAAAGAGTAAAGTGTCAGAAGGCATTGATGCAGTTCTTGATGGAGACTCCAGTGGCTCAGAGAGCTTGGATGATGAGCTTGGCATTCCTTCAGTGAGGACACCAGGTGTACAGAGAGCTCATAATAATGTAAAGGCTCCATTGAGTGATCCGGTGGTACGCAGATCTAGCAGGGTCAGATACCTTGTTAAAAGATTTGGTTTTGAAGGTTATGCAGCTCACCATTATGCTTATATGGTGAAACTAGTTAAGGATATTGAGCCCACTTGTTTTGAGGATGCTATTGGTCATACTCATTGGGATGCAGCAATGGATGAGGAGATGGCTGCATTAGAGGCCAATAAGACTTGGGATCTAGTATCATTGCCGAAGGGCAAGAAAGCTATTGGATGTAAGTGGGTTTATAAGATTAAGCACAATGCAGATGGTTCTATTAGTAGGTACAAAGCTAGGCTGGTTGCAAAAGGCTATGCCCAAACATATGGCATAGATTATGATGAAACCTTCAGTCCAGTTGCTAGGATGGCAACTGTCAGATGTGTGATTGCTTTGGCAGTAGCCAAAGGTTGGAGGTTGCAGCAAATGGATGTGAAGAATGCCTTCTTGCATGGTGATTTGCAGGAAGAAGTGTATATGAATCAGCCAGCAGGTTATGAAGATTTAGAGCATCCCACGTATGTGTGCAGGTTGAAGAAGGCACTCTATGGGCTCAAGCAAGCATCTAGAGCATGGTCTGACAAGATCAGAGAGTATCTTGTTAATATTGGCTTTTATGTTTATGATGCTGATCACTCACTTTATGTGAGAAAGGGAGATGCAGGTTTGGTCATCATAGTCATCTATGTGGATGACTTGATTATTACAGGTGATAGTGATAGTGGGATTGCTGAAGTTAAGGATTTTTTGAAGAAGAAGTTTGAGATGAAGGATTTAGGTGAGCTAAGGTACTTCCTTGGCATTGAGGTGATCAGATGCGATGATGGTATATGGCTGTCCCAAAGTCAGTATGGCTTGGATATGTTGTCCAAGTATGGTATGACAGCATGCAAACCACTTTTCGTCCCATTGGAGCAGAATATAAAGTTGAGTGTTGATGTTGGGGATGAGATAGAAGACCCTACTATGTTCAGGAGGATAGTGGGGAGTTTGATCTACATGACCATTACAAGGCCAGACTTGAGCTACGCTGTTGGTCTTGTGAGTTAGTTTATGCAAGTACCTAGAAAGCCACATTTGGATGCAGTCAGAGGCATATTGAGATATGTGAAGTCCACATTACATTATGGACTTTTCTATGAGGCAGGTATATATGTACAGGTGTTTGGATACACAGATGCAGATTGGGCTGGTAGTATGTCTGATAGAAGATCTACCAGCGGATACATGTTCTCTCTTGGTAGTGCAGCAGTTTCTTGGAGCAGCAAAAAGAAATCTACAGTTTCTTTATCGAGTACAAAGGCTGAGTATAGAGGTGTTGGTGTTGCAGCATGTGAGGTAGTATGGCTACAAAAGTTAATGGCTGATTTGGATGTGCAGGTGGAAGATCCAGTTGTCATTTATTGTGACAACATGAGCAGTATACAATTGGCTAGGAACCCTGTGTTCCATGCCAGGACAAAACATATTGAGGTACACTACCACTTTGTGAGAGAGAAGGTACTAGCAGGTGAGATTGACTTTGTGTATGTCAGCACACAAGATCAGATAGCTGACATCTTCTCGAAGGCATTGGGTACAGAGAAGTTTCAAAAGTTTCGAAGCTTACTTGGAGTTGCAGAGATGCAGTTGAGCTTGAGGGGGAGTGTTGAGATGACAAGCTCAACACATGTGGACATTGATGATGGAGCGCCTAGTTAGATGGGTCCACACATCTACACCTAGCACGTCGGTGGTCATTATGACTCTCACATGGCCACTGACTTATTACTTATTATATTCAGGTTGTTACACCTATTTACAGCTCGCATAGTTATAGCGCCAGTCGACTAGTGTAGTCGGTTATGCATTGTTTGACTTAGTAGGCCACTTT
This sequence comes from Lygodium microphyllum, assembly GCF_053477565.2. Classification (NCBI taxonomy): domain Eukaryota; kingdom Viridiplantae; phylum Streptophyta; class Polypodiopsida; order Schizaeales; family Lygodiaceae; genus Lygodium; species Lygodium microphyllum. Next base: position 23,005,018 of record NC_141140.1, on the reverse strand, counting down.
CCTTTATGTTGTATCTTATCTATACTTAGTGTACATTGTAAAGTGTGTGGAAGAAGAAGAAGAAACCAGCAAGAAAACGTTTTGGCCTCCATCTCTCTTCTTGTCTCTTGAGTGAGCTTCTCCTTGTGCATTCTGTGTGTGTTCGGTGCAGCATCTTGAGCAAGTCCCCCCACCACGCGATTCTTGACACACCCAGCATGTGATAATGGATGCATATCTTGAATCTTGTCAAAGTAAAAGAGTACATTTATCTTTTTCTCAGAACTATATGCACTAGAGAATCTATCTGGCAGTGAGACTTCATCAAGTGACGAATCAAAAGAGAGGTCCACTACATAGAGGATGTCTACCATGTGACTCTAAATGAGTCGATAGAAGCTCAAGATAGAATCAGAGATGCTAATGTGATTGAGTTGGATCTCTGTATGTTGGATGATCCACGACTAATTAAGTTAGGGTCTATGCTCGTGGTTTGGAAGAAAGGAAGGACTACGTTTCCTTGATCCAAGAATTCCTTAACATTTTTTCTTGGAGCTATGATGAGCTAAGGGGTATTCCTCCCAGATTGGCTATGCATACCATTCCCTTGAGAGAAGGTAGCCACTGTGTGTGACAATTATTGAGGCGTATGCGAGAGATTGGAGCTACTTTATCCAAGCATCTTGAAAAGAGGAAAATTAGGCAACAAGCCTTGAAATTTTCCTTGATTATAGGAATACTATACTAGCAAGGTGTTGATGATGTTTATCGACCAGTGTGTCTTACTTGATGAGGTCCTTTTTATCTTGGAGGAGTGCCATGACTCTACTTGTGGATGGCACTTTGCTAGACGGTTGACTACATAGAAATCTTTGAGAGCCGGATATTATTGGCCCTCCATTTTATAGGATACTTTTACATATATCAAGTGATGTAATGCATATAAGAGACATGACAATAGGGAGAACAAGAAGTGCCCACTAACTCCTATCATGGCTATACTACCATTCAAGAAGTGGGGCATCAATTTCATTGGACCTATACATTCTTCATCAACTATATGGAAGTGTTATATCATTGTGGCAATAGAATACTTTACAAAGTGGTCTAAAGCTTAAGCTATAATGAAGGATAATGCCAAGGAGACAACTAGTTTTATCATGGAACAATTGTCTTCCATTTCGATCCATCGAAAGAGTTAGTGTCTAATCATGGGAGACACTTTCTGAACAAGGTCATAGAAGCCTTAACACAAGATCTAAAAATTAAACACAATAAAACTACCCTATATAATTCCCAAGGGAATGGACAATTAGTGAACACCAACAAACAACATGTAGGAATTTTTATCCAATATAGTATTCAAGGGTAAGCGAGATTGGGATAAGAAACTTCATGTGGCTGCCTAGGCTTATAACACAACATTTAAGAGAGCAATATGCCATACCCCATTCAAGTTTTTATATGGAGAGGAGTGTGACTTACCCTTGGAAATCAAGTTACCCACTATATAGCTCTAAATCATTCATTGGTGAGGCAGAAGCATTGCAAGAAAGGTTCACTTCCCTTGTGCATCTTGATGAAATATGATTGCAGGCTCTATTACATCAAGAAGTAGGGAAGAAGAGGATGAGAGCACTGCATGACCTTCGAGCTAAAAGATATAAATTTGTGAAGGGTTAGTTAGTGCTACATTATGATGCTCATTGTGAGTTTAAAAATAAAGTGAACTTTAATAAGATACAACCTTACTATGTGTAATTGGTGCCTTTGCAAGTCCTTTAGGATCCAACTTAAACCTATAATGGGTAATAAGACAATTGGATTGGGCAAAATCATTCCTTATCTTGAATATTCATATTTAGAGCAGCCTTACCACCAAGGTTGAGTGATTTGGTGGAGTAAAGGTTATCATATTACTGAGTGCAAGATGGATCTTTTACTTGGGATATTAAGGTCTATTGCCACTATTGACATAGGGTTTTTGTTAGCATCCCTATTGAGTTTGGTGAGGAATGAGGAATTGTACCTGTTATACATCGTCTCTCTCAGCTCAACTTTGACTATCATAAGTACGAGTAGGCTTATCAATATAGTGCGGCTTATCAATGAAGAATGGATCTATACTTTGTATTTTGACAGAGCTTCTCGAGGGCTTGTTAAGCATGCGAGTGTGGGGGTGGTCATTAAAGATCCTTTGCATAAAGTTGGTATGAAAATGGGACTATATTTACAAAACTCTTTTACTAATAATATGTTGGAATACAAGGCCTTAATCATGGGGATGAATATAGGCCAACGTGGTGGTATCTACCATTTATGAGTGAAAGGCTACTCGCACTAGTGATCAACCAATTGAACGGGACCTATAGTGTGAGGGATCCCATTCTGTGGATGTACCATCGTGCATCCTCGTACTTAACCTTGCCATGCTTGATAGTAGATATATTGAGTTATTTTATTTAACTAATCTTGCATGCGCATATAATCCTTTACTTATTTCATGCAACATCCACCTACAATTATTTCCATCATAATTCTATGGATTATCATCTCGATCAATCTAACTACAAATCATAGGTAGTAGTTAATAGTTTATGCATGTTTTAATATGCTCTCTAGATGAAAGCTATCATTTCGTGTAAGTGTAAATATGGAAGATAATATTTATGTACTTAATTTTTATATGGATGTTGTCCTTGTAATCTAACGAGTAGTTCTTGTACCATTTAATTCAAAAGCTAATATTTTTTTATAAAATTTTGATAGAAACCTTATTATTTTATGTTGCGATATGAAAATAATAGCTTATTTTTTAGTTGTGTTGAATAACCTAGTTTGGCACGATGACATTAGGAATTTCATCTTTGTGCTTGCACTGCGTTTGCTAGCAACTCTAGCAACCTCGAGCACTCCCGTATCTCTAGCAATACTTGTTCTTTGACCGGTTGGGGTGGATCTCATGGTCTTTACGCCTCGTTGCTTTGGAGCCATCATTTGCAAGTGGGTTCAAGAGATAAAGGAGGAATGAATTCGAGATGGGAGAGCATGAGAGAAGATTTCCTAGTTGAAGATCAAGAGGGGGGGTTGAGCTAACTCTCTCCCTCTCTAACTCTCTCTCGTGTAGCTTCTTGGGGTAACTCTCTCTCTCTCTCTCTCTCTCTCTCTCTCTCTCTCTCTCTCTCTCTCTCTCTCTCTCTCTCTCTCTCTCTCTCTCTCTCTCTCTCTCTCTCTCTCTCTCTCTCTCTCTCTCTCTCTCTCTCTCTCTCTCTCTCTCTCTCTCTCTCTCTCTCTCTCTCTCTCTCTCTCTCTCTCATAGCCTCTTGAGGGGGGTATCCTTCTATCTCTACAACTAAGTAGAGGGCATGCCTTTATATAGGCAGAAGGGAGTGCATGTTGCCTCTCCCTTCCCCTCTCTTTCTCCTCTCTTTATGTTAAAACAACACCTTCACTCAGAGTGGGAGCTTCTCTCTTTTTTATTATTTTATTTTCTCTTTAATTTTTTGAAAAAGGGGGGGTTGTGAGGCTATTGATGCCAATTATGGTGATAAAGAAGATGACGATGATTATGATAATAATGATGATGATGTTGTTGATGATGATGATGATTAGGGGGCATTCTTTATGGCGGCAAGTTTGACACTCCTTTTTTTCTTTTCTTTTTTTAACGTTAGTTATTAGTTATAAGGGTTAGTAAGTGATATAAGTTATCCTTACTAACTCATAACTTTATCTACTAACTTACTAATTAACTTTAATAACTAATGAACTAACTTACTAATTGACCTCACTAGCTTATGTATAAACTAACAAACATTTATCATAGGTGTGGAGAATATTACATCCTCCTCCCCTTAGAGATAATCTTGATTTGACCATCCGTTTCTTCTAACATTTTTCTCAAAGCTTCTACCCAGTAGGATCAGAAAAATTAAGTGGCGTACAACAATCCTTACCATATAGTGCCTAAAATGGAGTCATCTGAATACTTTAATGATAGGAGGCATTATTTAAAAAATTCCACCAAGGGTAGTTACTGAATCCACCTTTTAGGTTCCTTACTGCAATATACGTGCAAAATATCCTCAGTCACCTAGTTAACTGATTATGTCTGCCCATCACTTTGTGGATGATAAGCAATGTTATGGGTTTCGATGACTTCAAATAAACTTTTCCAGAAATATGATGTGAAAAGAGAATCATGATCATTGATGATCCTTTTAGGTAACCCATGTAACCTAAAAAATCTCTTTTACAAAATATCTTGCAATATCTGAAGCTTTGTAATTGGTTTTTGTTGTGAATAAGATGAGTGACCTTTGTTAAGATGTCTACTATCACCATCATTGAGTTATGTTCTCCTTACATAGAAGGTAACCAACTACAAAGTCCATGCTAATAAACTCCCATTTCATCTGGGGAATGTCAAGTGGCTAGAGTTTTCCTAGTAACTTGACACGTTCAGATTTTACCCTTTGGCAATTTACACATTCAATGACATACTTGGGTACATCACCCTTGAGTCTTTGCGAGTAATAGCTTTTCCTGACAGCATTAAGAATTTTTGCATAACCTGGGTGTCCTGAAAAAGGAGAGTCATGTGCTTTCCAAATTATCCTTATCTTGAGAGTCTGCTTGAAGGAATGCATAGTCTCATTCTGAAATAAACAAGTCCTTCGTCCTTATCAGGTGAGAATTCTTGATACTTAGTCTTGAATTTGGGATCTTATTCCTTATTTTGAACTTCCCAAAACAATTGAATGAGAATTCATCATAAATTGTCAAAAAAGATTCAAATTTTCATTAAAAAGAGACTTACCACCTTTTCTCAGGTTTCAAGAATTAATATTTGCATTTTTGGGCAGCCACTGAATCCAACATTGATCTTCAAACTACGTTGACCATCATTCTTGAGTATCAACATGATCCATCACAATCTGATGCAAGCCGGACAATCGGTATTTATCCCAATCTCTTCCAAGAATCATCTACATGAACACACCTTAAGAGGAAAGACAAATATTGATTTCTATTATCTCTCTACAGTCCACCATTTTTTCCTGATCAGAGACGGGTGATGTAGAGTAAAAAAATTGCCGACAAGAGGCTTATATTATCAAAATTTGGGCTTGCTTTGAGTCCCACAATGCCCTTCATCAACAAATTGCCATGGCACCATCTTCTGGATTCTCACATTTTGAAAAAATTGCCCCCTTCATTTCGTCAAATTGTTTTGGCCTAAGGCCCCCAAAGGCCATGCCCTTTCAAGTCTCCTACATTACTTTACATTGTGAGTGTGCAATCTTCGGCTTCTTTTGCATCCAGTGCTCGTTTCCAATCCTAGAAATTTTTGTGTGTCTGTCATGAAGTCCCAAACTACTTGAACTTGTCCTACTTCAATCCAACACCCTAAAAATTTATGAAAATTTGACAACCACTGTAAATTTTGACTTCCAAAGTAATTTGAATTCCCATCTTCCCCTGCCACTTAAAATTGTCGCATGTGTGTCCTCCACTTCCTTCAAGCTTTAAATTACCACTTAAATTCTCATCATTTGGTACTTTTTTTGCATTTTTGTGGTTTTCAAATTATGTTTTCATTGGCGACCATGAGATATAGTAACTCAACTCGTCAAATGCATGAACTAATCTACACATAAACAAGCTATAAAGTACATCAAGCTGCTTCAAAGAAGAATACACAACAAAACACAAACACGACTCTCACCCTATTTCGTGACCAAATCAAGGCATGAAGATCCACAAGGGGACAAGCCAAATATAGCCTAATGGAGATCCACATCTAGTCGCTAACCAACTACTCCAACATAAACATGCTGAAAAGAACTATCAAAGGAGTCAACTTGAGTGGTGGTCTAAACTACCTACCTACCCTAGGACAATTGGACTAGGAACTCCTCCTAGGCGAGGACTCCTATAGCCTGATCTTTCATTTCCAAATACTTTTGATTTACCACTTTTTGATACTTCTAGACTTGGTACTTGGAGGGAGCTAAGCATAGTGACCTAAGGCGAACAAGGCATTGGCCTCAGGTCTCGTGACTCAATACCCAAGAACCTACCAAGCCCTCACAAGGCAACCAGGCATTGAATCCTTTTTTCTTCCACTTGCTTTTATTTTTGCTCCAACCATCCTTATTTATTTTGTCTGGCTAGACATCACCCCCAGGAAGACAAGGTATCATTGTGCATGACTCGTCCCTAGAAACCTATCAAGCCTTCAGAGGGTGATGATTATCTGCTCTTTGAATTTTCTTTTGTTTCATTTCTTTTCCTTTTGTTCATGGGTTAGAACCCCTTTTTACACACCTCCCTATACTATAGTCTTCAAATATATATATTTTTTCTTCTCTTTCTTTTATTTGGTAGGCTTCTCTATCTACCTCACAACTAGTAGGGACTCTTAGAACCAGTTACCTAATAGGGTATCAGAATAGGGTCACTAGGATGACCTCTAGAATAACTCTTAAAGTGCTCGATAATGTCTTCAAAAGAGGCAAATGACAGCTTGGACCTCCCCAAACACAAATAGCCTAAACTTTGGGACTTCATGTCTTGAATGCTAGTCCCCAACAAAATAAAAATCCCAATATACATAACCATTCAGAAAAAAGAGAAAACTAATAAAGGAAGGATATTACTTGGACTTGGCCACAAGAAGTGTCGGTGCAACAAGCGGCTCCCTCTAGGCTCTGTCAAATTTGTCTGGAACAACACTAAAATAAGAAAACATAAACCACACCAGCACCAAACAAACACATGGTGCTTTTGGTCTAATGAGAATCAAGCATTAAATTCAATCGAAATGGCCCACTTGGCCTAATGAAATAAATAAAAAACCATACCATTCAGGAATTTATTGGTGAAAACCCTTGGTCCCCACATAACTTTACTAAAGCACAAAATTAGACCAAGAATATGGGCTACTTAGGCCCTACCTAAGTGCATCAAATTATTGTTCAACCCCTTTGCATAAATGGCAAGGGGTGTCTGATGAATATAGCATTGAATGATCGATCCTATGTGTCCATGACAAAATAGGAAGGTGATCAAGTGCTACCGACCGACTCATAACCCACACTAGCAATCGGTGGCCAAAATAGGGTGTGTCAGCCAAGAAGTCCCCATAGTAGTCATGCGCTCATATCTAAAGGCAATTGTAAGAGCCCCTCAATACTATAGTTTAAAATAACATCTTCAACTAAAGCATAATTGATCAAGGAATCTGCAAAGTGATTCCAATGTCAAGGAATTAGCTAGCAAGTCATTGTCTCAAAAATATATAACATATCCAAGGCTGCATGATGGTACATCTATAGAATGGGATCCCTCACACTATAGGTCCCATTCAATTGGTTGATCACTAGTTGCGAGTAAACTTTCACTAATAAATAGTGAATACCACCCTATATTTAACCCCATGATTAAGGCCTTATATTTCATCATATTATTAGTAAAACAGTTTTCTAAATATACTCCCATTTTCATAACAATTCTACGCCAGGGATCTTTAGTGACCACACCCACACTCGCATATTTAGTAGGCCCTCGAGAAGATCCATCAAAATACAAAGTATAGATCCATTCCTCATTGATAAGCCACACTATATCGATCACTCTACTCATACTTATGATAGTCATAGTGAGCCGAGAGAGGGGATGTATAACAGCAGGTACAATTCCTCACTCCTCACCAAACTCAATAGAGATACTAACAAAAACCCTATGACAATGATGGCAATAGACCTTAATATCCCAAGTAAAAGAACCGTCTTGCACTCAGTAATATGATAGCCTTTACTCCACCAGATCACTCAACCTTGGTGGTAAGGTTGCTTTAAATACAGATATTCAAGATAAGTAATGATTCTGCCCATCCAATTGTCTTTTTACTCGCTATAGGTTTAAGATGGATCTTGAAGGATCTGCAAAGGCACCAATTTTGACGTCAGTCCTTATACATAGTAAGGCTACAAATTGAGATTTTCAAACACACACACACACAGACAGTGCACTCAAGATAGGAAGCTAAAAACCCTATGCTTCTTCTTCTTCTTCTTCTTCTTCTTCTTCTTCTTCTTCTTCTTCTTTGTAATAGCTTGCAAAAGATAAAGGGAAAATATTACATTGTAATCTATAAGTGGTCCATACTAACTTATATCTAGATAGATATCCTAATGATAACTTGGGACTAACTTATGTCTAGATAGATATCCCATAACTTGGGACTAACTTATGGCTAGGTGTAGAGTATTACTAAGATCATATGCTGATGCAAGTACTTATGTCTAGACGTGGAGTATTACTAAGATCATCTGCCAATGCAAGTACCAACCACACCAGTGGTATGAATGTGGAAACGATCATATAGGTACATGAGTGTCAACTCATGTTGAGCTTGACATCTCAATATACCCCATTCGGCCTCATGCCATGCATGCTTATTGAAGGTGCTATAAAATATTATCATCCCCCTTGGCATGCATCATCAACATAAAGAAATGGGCCCCACATGCCATGTTCCAAGGCAAGTACCTTAGTAGTTTGACCCAAATCTTGTGCAAGTGTAAGATATGATCTAAGGTTTTTACATTAATTGAATGTGTATTAATGCGCTATTAGATTCTCTCTCTCAATGGTCCTACTCTCTCTCTCTTTTCTCTCTCTATGTCCTCAAAACAAGGAGATCTTGTAGGAAAACAACTAGTTAAGATTCAATACATACCAGATTCTTGAGTATTTCTTTGGTTTTTTAAAAAGCTTTGGGAACCTACTCAATTGCCCATGTAACATTGCTTACACTCTCTTACTATGCACAAACTTTTAGCTTAGGGATTTCTTACTTCTTTAAAAAATCCTACTAGTGTGTTTCAACAAAGAAAAGAGTGATAATGATGAGATGGATTATCCTTTAAAGAGGGATTGATCTACAACACTAGGAATCCCTTTCCCCTATTATCATTTGCAAGGAAGACAAACACATTACCAAGCTAAAGCACATCCATGAGGTCATCACTTGCACATTGTAGATAGGCTTTGCAATTTTGATGTGCATAGGCTATCACTTGCAAATGGGATACCAATATATGCATTATGGAAAATATTGGACCTTCATTGCTCCACTAGGAGCGCAAAGTTTTAGGACCTAACCATTTACAGTTATCAAAGGTTGGCATCCTTTTCCTCAACATAGATGGATGGCACTTGATACACTATCAAAGGTTTGGATGGTCTGGATACATTTTTAAATCTCTAGTTTCCAATCTATTCCTCTACCTCTTCTGCCTTAGAAAATTATAGAAAATAAAATTTTAATTATCTAGGGAGAAGGATGCACAAAGAGAGACAGAGACAGGGACAGAGACGGAGAGAGAGAATTCTGTTAGCTTGGAGAGAGAAAATGAGTTTGGTGATCACATTATTATTCTTGAAAGATATGATATACTCATGTTTCCTTGAGCTTATGGCAGGTTCATTTTGGATTATGTAAGTGCCTCACTACAGGCATACATTAATTGGCATATGTGTTGGTTGCCAACTCATAGCCACGTGTAGTTCACATAAAGGATCAGCTTCATTAATTAATGTTGAAAAGAGGAGAGATATCCATTAGAGCCACCAGAGCTACCAGATGCCTCCAAGATAAATAGGACCTCATTAGGTAAACACATTGGTCGTTGAACATCATCCACACCTTGCCGATATAATGTCCCTATAATCAAGGCAAATTTCAAGGCAACTTGTTGCCTAATTTTCCTCTTTTCAGGATGCTTTGATAAAGTAGCTCCAGTCTCTCTTGTAGATAAATAGTGTGGTATGGCAACATACCAGGGGATGGGATGGAGGCCATATCAATTTTGAATAGACCCTTGATGTCACTATCTTGAACCAAGGCTTCCTTCTGCTCCCCAAAATCCACAAGACATTCAATGATGCCTTGTAACTTTGACAGCTTACTCCTAACTTTATAGTCAAACTCCTACAAGGTGATCAACCATTTTGTTAGAAGGTCAAGCGGCGCTACATCTTATTCATCAATAGCCTCAACCCCTCTACCTTCATATAAAATACCACCTTTTTTTAGAGGATGTAATGCCTAAATTTCTTGGTTGAAAATACTATCCCAAGGCACAGCTTTTCCCTGTAGGTGTAATTAATCTTTGATATCCCCCATTTACGGCTAACAAATGCAATTGGATGATACCACTTTCCTCCCAAATCTGGGCTAAAGAGCAGCTGATGCTATGCATTGTGGGGCTGCTGAAAATATATAGAAGACCTCACTCCTTTTGGGTGCTTTCAGGACTCGAGCTTTTATTGTTCCTACTTTACATCCTCAAAGGATACTTGGCATGGTCACTCCAAACAAATCAATAGTTAAAGGATAGTAGATTCATCAATGGCAATGCCCTCTCTTCCAATGCATTGATACATCTTTGATATTATCCCACTAATGTGACAAAAAGCTATGTACTTCTTTAGGAGTACATGGTGGACTCATAGCGACGATAGCCTTTATCTTTTTAGGCCCAGCCGAGCTAACTAGATGGCCCAATAGCAATCCATAGGATACTCCAAAGATACACTTTCTTGGATTAAGAGCAATGTAGAATTGCATGCAAAGCTCAAAATATTTTCTTAAAATGATCAATTGTCTCTCCCTCGTGGTGGCTGTCCCCAAATCGTCCCTAGATCATCAATAAAGATTTTTAACTCCTTTGGGAAAATATCACTAAAAGACTTATCAACTCTATGTTGCCAAGAACCTAGCACATTGCATAACCCAAATGCTATAGCATGATATACAAAGGTACCAAACAAAATGATAAATGTCGTTTTCAAAATATCTTCCTTTGCAATAGATATTTGCTTATATCCAGCAAAGTAGTCTATAAATGAATAGATATCTCTACCCACTAACTAATCTAGAACTTGGTCAATAAATGGCAGTGGATAGTAATATTTGATCGTCTGTTTATTGAGCTCCCTAAAATTTATGCAAAGGCAGATTTGATTAATCTTATTTTTTCTAATGACTATCGATGAACACCACTCCATGTTATTGTATAGGAAATATTAGGCCAACCTTACGCAATTTTTTCAACTCCTCAAATAGTCTATCCCTTAGCTCAAAAGGCATACGCATGACTTTTTGTTGTAGAGGGTAGCTAACTTCCTTCAAGGGAATGGTATACACATCCTGATTGGGAGGAACACCCCTCAACTCATCATAGCTCTAGGTGAAAATCTCCTAGAATTCCTGGATCAAGGACATGTAGTCCTTTGTTTCTTCTAGATTAAGCATAGATCCTAATTTAAAAAGTCATGGATCATCCAATGTATTGAGATCTAGCTCAATCACATCAGTGTCTCTGATTTTATTTTGAGCTTCTATCGACTCATTCAGAGTCACCTCATAGACATCCTCTGTAGTGGAACCCTGTTTTGATTCATCACTTGATGAAGTCTTACTGCCAGATAGATCCTCTAATGCATCTAATGTTAACGAAGATAAAGGTACTCTTTCACTTTGAGGAGATTCAGGATATGCATCAATTATCACATGCCAAGAACCTTTGCCAAAAATCATACAACCAGTGGGTGGGGTATATCAACTTGACAATTGGATTGCAAGATCCATGGCCTTCCTAACAATACCTGGTAGCTTGGCCACCCTTGCAAACTTGATAACCCTAAAGTCCACAATGCATTCCACATTAGCAATAGTCGCTGGACTTTGGTAATGCAACCCTCAGGTTTCCTTAACCTATCATTTGCCATTCGAAGAATTATGGAGGCATCCTTTTGAATTTTTAGTCCCAAACTTTCCATCAATTCCGAACTCATAATATTGATGGAGTGCCCCAGATCCACAATGGCATGTTCCACTAATATGTTGTCAATGTATGCTACAACCCTTGGGCAATGCTTTTCAACATGTTCAAACCAATCATCTCCCACCCGAGCTATTCCCAAGGGCTCAATGATATACCCAGTGTGAAGAATCTTCTTAAACTCTTTACTCACTCCTAGACATAACTTGACCAACTACAAGAGATTCACATTAGGCTTTACCTTGCAAAGAGAACTCACTAAATCAAATTCATGATAATTAACAATGGTTCTCTTCTCCCACTAGACTATTCTTTCTCTTGGTCACACTGAATAGGCTTTGGTGTCTCTTTCTTAGCTTTTACCTTCTTCCTTGGGGCAACATCTTATTGAGGCCAGCTTTGCCATCAACAACTTTTAGAGGACTAGCTTCCACATCAGGGTTAAGAACTCGTGTCCCCTTATCATCCTATTTAAGGTTTATCTCAATAGGTTTTACATTATCCCTATCACGTGATTTAACCTTGTGAGCTCTTGTAATGGCTCGCAAATTGGAAGCCTTAGTGGTGTTAACATGCACAGATTCAATAGGGTTGACACTATTGCCACTGGACAACTCCTCTATGTCGCCACTGGGCAACTCCTCTCTCATCCCATTGAAGGTTATTCCCTCGTGCTCGATGATCTATTGGACCCGGTTGCTTACTCCCTTACTAAAGAGAGCTTATCTTACTCCAACAAGCACTAGCTAGATGATCGAACTTCCCACATATGTTGCATTTGACATTAGGGCAATTTCTCAAAAAGTGCTGGCCACCACACCACTTACAATTGAATCTTGATGGCCCATCCTCTTCAAGGCATCAACTTCCTATTAAGTTTTGATTCTTCTTTAGGAAATTAACATCTACGGCTTTTTATCTATACCATCTGCTATCATATCAATATAATGCTTCTTCATGTCGACTTCGCCAAGAACATTTGATGCACTACTAGACTTATACCCACAATCATCTACTTGCCACTCAATTGGTCTAACCAGCTGATTACGAATCAACTCCTGCTAATTAATTGGAACAATATTAGGGTTTGTCATTTGGCTTCCATTATTTAGTGGATCCATCTGGCTAGCTATTGGCATGCTCACATTAGAAGGAGTTGGTAGCATGGGTACACTCTATGTTATGCTTCCTCTTCCATTCAAATTGGTCATGGGTCCCCCTTGACTTCCACTAATCTCAATGCCAAATTATTTCCAACAAGCCTGAGACTCAAATTCAAGTTTTTCATAGATGTGTAGGCCGCTTATAATTGCGACTCTACCTCCTATGCTCGTGTAGTAGCAGTATCAATGCCAACAAGAGCAACACTACTCAACTGCACCTAGATATTAAAGTCCAACCCATGTAAAAAGTACTGCAGTTGAGTAGTAGCTAGAATGGGAATATAGGTTTGCAATTTATGAAACACTTCTTTCAATTTCTTGGCATACATTCGAACATTCTCATGAGGCTCTTGACATGTTACCTTGAGAACATGTAGCCAATATTGACCACCTCTCTCAAGGGCATACTCTCTTCGAAAGGCCATGAAAAATAGATCAATTGCCCTTATAGTTTCAACTTCTAAGCTATCATACCATATTGCAGTTCTTCCTTTTAGAGTCATATTAAAAAACATCATTAGAGGTTCCTCATCTTGAATTCTAGAGTTGAACATTAACTTCTAGAACTCACTAATTTGGAGCTCTACATCTTCCTCCACTAACCCATTAAAAATGAGTAAGGGGAATCCTAAGGCTGGCAAATTTGGCATCCCTACAAGAATTGCAATAGGTTGCACCATGACGAAAATAAGATTTGCTAAGGGTCTCTAAACTAGTGGAACTACTATCCCACTCAAAGTGGGCTGACCTGTTGGGAGAGGGGAAGTACTAGAGCTTTCTCCTCCTCCTAAAGAATTGTTTATAGAACTAGGGTTGTTAAGACCCCTCCTAAACTCATAGATCAATCAATGTGAATTATACAATTTAAAATAATTTTTTTCGTGACTTCATTCTAAGGCAATGCATCTGCTAAGGTAGCACCAAAGTAATTTGTGCTACTGCCCTTTTTCAAAGACCCAAAATGAATCAATCCTACATGCCAAGATATGCAAAAAATCAAATTTCAATGGATTCTTAACTTCTTACAACCCTTTCTCACTATCTCACTATCGTTTATGGTTTTGCCTTTGTTGATAGGTGTAAAGAGTATTTTTCATGTCTTTTTCGTATATAAAAAGCAGTAAATATGTACTTTAACATAAAAATGGAGGTAGGCTAATTCTAAACCTCATACCCTAGCCCCATGATACACTCACAGACACATTTATAATTTTTTGTAATTTTATAGTGCATAAAATCTATTTTTTCCATATAAACTCCATTTTTCTTGATTTTTTCACAATTTATTTTGAATTAATTATTATATTTCTCTAATTTTTTGAGTCAAAAAATTGAGTCACACTCTAATCCATCTTTACATTCAACTTTACCCCACATGAACACAATTTGGTTGCCCGAAATGACAAATTACCATTTTTCCTTTGAAAATATGCTTTTTGGTTTTTTTGAAATTAATAACTCATGATTACAAGCACAAGTTTTGACTTTTATAATACACAACTCTCAACCATTTTGCAACTAAGTGTCAACCAAATTTCTATTGCATAGGAACGAGAATTGCATCATAAATTGTAAAAAAAGATTCGAAATTTCATTAAAAAGAGGCTTACCGCCTTGTCTCATGTTTCAGGAATTAATATTTGCATTTTTGCACAGCCACAAAACCTGCATTGATCTTCAAACTGCATTGACCATCATTCCTCAGTATCAACACGATCCCATCACAATCCGATGCAAGTCGAACAACCGGTATTTATCCCAATCTCCTCCAAGAATCATCTGCATGAACACACCTTAAGAGGAGAGAGCAATGCCAATTTCTATTCTCTCTCTACAATCCACCATTTCATGATCAAATATGGGTGATGTAGAGCAAAAAAATCGGGCAAGGGGCTTATATGATCGAAATTTGGGCTTGCTTTCAGCCCCACAATGCCCTTCATCAACAAATCGCCATGGCACCATCTTCTGCATTCTCACATTTTGGAAAAATCACCTCCCTCATTTCATCAATTTTTTTTGGCCTAAGGCCATGCCCTTTCAAGTTTCCCAAGTTACTTTACATTGCGAATGCCCGATCTTCGGCTTCTTTTGTGTCTAATGCCCATTTCCAATTTTAGAATTTTTGTGTCTGTCTTGAAGTCCCAAACTGCTTAAAACTTGTCGTGCTTCGATCCGTCACCCTAAAAAACGATCAAAAATCAACAACCATTGCAAATTTTGATGAACTAATATGCACATAAAGAAACTATAAAGAGCATCAAGCAGCTTCAAAGAAGAATACACAACAAAACACAAACACGACTCTCGCCCTATTCCTAACCAAATCAAGGCATGAAGATCCACAAAGGGGACAAGACAAATATAACCTGATGGAGATCCACAGCTAGTCATCAACTACTCCAACACAAACAAGCTAAAAAGAACTATCAAAGGAGTCAGGTTGAGTGATGATCTGAACTACCTACCTACTCTAGGACAACTGGACCAGGAACTCCTACTAGGCGAGGACTCGTATAGCCTGATCTTTCATTTCTGAAAACTTTTGATTTACCACTTTTTGATACTTCTGGACTTGGTACTTGGACATGTAAAAAAGAGGGAGCTAAGCCTAGTGACCTAAGGCGAACAAGGCATTGGCCTCAAGTCTCCTGACGACTCAGTAGCCGAGAACCTACCAAGCCCTCGCAAGGCAACATTGAATCCTTTTTTATTCCACACGCTTTTATTTTTTCTCCAACCATCCTTATTTATTTTGTTCGGCTAGACATCACCCCCAAGAAGACAAGGTATCGATGCTTGACTCGTCCCCATAAACCTACCATGCCTTCGCAGGGTGATGATTATCTGCTCTTTGAGTTTTCTTTTGTTTCATTTATTTTCCTTTTGTTCATGGGTTAAAACCCCTTTTTACACACCTCCCTATACTATAGTCTTCATATATATATATATATATATATATATATATATATATATATATCTATTCTTCTCTTTCTTTTATTTGGCAGGCTTCTCTATCTACCTCACAACTAGTAGGGACTCTTAGAACCAATTACCTAGTAGGCTATCAGAATATGGTCACTAGGATGACCTCTAGAATAATGACTTCACAAGAGGCAGATGACTGCTTGGACCTCCCCAAACACAAATAGCCTAAACTTTTGGACTTCATGTCTTGAATGCTAGTCCCCAAAAAAATAAAAATCCTAATATACATAACCATTCAGAATAAAGGAAAAAACTAATAAAGGAGGGTATCAATCTTTAGGGAGCTTACATATCCTTTGAAGGAAAGTAATTACTTGGAATAATGCCTCAACTACCATGGGTGCAATGCTCAATTCTGCTTGAATGATCTCCTGTGGTACTGAGGCTTTGGCCCTTATCATATGTGCTATCATCATGACCAGTGATCTTTCCATATGTTCCCAACCATCATAATGTTGTGTTTCCAGTCCATCACAGTCCATAAGTGGCATCCATCTAGTAAGATAAAGGCTTGGGCCCCTAATGGCTGCCCCATAGAGTAGTGTAGGCATAGCTAAAGTGTCAAAAAGCCACAATTTGGTACGAGGCTCTTGAAATTGTATGTGTGCATATTTTCGCTCTAGGGTATCCAAAGGTGCATACGTCCATGCAAGCTTAGCCTCTAAAGTTTCCTTCCATGAAAACTGTGGCCCTTTGAAAGTGGCCCCAAGGTATACATATTGTCTAACCATTTCCAAAGGCTGACCGTCATACATAAAATGATGTTTTGAACGTGTCACCCGAGCTGCCGAGGTGTTAAAGACCATAATTTTAGTCTTCTCAAGATTAACCTTGAGACCTTTATCTTCACAGAACACATGCAATGCATCTAGATGTCGTTGTAGCCCCCTTGGGTGAATTTGAGATGAGCACCATATCGTCTGCATGTAACAAAATTGGTATCAGTACCCCAGCCAAGTGAAATCCCATACCACCCCATCTTTGTATGTAATAAAAAATCTCATCAATGTACAGTCCAAACAATAGAGGAGAGAGGGGACAGCCTTGCTTTACACCAATTGTGTTAGACACTGAGTCTTTTGTACCTCTAGGCACTCGTACTCTCCCTATTACAATTTCATACAATGCATAAATACACCCCTGCATATCCTTTGGGACCCCAATGGCTCACAACCTTTGCATAAGTCTTGCACGTGGTAGAGTATCAAAAACCTTGTGAAAATCCACAAAGCAACAATAGATTTTCTGTCTCCATGATCGTCCCTCCTCAATCAAGGCCCTTAGCGTGAATATATGGTCTAGCATGTGGTATCCATGGCGGAAGCCAGCTTGTCTTGCAGATCGTATTTTCCTTGTTTCAGTCCACCAACTCAACTCATGTTCCACAATAGGGGCATATATATTTGCTAGCATATGGCCAATCATAATAGTACAATAGTTATTAGCGACCAATGGATCTTCACTCTTAAAAATTGACACTATTGTGTGGTCACACCAACTTATTGGGAACCCCTCACATACGGCTCTATTGAAGAGATTTGCCAAGATAGGGGTCAATGCATAACATGCATGTGCAAAATGCTCTGCTAAAAGGCCATCTTGATCGTGTGCTCTCCCATTCTTCAACCTCCAAATGGCATATCTCACCATCTTTTCTGTAAAGAAACCACATTGTGTTGACCTAGAGTTTGATGTACAGGGTATCTGCTCTTGTGATGGACTATCAAACAGTGCCCTAGCATGTTCATGCCATATCATGGGTGATGTCAACTGAATTGGGGGTTGTCTCCCATGAAATTTCCTCCATGCCTTCTTGTTTTCTTTGCTCAAAAAGAGCTGATACATCTTTGACTATCAAAATAATCTCTCTTCTTTTTCCACACAAGATAACGAAAGATATCCATTGCATGTTTGTGTGTGCATGTCTCTAGTGTAATATCCCTCAGTAGATGAGTCCTAGTATGTCTGCACTCATCATCATACCAAGCATTTTGAGGGGAAATGCATGTCAAGAATCATGTGGTGGGGGGACTTGCTTAAGCTGTTGCGCCAAACACACACTGTATACACAAAAGGAAGCTCGCTCAAGAACACAAGAAGAGAAATGGAGGCCAAAGCGTTTTCTTGCTGATTTTTTCTTCTTCTTCCACACACTATACAATGAACACAAAGTATAGATAAGATACAACATAAAGGAAAGTGGCCTACTAAGTCAAACAGTGCATAACAGACTACGCTAATCGACTGGCACTATATCTTTGCCAGCTGCTGTAGGTAGGTGTAACAAACTAAATATAATAAGTGATAAGTCAGTGGCCATGTGAGTATCATAATGACCACCAACGTCCTAAGTGTAGACGTGCAGACTCATCTAGCCAAGAGGTCCATCATCAATATCCGCAAGTGTTGAGCTTGCCATCTCAACACTCCCCCTCAAGCTCAACTCTATCTCTGCAACTCCAAGTAAGCTCCGAAACTTTCAAAGCTTCTCTATACCCAATGCCTTTGTCAAAATGTCAACTGTCTGATCTTGTGTGCTGACATATACCAAGTCAATCTCTCCTGCAAGTACCTTCTCTTTCACAAAGTGATAGTGCACCTCAATGTGTTTTGTCCTAGCATGGAACACTGGATTCCTAGCTAATTGTATGCTGCTCATGTTGTCACAATGAATGACAACTGGACCATCTCCCTGCACATCCAAATCACCTAATAACTTTTGTAGCCATACCACCTCACATGCTGAGCACCTCTATACTCAGCCTCGGTACTCAACAAAGCAATTGTAGGTTGCTTTTTTCTACCCCATGTAACTCCTGCACTACCAAGGGAAAACATGAATCCACTAGTAGATCTTCTATCTGCCCAATTTGGATCTATGTATCCAAAGACATGTACATCCTTACCTGCCTCATAAAAAAGTTCATAATGTAAAGTGGACTTCACATACCTCAATATACATCTAACTGCATCCAAATGAGGCTTTCTAGGCATCTACATAAATTGACCAACAAGGCCAACAACATAGCTCAAGTTTGGCCTTGTGATAGTCATGTAAATCAAACTCCCTACTATCCTCCTGAACATAGTAGGGTCTTCTATCTCATCCCCACCATCAGCACTCAGCTTCACATTTTGCTCCAATGGTACTGAAAGAGGCTTACATGATGTCATACCATACTTGGATAACATATACAAGCCATACTGACTTTGGGATAGCCATATGCCATTATCACATCTGATCACCTCAATACCAAGAAAGTATCTTAGCTCACCCAAATCCTTCATCTCAAACTTCTTCTTCAAGAAGTCCTTAACTTCAGCAATCCCACGGTCACTGTCACCTGTAATAATCAAGTCATCCACATAAATGACTATGATGACCAAATCTGCATCTCCCTTTCTCACATAAAGTGAGTGATTAGCATCAGAAATACAAAATCCAATATTGACAATATACTCTCCAATCTTGTCAGACCATGCTCTAGGTGCTTGCTTCAACGCATAGAGCGCCTTCTTTAACTTGCACACATATGTGGGATGCTCTAAATCCTCATAACCTGCTGGCTGCTCCATATATACTTCTTCTTGCAATTCATGCAAGAAGGCATTCTTAACATCCATTTGCTACAAACTCCAACCATTGGCTATTGCCAAGGCAATCACACACCTAATAGTTGCCATCCTAGCAACTGGACTGAATGTCTCTTCATAATCTATGCCATATATTTGAGCATAGCCTTTTGCAACCAACCTAGCCTTATACTTGCTAATTGAACCATCTGCATTATGCTTGACTTTGTAGACCCACTTACAACCAATAGCTTTCTTACCCTTAGGCAAGGGTACCAAATCCCAAGTCTTATTGGCTTCTAGTGCAGCCATCTCCTCATCCATTGCTACATCCCAATAAGCATGACCAACAACATCCTCAAAAAAAGTGGGCTCAACATCCTTAACTAGTTTCACCATATAAGCATAATGGTGAGCTGCATAACCTTCAAAGCCAAATCTTTTAATAGGGTATCTGACCCTGCTAGAGCTGTGTACCACTGGGTCACTCAATAGAGCCTTTACATTACTATGAGCTCTCTGTACACCTGGTCTCTTGATTGAAGGAATACCAAGCCCATCATCCAAACTCTTTGAACCACTAGAATCTCCATCAAATCCCAAATGACTAGTAGATGCATCATTACCATCCAGCACTTTCTTCTTTCCTTTGTCTTTGCCTGCAACACTTATAGATACACATGAAGATGTGGGGCTACTCCTTAGTCTCACAGACCAAGGGCTCACTATAGGTGTAGTGCCAAATGATGTTTCTGGTCGACTAAGACTCCATGATTCTTGCTTTTCTTTCTGCACATAGCTATCATGATCATTATCATAATCTAATACATTACTAGCAGATGCATACCAACTGTTCATCTCATCAAAAATAACATCCTTGCTCACTCTGAACTCACGTGTGATAGGGTTATAACAACAATACCCTTTCTGCTCTAAAGAGTATCCAATAAAAATACATTTTTCAGCCTTTGGATCAAGCTTCTTCCATAGCTCATCTGGCACATGAACATATGCAACACATCCAAATACCTTCAAGTGTGATACGTCAGGCTTCTTGCCAGTAAAGCATTCTTCAAGAGTCATCTCATAAACTGCAGTCGTGGGGGTTCTGTTCATAATATAGATAGTAGTATGGACAGAACCATACTACTATCTATATTGCAAAATGGGGTTCTGTTCATAATATAGATATTACCTCTTTATCCCATGAGTCCTCAATATTATGGACATCTATATTTTGCACGTGCAACTTCTGCAATATGCCTATTTTTTCTTTCTACAACCCCATTTTGCTGTGGGGTATACCTACAAGTAAATTGCCTCTTTATCCCATGAGTCCTCAAGAAGCCACTAAACTCATTAGAGAGGTACTCTCCCCCTCCATCTGATCTCAAGCACTTCACTTTCAAGCATGATTCTGTTTCAACAGCTACCTTGAAAGATTTGAAGTGCTCAAATACATCACTCTTTTCCTTCATAAAATATACCCATAGCTTCCTTGAACAGTCATCAATAAATGTGACAAAGTATTTGCTCCCACTAAGAGATACATTCTGTGTAGGCCCCCAAAAATATATATCCTGATAAACCAGTCACCATGAGACCCTTGCTGGAAGGAGCACCTTTCTTTTTCTTTTCCAGAGCGTCAAGTATATTTCTGCTCACTTCTCTATCATGCGAGAAGGGTTATCTCACCTGCTTACCAAACTGGCATGCTTCACAAACTTTATGAAATTCTGCAACTCTAAAAGAAGGCAAACCTGTAAACAATCCTCTGGATTGCATTAATTTCAGCCTTTGCATATTTGCATGTCCAATACATTTATGCCATATTTCAATGTCTACAACTACTCCCTTTCCTTTAGCATACATAGCAATATCCATTGCAAGAATTCCAGCATCTAAAGTGAACATGCGACCAACTCTACTTCCTTTTGTGACCAACTTGCACTTATCATTAAAGTCTTCTACAAAACAAGCTTTTGCATTGAATTGAACCTGCAACCCTTGCTCTACCATTTGGCCAACAGACATTAGATTCTTTGTGATTGATGGCACATGTAATACATTTGTCAGACTCTTTGTCTGGCCATCATACAAGGACAAGGGAACCTTTCCAATGTGTGAAATTGGGTGGCATGAATCATCACCCGTCTGCACATAACTTGGATTTTGTAAGTCTTCCATCTCTCCAAATCATTCAACATGACTAGTCATATGATTATATGCACCTGAATTGACATACCATACACCATCATGTGTCCCCCTCAAATTCCAACTCTAAGGCAAGATCCTCTGTCTCATCATCTGTTGCATCATTGTTACTAACTTCCTCTTCCTGTTGCTCTTCTTGTGCTAATGTTGTGAGTGAATGGGGCTCTGTAGAAGTTGTCATCCTCTTGTAGACTCTCTTGGTCCGCCTCCCTACAGGTGGTGTCAAATACCCATCATCCTCGAGGATCAATAGGCACAACTTGCCTCCATGGACTATGAGAATCTGGGGCAACATAGAAGAAAGCTTGCTCACAGTGTGCCGGTAATATGCATGGTTCACATGTTGTCCGTAATGGCTTTGAAGAGTCAATTGACCAAAACCTAGAGGGCTCTTGTCTGATTTGTTGAGATGACAAGCTCAACACATGCGGACATTGATGATGGACCGCCTGGTTAGATGGGTCCACACATCTACACTTAGCACGTCGATGGTCATTATGACTCTCACATGGCCGCTGACTCATTACTTATTATGTTCAGGTTGTTACACCTATTTACAGCTGGCATAGTTATAGCGCCAGTCGACTAGTGTAGTTGGTTATGCATTGTTTGACTTAGTAGGACACTTTCCTTTATGTTGTATCTTATCTATACTTTGTGTACATTGTAAAGTGTGTGGAAGAAGAAAAAACAAGCAAGAAAACGTTTTGGCCTCTATCTCTCTTCTTGTCTCTTGAGTGAGCTTCTCCTTATGCATTATGTGTGTGTTCGGCGTAGCATCTTGAGCAAGTCCCCTCATCACGCGATTCTTGACATGGTATCAGAGCCGCGCCACTAAGCAAGGCTGATTTCAAAGGCTGAAGTGAAGGAGAAGAAGAAAGGTTCGAGCAAGCAGGCCACGGGTAAGAAGCTCTCCCATTCTTCCACTCTTTCTCTTGGACAGTGCCTATGGAGGCACCAGAAGCAGGATAGAACAAAAATCTCAGATTGCAGTGAGATTTGGTGTGCGCAAAGATCGTTGTGAATTCTGCAGATTGGCCCTTTAGGGCTCTCCCGCAGTTATTTTGGCCATCCAAGGTCATTTCAGGCCCCGTTTTAGAGCCGCAAGGTTGCGGACAGTAGTTCAAGATACCCTGCAATTTTAGCTATGTCTGCCGTATACAAGTGCACAGGTTACAGATTTCAAATCTGTAAGTTCAAAGGTGTTTACCAGCGAGTAAACACAAGGTTTATCTACAAACAGGTTGCAGATTGCATGTATTGTTGAGCAGACAGTGAAAAAGGCTATCTAGTGTATTGCTGTGTACTACAGGTCAAGGGTTGCAGAAGATTTTCTTGCTGTTTGGTATTAGTTTTGTGATAATGGCAGAGAACAGTGGAAAACCCATCATTGAGAAGCTCGACAAGAACAACTACCCTTCATGAAAGTTT
Organism: Lygodium microphyllum; assembly: GCF_053477565.2. Taxonomy (NCBI): domain Eukaryota; kingdom Viridiplantae; phylum Streptophyta; class Polypodiopsida; order Schizaeales; family Lygodiaceae; genus Lygodium; species Lygodium microphyllum. The sequence continues at coordinate 22,981,815 of NC_141140.1, read as the reverse complement.
CGTGTCACGAACTTCCTTATTGGAAAAGGCCTCTACGAGTTTGTGTCAGGTGAAGAAAAGGAGTCAGAGGTGAGTGATCTTCCAACTGTAGAAGAGACAAAGGCACGGAAGGAATGGAATGCGAAAGACAAAAAGGTCATGTATTGGATGTCTGCAGTAATTGACAATAATATGCTGGGACATATCAGAAATGTAGATAATTCATATGCAGCTTGGACCGTACTTGAAAGTATGTTTTCCGTAAATACAAAGGCACAAAAGATTCAACTCAAACAAGAGTTGAATACATTGAAGAAAGAGAAGATATCTATCAATGAGTATGCACTAGAGGTAAGGAGCATTGCAGATGCCTTGGCAGCGATTGATGCAATGCCCGATGATGATGATTTGGTGTCGTCTACCTTGGGTGGATTTAACAATGAAAAGGCTTGGAAATCTTTTGTAACTTCCGTATATGTCAGAAAGCCATTTCCAGATTTCGATGAGTTGGTCTCCCTTATGATCACTGAAGAGATCAACATGCAGAGTGACACATCTAAAAGAAGTGGTGAACAGGTCCAAGCTTTCTACTCCAGTTCAGGAAGGGGACGTGGCAGGTTCTCTTCAAGAGGCCGTGGTACAGGACATGGTAGTGACAACCAGCAAAACAAATTGAATCAGCAATTTGGCGATATGCAGGTTTCAGGAGGTCATGGTAACTTTAGAGGCCGGGGGAGCTTTAGAGGAAGAGGTGGATGGCATAACAGAGGTTCTAACAACTGTGGTATTGTGTGTCACTACTGTGGCAAAACAGGTCATATTGCAGCCCAATGTTATGCTAAGAAAGATGATATTCATAGTGGTAAGTTGCAACAAGGAAACTATGCATCATATTCACGATAGAATGAAGACAAAAATGAACGTCTATTTGTTATGCAGCATATTCTGAATGCTATCATAGGAAAGGGAACACATGATGATGTTTGTTATGTTGATTCAGGTGCATCCAATCATATGAACATCCATGTAGAATGGTTTGGAGAGATGCAAGATTTGCAAAATGCAGATTATGTGCAGACGGGTGATGATTCATGCCACCCAATTTCACATATTGAAAAAGTTCCCTTGTCCTTGCATGATGGTAAGACAAAGAGTCTTTCAGATGTATTACATGTGCCATCTATTACAAAGAACTTGGTGACAATCGGTCAGATGGTAGAGCAAGGGCTGCAAGTCAGATTTAATGCAAAGGGCTGCTTTGTAGAAGACTTCAATGACAAGTGTAGGTTAGTTGCAAAGGGAAGTAGAGTTGGACGTATATTTACTCTGGATGCTGGAATTCCTACTATGAATGTTGCTATGTATGCTAAAGGAAAAGGTGTTGTTGCAGATATTGAAATTTGGCACAAATGCATTGGACATGCAAATGTACAAAGACCGAAATTAATGCAGTCTAAAGGGTTGGTTACAGGTTTGCCTACATTTAGAGTTACAAAATTTCATAAGGTATGTGAAGTATGTCAGTTTGGTAAGCAGGCAAGACAACCCTTTTCACATGACAGAGATATAAGCAAAAATATCCTTGATGTTGTGCATACATATATTTGGGGGCCTACACAAAATGTATCTCTTGGAGGCAGTTCATACTTTGTCACATTCATTGATGATTGTTCTAGAAAGCTATGGGTATATTTTATGAAGGAAAAGAGTGAAGCATTTGAGCACTTCAGAACTTTCAAGGCTACAGTTGAAAGAGAAATAGGCTTGAAAGTAAAGTTCTTGAGGTCAGATGGAGGGGGAGGGTACCTCTCGAATGAGTTGAGTGATTTTCTTAGGTCTCATGGGATAAAGAGACAGTTCAGATGCAGGTATACCCCACAGCAAAATGGGGTTGCAAAAAGGAAAAACAGGCATATTGCAGAAGTTGCACACACCTTGATGGCTAAAAAGAATATGCCTAAGCATTTTTTGTCTGAGGCTGTTCATACTGCTATTTATATTATGAACAAAACTCCCACAGCTGCAGTTCATGGTATGACTCCTGAAGAATGCTTTACTGGCAAGAAGCTTGATGTATCGTACTTGAAGGTATTTGGCTGTGTTGCATACGTTCATGTGCCAGATGAGCTACGGAAGAAGCTTGATCCAAAGGCAAAAAAATGTGTTTTTATTGGATACTCTTTAGAGCAGAAAGGGTATCATTGTTATAACCCTGTCACATGTAAGTTCAGAGTGAGCAGGGATGTCATCTTTGATGAAATGAGTAGTTGGTATGCATCTAGTGGTGATGCATTGGATGATGATGATGATCATGACACTCATGTGCAGGCTAAAAAGCAAGAATCACGGACTCTTAGTGGACCAGAGACATCATCTGGTAGTCCTTGGTGTGGGAGACTAAGGACTAGCTCTACATCTTCAGGTGCATCTAGTAGCACTACAGGTAAAGACAAAGGAAAGAATAAATTGTCAGATGGCATTGATGCAGTTCTTGATGGAGACTCCAGTGGCTCAGAGAGCTTGGATGATGAGCTTGGCATTCTTTCTGTCAGGACGCCAAGTGTACAGAGAGCTCATAGTAATGTAAAGGCTCCATTGAGTGATCCGGTGGTACGCAGATCTAGCAGGGTCAGATACCCTATTAAAAGATTTGGTTTTGAAGGTTATGCAGCTCACCATTATGCTTAGATGGTGAAACTAGTTGAGGATGTTGAGCCCACTTGTTTTGAGGATGCTGTTGGTCATCCTCATTGGGATGTAGCAATGGATGAGGAGATGATTGCATTAGAGGCCAATAAGACTTGGGATCTAGTATCATTGTCGAAGGGCAAGAAAGCTATTGGATGTAAGTGGGTTTATAAGATTAAGCACAATGTAGATAGTTCTATTAGTAGGTACAAAGCTAGGATGGTTGCAAAAGGCTATGGGCATATATTATGATGAAACCTTCAGTCCAGTTTCTAGGATAGCAACTGTCAGATGTGTGATTGCTTTGGCAGCAGCCAAAGGTTGGAGGTTGCAGCAAATGGATGTGAAGAATGCCTTCTTGCATGGTGATTTGCAGGAAGAAGTGTATATGGATCAGCCAGTAGGTTATGAAGATTTAGAGCATCCCATGTATGTTTGCAGGTTGAAGAAGGCACTCTATGGGCTCAAGCAAGCACCTAGAGCATGGTCTGACAAGATCAGAGAGTATCTTGTCAATATTGGCTTTTATGTTTCTGATGATGATCACTCACTTTATGTGAGAAAGGGAGATGTAGGTTTGGTCATCATAGTCATCTATGTGGATGACTTGATTATTACATGTGATAGTGATAGTGGGATTGCTAAAGTCAAGGAATTTTTGAAGAAGAAGGACAGTATGGTTTGGATATGTTGTCCAAGTATGGTATGACAGCATGCGAACCACTTTCAGTCCCGTTGGAGCAGAATGTGAAGTTGAGTGCCAATGTTGGGGATGAGATAGAAGACCCTACTATGTTCAAGAGGATAATGGGGAGTTTGATCTACATGACCATTACAAGGCTAGACTTGAGCTACGATGTTAGTCTTGTGAGTCAGTTTATGCAAGTACATAGAAAGCCACATTTGGATGCAATCAAACGCATATTGAGATATGTGAAGTCCACATTACATTATGGACTTTTCTATGAGGCAGGTACAGATGTACAGGTGTTTGGATACACAGATGCAAATTGGGCTGGTAGTATGTCTGATAGAAGATCTACCAGCGGATACATGTTCTCTCTTAGTAGTGCAGCAGTTACTTGGAGAAGTAAAAAGCAACCTACAGTTGCTTTGTCGAGTACAGAGGCTGAGTATAGAGGTGCTTCTGTAGCAGCATGTGAGGTAGTATGGCTACAAAAGTTATTGGCTAATGTAGATGTGCAGGTGGAAGGTCCAATTGTCATTTATTGTGACAACATGAGCAGTATACAGTTGGCTAAGAACCCTGTGTTTCATGCCAGGACAAAACATATTGAGGTACACTACCACTTTGTGAGAGAGAAGGTACTAGTAGGTGAGACTGACTTGGTGTATATCAGCACACAGGATTAGATAGCTGACATCTTCACGAAGGCATTGGGTACAGAGAAGCTTAAAAGGTTTCGAAGCTTACTTGGAGTTGCAGAGATGCAGTTGAGCTTGAGGGGGAGTGTTGAGATGACAAGCTCAACACATGCGGACATTGATGATGGACCGCCTGGTTAGATGGGTCCACACGTCTACACTTAGCACATCGGTGGTCATTATGACTCTCACGTGGCCACTGACTCATTACTTATTATATTCAGGATGTTACACCTATTTACAGCTCGCATAGTTATAGCGCCAGTCAACTAGTGTAGTCGGTTATGCATTGTTTGACTTAGTAGGCCACTTTCCTTTATGTTGTATCTTATCTATACTTTGTGTACATTGTAAAGTGTGTGGAAGAAGAAAAAACTAGCAAGAAAACGTTTTGGCCTCCATCTCTCTTCTTCTCTCTTGAGTGAGCTTCTCCTTGTGCATTTTGTGTGTGTTTGGCACAGCATCTTGAGCAAGTCTCCCCACCACGTGATTTTTGACATGATTGTGGCTCCAGCCCCTTTGTACTCAGCATGGAACTGGTCAACCTTCAACACAACCTATTAACATACAAGATTTGCAACATTTTAGAAGGAAGTCTAAAGCAAAGATTGTCAATGTACTATTGTTGTCAAAATTTACCCTCTTGCAAATATAGTAGCTGAGCTCAAAAATACCGACTATGGCTCCCACACAACCGAGCTCCTCTTCAATAAGATTTGTGTCTCGTGCGCTTGCACGTGATTGTTGGCTAAAAGAAGAGATAATGCAAGAATCTTGGGTCTGACGCAATCGATGCATTCCATTGACTCGAAGATGTTGACCATATGCCCACATATTACTATACCCATGTACCTAAAGTGCAAGAATGAAATATGTAAACTTTAAGTTACATCACTAAGATTACATACAACTCAATATAAGTACATGAAAGAAAGAAATGTAACCTCTCTATCACAACCAAATCCAATCTCTATTTGCTCATCATTGATGCCTTCCCCTTCCATGATTCCATCTCTAATACGGTGGGATAACCATGAAAGAATTGAGGGAGGTTCTGTCTTGCTAGATTTCTGACCTTCTTGTCTTCTTTGTGCATTGCAAACTACTTCACGGTACTCTTCAACAAATGTTTACATACACTATGAGTTGTGAATAACAAATGTGGACAAGTTCGTATGTTCCTTGTATGAGACCTTGAAAGGAATGCCCTTACCACATAATACCTCATCTGATAGTGTAGTGGGCTCATCCACTATTCATCTGCGAGGAGCATCCTCATCAACATGCTCAAGGTACTCCGCAAGGTAGTACATGCACTCTCCGAGCAACCATCCCTCCAACATTGAGCCCTTTGGAGACGGGCTCTTTAGGGAACAAGCCTCTTCATGACTCCTGTGAACCTCTCTACCCAAAACATCCAACGAGTGCTAACAACACTTGCAATCTCTATCTCATCCATCAAATGTATTAGTACATGGACTTGAATGTCAAAAAAAGAAGTTGGTAGCTCCTTCTCCATTAGGCAAAGGAGCTCAATGCATTCCCTTTTCTTTTGCACTATTGACAACACATTTATCTCCTTAGATGTGATCCATCTGAAAAAATAGATGAACATTAAGTGAAATCCCATTCCAAGCATAGATATAGGCATGTGCAAACAAGTGGTAGATAACATCGCGAACACCACTCGTCAGAAAGTCATCGATGACAAGAGGGAGGACATGCTACATACATCTGTTTTACAATACAGTCAGATAAGTTGTCAGAACAACAATGAGCTATGGACCAAAAAAAGTAAGAGTTACCTTGATGAGATTATGCCAATCATTTGTTTTCAAGTTGGAAAGACTCACATCATCCATAGTAAATATGTTTTGCAATGATGCACCATATCCTATGGGTGTTTGAATAGACCGTATCCGTCGATTGATCGTTGAAATCTCCATGGGGGTTAACACTCATGGTGCATGTGCATACTCTTTTCTTCCAATCTCTTCATCGACTCAAGGCCATAAAGCACACTTGCAATGTTACTCCTTTAAGTCGTTTGTGGCTTGCTTTGTGTCCTTCAAACCAATGAGATGTTTCCATAAAGAGTGTCCTATGTTCTTAAATATATGCATAGGATCAAGAAGATGACAAGTCTTCAGATCCTTCAAATACTCTAGACGAAAGCATACAGAGATAGAGGGAGCTAGAGAACTTCGTCTTCAACCGTGCTCATCGTCTTCATTGCTTGCAACCTCTGATTGTGGATCGATGATAGGTCCTTCCGTCCACTTTTTGTACCAATCTATAGGCATCATCGATACTGGATATCGGCCACTCTCAACCTTTCCATTGAAGTGTCTAGCTTGTGTCTTTTGATGTAGTGAGTGATCTTCAAGCAAGAATCGTCTATGCCAAAGATATATGTTCTTGTTGAGATGCTTACTATACGTAGATCTCAACCAATCACTACATAGGGGACAAGCTTTATAACCCTTGGTTGAACACCCTGTGTCCATAGTAAAACATTTAGCATGAGCAAGAAATATTAAATTGAAATGAAAATACTCTCGCATGTGCTACTTAAATCACAATCGAATACCCGAACAAAATCCATAGCCAGGAAAGTCGTATAGTCCATGCTAGAATTCCACAAACTTGAAACCTTCTTTTGTCATCTTGTTTTGACATGTCAGGCACGTCTATGCCTCTCCATAACTCTAGGAGATCATCAATAAGAGGAGCCAAATAAACATTAAGATCTTTGACTTGATGTTTTCTTGGGATTACCAGGGACAAAATTAGGTGTTGTTTCTTAAAACAAATAAACGGTGGCAAGTTGTAGCTCACAAGAACTATTGGCCAAGTGGACCATTTACTTGAACTCATGGAGAAAGGATTCACACCATCCAATCCAAGTTAGCAAGTTGTACCTCACAAGAACTACTAGCCAAGTGGACCATTTACTTGAACTCATGGAGAAAGGATTCACACCATCCAATCCAACACCCATCTTAATGTATCATGACTCTTGTTCAAATTCTGGCCACTTTGAATTGATATGCTTGAAGGTAAGACAGTTGAGGGAATTCTCATAATCCCATATGTATTTACATTCTTTACTCCCCAATCCATAAGTCTTGCTAATTCTGGGGTGGTCCAAAATATATGTTGTATATGGGGAGCCAATGGAAAATGTCAAAGCACCTTGTGAGGGATCTTTCTGCTTGCATCTTTGTAATGCGATGTTTCACATTTTGGGCATCTCTGCTCATTCTCATATTCACCTCTGTATAAAATACAATCGTTGGGACATGCATGAATCGTGTTGTAGTCCAATCCAAGCTTGGTGATCATCTTCTTTGCCTCGTCTCTTAACATAGGAAGGACATTGTTTGTAGGTAAAAAAAATTTGTGATAGTAGCCTGCAGCAGTTCAAGCACATATAACTCTTAGATTTTGTTAAATAATGCACTCGACATTGACATGGGAGAAGTAGCCTACTTTAATAGTGTTGAAACGGATGCGTTACTCCAAGCATAACAACTTTGGAGGTTCAAGATAAGTAAAGTTGCTCTTAATCGTGACAATTTTGAGCCTTCGCAGATTTGCTGAAGTGCTTTGGCTCTAAGAAAGCTTTCATCCTCACTTGCTTCACCTTCTTCATACCAATCATTAATAAACTCGTCCATGCCATCATCATTGTTGAAGTCTTCGTACGCTTTTCCAAAATTCATGTCATAAAGTTTCTTCAAACTATCATAGCTTTTTGGATCACTCTTGTGAAGGAGTCTCATGTACTCATTTGGCATTTAGAGGTGCCATGAGACGGTAGACACACATCATCCTCTATATCATAAGCTAGAACCTGTCACATCATTCTCTATATGCATCATTAAGCAAGGAGACAATCTAATCAAACAAAGATCTTGTTATTATCAAATATATATATATAAAGATTGAGGAAGCTGGAAAAAACAAAGAACACAATTCATGCTTCCATATATAGAGAGTTGAAGGAGTATACATAGAAAGGGATGATCCAAGTAAAAGGACCACCATCCTAAGAGAAGTAAATCATCTAAACTTCAATCCAAAGGTGGAGATGCTCTTGTAGGTTTGTGAAATCCATAGTTTGCCAATAGTTCATCACCGGCATGCAATGATCTAATGGCATTGACAAGAATATATCTTGGAACATCCCTACTCATGTATCTTAGTTCATGACCATTTTCACATTCCACAAATGTGCAATTGGCTCTTGCGCTTCTTCCTCGACTGCTATTAATTAGACCTACTATGTTTCCTTGTGTGTATGGTCTCCCATCTACATAAAGTCTCTGTCCTTGAGCATGAGCAATGCCTCTATTTGAAAGAGAGGCTACATATTGAGGCACATACCATAAGTACTCATGCTCAAAGTATACCACACTAGTTTGTGCCATGGACCCCATCCATATATAGGTCCATAAAAGCACATAAGTGTCACCTCTGAATCAGGTGAAACTTGTAGATCTTGTGCAATGAAGAGGCCATGTCCTCCATCTAGAATACTAGAAGGAGCTATCATGTAGCGAGTGCCCCCAAAGCTAAAAGTCTCTCCGTCTCTAGGAAGTAATCCTCCTTGCCATCCTCCGTAGAGCCTGTGATCGTACGTTTGTACAAGAGATCGTAGATGATCAGGCAATGCATAATCATGAGATGTCTCACTCTCAAGGCCAGGAGGTAGGGGCTATCACAAGATATCAAGTTGCAGCTGTTGGATTGCCTGACCAAGCCGTGTACAAGAATGACGAGCATCTCGGCCATAGATGTCATCTTCACCATCAAATGAAGTTGCATATTCCTACATGTGTAATGTGATGATTACTAATATGTACCTTTGACAAAAATGAAAATAATGTAAATAGGATGTAAAGAACACTAACCATAGGCTGATGTCATTGTGCTAGCACTAGTGCATGAACAAAAACACCATATTCTGACTCATGGAAACAACACTCACATTGCAGCCTCCGATACGAGCCTTAACATCTATCACACCAACATAGAATTCACTCCTCCTCATAATAAGATGAAGACTTTGATTCACGTGAAGAAGCACTCTCTGGAATTATGAATTCTGCACAACCACCACGATTGTAATGTGGAGGTGATGATGTACAAGAGGAATCTGAATCTGCATAAATAAAGATAAAAGAGGTTAAACTTGGTGCTGATCTTTTTAATTCATTGACTCACAAATAGAGCATGTGTGCTAGTTTGAGAAATATAAAATTGAAATAGTATATTGACATTCTTTTTTAAACACAAATAGAGGTATGCACATGATCCTAGCAACAAAAGGCCTGCTGGATTTCTCGAGGAGTCGTGGACGTACTTCCATTGGGAGTACCATTTACAAGTAATATTTCCATAGCAGAGAGTACATTTTTTAATCGCTTTATTGAAGTATTTTGACTTCAAAATTCCTATAGAGTTAAAATTTTATAATATAACTTGTCCTTTGATTTCAATGAACTAATATAGGAGCCAGTAGCGGCCAAAGTCTCGAGCGGAAATGCATCTCGCTTGGGTCGCATGGGGAGAGATGGTTTTGTTGCTAATTTTGTAAGTATATGCCATAGGTTTTTATTGTTTATGTAATTAGAATCATAAAAGAAACCAAAATAACCAAAATATCTAACTTTGGATCTATTTTTTAACAAACCAAATATTACAGTCGTCCCTCAACGACAGCAGAGATTCAGACATCGACTTCTGAGGGGTCGGAGCCCTTCAGAGGAGGCTTCTTTCGGCACGCCCTTTTGTGAGTGTCCATTCTATTACTTTCAGATATTTTTTTAAGTATTTTTTTAATAGTTCAATTTGTTAATTGTGTCAAAACTTGATTTTTATTGATGCAGCAGATTCATGATGAGACCAATATGGATGTTGTCACCTGAGAAGAGGTGGAGGGCAAGAGGATAGATGAGGAGCGGACCCAAGTTGCTACGATGCGAGTAACGCCAGAGCCACCGAGGCCCCATGGAGATGCAGAGAGCACATCAAATAGCACATCCGATCATTAGCTCCTCTCTCTCGCTCTTTCCCATATACTTGATCAAACTCGTGAAAGACATTCCATGACATACCCATGACATTATCTATATATTGATTTATATATATCTTATTAGTTTTGGTATCTTATGAATCATTTCATGTTTGATAAAGTGTTTTTTTAAGTTTTGTGAATCATCTCACGTTTGATAAAATCTTTTTTTAAAAGCCCTGATTAGTAGATAAAAAAGAAAGTACGTACCATGATCCATATTGTGTCTTGCGTAAGTGATCGATGTATGTGCCATTCTATATGAGAGTAGGTATGTTTTATACTCAATGTTGTGTTTGCATGCACGAGAGAGAGAGAGAGAGACAGACAGACAGACAGACAGACAGACAGACAAAGAGACAGAGAGAGAGTATGTGTGTGTGTGTGTGTGTAAGTGTAAGAGAGAGAGAGAGTAAGAGAATAAGTGTATGTGTACATAAGGGAAAGAGAGAGTGAGAGAGCAAGTATGTGTGTGAGTGAGAGAGAGAGAGAGAGCAAGTGTATATGTATATAAGAGAAAGAGAAACCAAATATGTGTGAGGGTGAGTGAGAGAGAGCAGGTATGTGTGTGAGTGAGAGGGAGTGAGGAATGTCGTGCAAATTTTATTTTCAAAAAATGTTCAAACGTCGCTTAAGCGACGCCTTTTTTTAGTCGTTTAAGTGACGCTCGTTATTGCATATGCGACGCGTAAGATGTCGTATAAGCGACACAAAAATGTCGCATATTGCATCCTTAAGCACGTCACAATGCAACATGCACATAGCGACATGTATAGCGACGTTCTGGTGATGTCAACATCGCTAAACCCCCTACCCCCCTCCCCCCCACTTGTAGTGTTTTACTAGGAAATTCGCTATTTCTTAGGATAGATCAATGCTAAGAAGACATTGGACAGAATCTAAAAATGTGAAGAACAACTTAGACCCTCCCAATCTATCGTATTATCTACAAACTTCCAAAAATTCAAATAGAAGGATATCGCATATTCTTCATAAATAGTTTATGCAATGGTATCGCTTATGTTGGGCAAGTTAGCCCTAAACGGAAAATTAATGTATTTCTTAGCAAAGTTGAAAGAATTGTACTCATCACTTCTTTATGGGGAGGAGGATACTCATTAGATTGTAAGGTTACCTTAGGTTAAGGTTTACCTTGGCTATGTGAAGTTATGAGCTGCACAATGGTGTGATTGGTCATTGCATCATTATATGTTTGAAAGGATTGTTTGTGTTTGCTAGAATCTAGATCTCTGATTAAAAACATTGACAAAGAGGAAAAAAGGAAAGATCGCACTAAGCTACCCCCAAGCTAGCTACGAGTCCCTATTCCAAGGGGGTCATTGTTATCGCTTCGAGAGGCTTAGATTGGCTCCGTAGCGGAAAGGTCCATCTCCGTAGGGATAGTCTCAAGCAATAGGAAATGTGGATGCCAATGGGGCTCTGACCGTAAATTTTGCATTACTCCTAGAATCTAACGAGCCCCTTCATGACCCAAGATGGGATCTTGGAACCCTAATACTAGTTACAAGGGAGGAATCTTGGTGGGCACGATACCCTTGTGGAATTCTGTATATCTTCCGTAGGATCGAAAAGATGGAAATTATAATAAACTTCCAATATAATAAAGGAATTTTTTTTACTCAAGGTTTGTTTGAATTGTATGAATATCCATGAGATAAATTACGTGAAGGAACCTTTTATTTAATGGACTAATTAAGGAAGCTGGTTGTATATGTTTCAATAAATGTGCTGTAGGTAATTTAAAAAACTAAAGATGATACCGTCATAAAAGGAAAGTAGGTGATCATGACCCTCAACTAGGTCTGTCCAACAGTAGGGCGGTCCCAGGGAGCTTTTCTAAATCAGCGATAGAAATAGGAAGAAGGATAAATTGACCAACTAATTGCTAGGTAGAACCGACTTGCATTGTTTTAGGGGGTCGGAATGGGATTTTGCCTTATGGGTAGGATGGTTGACGTACAATACTCCCCTTCGTCTCCCATTCTCTTTGAACCAAGTGCAATGGCAAGTCCACTTTAGTTCGAGTAATCCTATAGAAAGTGGGAACTCAAAATTATTGATGCTAACTAGTTGTTAGGAGACCCGACTGATTTTAGGAACCCGAAAATTTAGGTCGATCTTAGTGGGTTTGGAGTCGAAACTCTTCTATTGCAATGTAGAATCAGTAGGGTCTAAGTGACAAATACCATGATACTCCAAGGGAGCATTGGTGGGCGGTGTCATTTTGAAAACCCACTAATGGACTACAAAAAGGTGCATCTTGGAATGAGCCTAGCGGACACCTCACACATGATTAAGGCCTTGTATTCTGCCATATTATTAGGAAAAGAGTCTCCTAATATACTCCCATTTTCATAACAATTCTATGCTAGGGATCTTTAATGACCACCCCCACACTCATATGTTTAATGAGCCCTCGAGAAGCTCCATTAAAATACAAAGTATAGACCCATCATTTATTGATAGGCCACCCCATACCAATCAGCCTACTTGTACTTATTATAGTTAAAGTCAAGCCGAGAGAGAGGATATATAATAGGTACAATTCCTCCTTCCTAACCAAACTCAATAGGGATGCTAATAAGAACCCTATGAGAATGGTGACAGTAGATCTTAATATCCCAAGTAAAAGATTCATCTTGCCACACTCAGTGATATGATAACTTTTACTCCACGAGATCACTCAACCTTGGTGGTAACACTCCTTCAAATACAAATGCTCAAGATAAGGAATGATTTTGCGCATCCAATTGTCTTGGTACACACTACAGGTTTAAGCTAAATCTTGAAGGACCTACAAAGGCACCAAGTTTGACGTCAGCTCTTACACATAGTAAGTCTTCAACTTATTAAAGTTCACTTCATTTTAAAACTCTACACGTTGCAAATCTGCTAAAAGGGTTGTAGAGTCATTCTTTTCTATCCGAACAATCTTATAAGGGCCATCCCATTTGGGTTCTAACTTTCCAAGGAATAACTCGTAACGAGCATCATAATATAGTACCAATCGACCCTTCACAAATTTATATCTTTTAGCTTGAAGGCCATAGAGTGCTTTCATCCTCTTCTTCCCTACTTCTTGATGTAACAGAGCGTGCAATCATATTTTATCAAGATGTGCAAGAGAAGTGAACCTTTCTTGTAATGCTTCTACCTCATGCAATGAATGATTTAGAGCTAACCACCTCATAGTGCGTAACTCAATTTCCAAGGGTAAGACACACTCCTCCCCATATACTAACTTGAATGGGATATGGAATGCTGCTCTCTTGAATGTCATGTTATGCGCCTAGACAACCACATGCAATTTCTTATCCCAATCGTGCTTACCCTCATATATTATCTTGGATAAAATACCCATAAGTTGTTTGTTGGTACTCTCTACTTTTCCATTCACTTGGGGATTTTACAGGGTAGTTTTATCGTGTTTAATTTTTAGCGCTTCCATCAAGGCTTTTATTACCTTTTTCAAAAAAAGTGTGTCCCTTGTTTAATTTTTAGCGCTTCCATCAAGGCTTTTATTACCTTGTTCAAAAAAGTGTGTCCCGTGATCAGATATTAACTCTTTCAATTGACCAAAATTGTAGACAATTGGTCCCATGATAAAATTAGCTATCTCATTGGCATTATCCTTCATTGTGGTTCAAGCTTTAGACCACTTTGTAAAGTAGTCTAGTGCCACAATGATATAATGCTTTCATATAGTTGACGAAGGATGTATGGGTCCAAGGAAATTGATGCCCCACTTCTCGAATGGTAGTATAGCCATAATAAAAGTCAGTGGGCTTACTGTTCTCTGTGTACGGTCATGTCTCTAACATATATCACATCTCTTGGCATACGCAAAAGCATCCTAGAAAATAGACAACCACCAATATCTGACTCTCAAGGCTTTTTGTGTAGTCAACCATTTAGCAAAGTGCCCTCCACAAGCAAAGTCATGGCACTCGTCCAAGATAAATGGGACCTCATTAGGCACGACACATCGGTGACGATAAATATCATCCATCCCTTACCAATATAGTGTTCCTATAATCAAGGCAAATTTCAAGGCTTGTTGCCTAATTTTTCTCTTTTTAGGCTTTGATAAAGCAGCTCCCATCTCTCCTGTAGATAGACAATGTGTTATGGTAGCACATCAAGATGGGATGGAGGCCATATCAATTTTGAATAGACTCTCGAGGCCACTATCTTTAGTCAAGACTTTCTTCTACTCTCCAAAATCTACAAGATATTCAATGATGCCCTACAAATTCAATGGCTTACTCCTAATTTCATAGTCAAATTCCTGCAAGGTGATCAGCCATTTTGATAGATGGTTAGGCAGCTATAGCTTATTCATCAATAGCTTCAACCGCTCTGCCTTCGTATAAAATACCACCTTCTCATAGAGAATGTAATGCCTGAATTTCTTTGACGCAAATACCATCGTAAGGCACAACTTCTCTATGTAGATTAATCTCGGATATTCCCAATTTATGGCTAGCAAATGTAATTAGATGATACCACTTTTTCTCCTAAATATGAGCTAAATAGCAGCCAATGCTATGCATTGCAGCTGCTAAAAATATATAGAAGACCTCACCCCTTTTGGTGCTTTCAAGATCGGTGCTTTCACTAGTTCTTGCTTTACGTCCTCAAAGGATACTTGACATGGGTTGCTCCAAACAAACCAATAGTTAAAAGATAATAGTTTGGTTAATGGCAATGTCATCTCTACCAGTGCATTGATAAATCTTTGATAGGATCCCACTAATGACAGAAAGCTATGTACTTCTTTAGGAGTACATGGCGGACTCATAGCAACAATGACCTTTATCTTTTTAGGATCGATCGCAATACCAGTCGAGCTAACCACATGGCCCAATAGCAATCCATAGGGCATTCCAAAGATGCACTTTCTTGGATTAAGAGCATTGCAAAACTGCCTGCAGTGCTCAAAATATTTTCTTAAAATAATTAGTTGTTTCTCCCTTGTGATGGCTGCCCCCAAACCATCAATAAAGATTTTCAACTCCTCTGGGAAAATATCACCAAAAGTCTTATCATATGTACGTTGCCAAGTACCTAGCACATTGCATAACCCAAATGCCATAACATGATATGCAAAGGTATCAAATAGAGTGATAAATGTCATTTTCAACTTATCTTCCTCTGCAATAGCCATTTTGTTATATTAAGCAAAGTAGTCCATAAATGAATAGATATCTCTACCCGCTAATTGATCTAGAATTTGGTCAATAAATGATAGTGGATAGCAATTTTTTACCATTTGCTTATTGAGCTCTCTAAAATCTATGTAAAATCTGGATTTGATTATTCTTCTTTTTCTTGATAACTATTGACAAATACCACTCCGTGTGTTGTATAGGAAATATCATGTCAATCTTATGTAATTTTTGCAGCTCCTCAAATATTCAGTCCCTTAGATTGAAAGGCATATGCCTCACTTTTTTTCATATAAGATAGGTACCTTCCTTCAAGGGAACGGTATGCACAACTAAAGTGGGAGGAATACCCCTCAGCACATCATAGCTCTAGGTGAAAATGTCACGGAATTCTTGGATCAAGGACATGTAGTCCTTCCTTTCTTCTATTTTAAGCATAGAATCTAATTTAATTGGTTGTGGATCATCCAATGTACGAAGGTCTATCGCGAATCGATATATCCAAGTCAGATTCGATTCTATCTTGAGCTTCTATCGGCTCATTTAGAGTCACTGGTAGGCATACTTTGTAGTAGTGGACTCCTCTTTTAATTCATCACTTGACGAAGTCCCACTACCAAATGGATTCTCTAATACATCTAATTTTGACAAAGATAAAGGTACTCTCTCACTTGGAGGAGATTTAGGGATATGCATCCATTATCACATCTCGGGCACCTTTGCCAAAAATCTGATGACCAATGGGTATATCAATGCGACAATCGGATTGCAAGATCCATATCCTTCCTAACAATATGTGATAGCTTGGTTGCCTTTCAAACTTGATAACCCTAAAATCCACAATGCATTCCATATTTTTAATAGTCACGTGGACTTTGGTAATGTAACCCTTAAGTTGCCTTAAACTGTTATCAGCCATTTGGAGAATCATGGAGGCGTCCTTTTGGATTTCCAATCCCAATCTTTCTATCAATTCTAAACTCATAATATTGACAGAGGATCTCATATCCACAATGGCATGTTCCACTAATATGCCATCAACATATGTTTCTACCCTTGGGCAATGCTTTTTAGCGTGTTCAAACCAATCATCTCCCACCCAAGAAGCTATTCCCAAGGGCTCAATGATATATCTAGTGCAAAGAATTTTCTTGAACTCTTTATGCACTCCTGGAGATAACTTGATTAATTGCAAGAGATTCATATCGGGCTTTAGCTTGCAAAGAGAAATCACTAAGGCAATGGTTCTCTTCTCTCGCTAGACCATTCTTTCTCTTTGTCACACTGAACAGGCTTTTGCACCTCTTTCTTAGCTTTTATCTTCTTCTTTGATAGTACCTTATTGGGATCAACTTTGCAATCTTTCACATCAGGGTTAAGGACTTGCATCCCCTCATCATGTTTAGGGTTTATCTCAACAAATTTTACATTATCCCTATCACCTTCTTTAACCTTTTGTCCTCTTGTAATAGCTTGTAAATTGAAAGCCTCAACGACATTAACACACACAACTTTGATAAGGCTGACACCACTACCACTGGGCAGCTCCTCTATGGTAGCTTTTCCTCTTTGCAATATTTTTTTTGGTCCCTCATCTCGTTGAAGGTTGTTCCCTTGTACTCAATGATTTATTGGACCTGGTTGCTTACTCCCTTGGTGAAGAGAGCTGATCTTACTCCAGTAAGTACTAGCTAAATGGCCGAACTTTCCACATATGTCACATTTGACATCAGGGTAGTTTCTCGAAAAATGCTGCCACCACACCACTTAGAGATGAATCTTGATGGACCATCCTCTTCAGGGCATCAAGTTCCTATCAAGTTTTGTTGCTTCTTTAGGAAATTAACACCTATGGCTATTTGTCTATAGTGTTTTGTTATCATATTAGTATAATGCTTCATCATGTCCTTGACTTTGCCAGGAACACTTGATGCACTAAATTCATAGTCGTAACCATCTACTTGCCGTTCAATTGGTCTAACAAGTTAATTAGTGTCAACTGCTACTAATTAATTGGAAAGACATTAGGATTTGTCATTTGGCTTCCAATATTTAGTGGATCCATCTGGCTAGCTATCGGTATGGTCGCATTAGAAGGAGCAGGCAACATGGGCACACTCTGCATTATGCTTCCTCTCCCATTCAAATCGGTCATGGGTGCCCCTTGACTTCTAGTGGGTAATGCCAAATTAGTTCCAATCCCTGGACTCAAATTTAAGTTTGCCCTAGATATATAGGCCGCTTGTAATTGTGACTCTACCTCCTCTACTCATGTAATAGCAGTATCAATGTCAACAAGAGCAACACTACTCAATTACACCTAGATATTAAAGTCTAACCCATGTGAAAAGTACTACAGTTGAGCAACAGCACAGCTAGGATGGGAATATAGGTTTGCAATTTGGGAAACACTTCTTTTAGTTTCTTGGTACACACTGGAACATTCTCATGAGATTCTTGACGTGTTACATTGAGAAGACATAGCCAATACTGACCGCCTCTCTCAGGGGCAAACTCTCTTCGGAAGCTGCAAGAAATAGATCAATTATAGTTATGATTCTAGCTTCTAGGCTGTGATACCATAGTGTAGCTCTTCCTTTCAAAGTCATATCAAAGAACATCATTAGATGTCCCTCATCTTGAATTCGACAGTTGAACATTGACTTTTGGAACTCACTAATGTGGAGCTCTGCATCTTCCTCTGCCAACCCATTGAAAATGGGTAGAGGGAATCCTAAAGCAAGAAGATTTGACATGCCTACAGGAATTGCAATAGGTTGTGCCATGCCAACAACTAGATTTGCTAAGGGTCTCTAAACGGGTGGAACTACTACTCCACTCAAAGTAGGTTGATCTACTAGGAGAGGGAAAGTACTGGAGCTTCCTCCTCCTCCTAAAGAACTGCCCATAGAACTAGGGTCACTAAGACCCCTCCCTCATAGGAATATCGGGTTGATCCGTTGAGGGGAATACCTCCTAATGATTTCAACCCGACGTCTAGGCTATTGAGCTCTTTCTTGCTTCTGGATCTTGGCTTGATAGTCTTTTAAATCCATTTTGTTGTCTTTTGGCATACATTGAACAATTGGTCCCTACCAAGATTCACAAACTGCCACTTATTTAGCAACTGTTGGAAAATGCACCACCTATCGAGACCAAAATTGGGCCTGACATTGGCTCTTAGGCTCTAGCCAGGCCTCTATGCTCAACCAAGACACCCCACAACCTTGTGGCCAGGAGCATATGGAAGATACACTCTCTAATCTAACTTATACATGCATTTATACTATTCATAGTTCAAGAAATCCCTTCCCAACTCCAAGCAATTGGAGTTCCCAACCATAATGGTGCCTAGCACCTCGTAGCATATACATAGGGAGCACCCCTCACATGTAGTCTACCATGGCCCCACTATGGCTCTCCTACACCTTGGGGATTGGCCCCAAGATACACCGTCCAAACATAAAGCACATCGTTCTCTTTTTATAAAAATCATTCTAGGAGATGAAGTATAATCCACACTAAGTCAATCCCCAAAGAAACAAACGTATTAAGCCTATAGCTTGGGACTTCTTATGCTCTCAATGTGGGTTAGCATTTATGAAGCCAAGTGCTATGCAATCCAAGAGGAGCTAATACTTGTTTGATACCATGTACATGGGTTGCAATGCAAATGTAAATGTCCACGAGTGCACAATCAATTTATTTAATCAAATCAATAACGAGGATGTGCACAACCAATTCTTTTCACGATTTTCATACTACTAGTGTATTTGTTTCGTTGGTGGATAGGGGATAGAACCAAGCATATTCGTGCTACTGAACCCTTTAACTTTTAAAATAAATGCATCCTACATGTAAAATACATTATAAAATTAATATTTCAGCCTATATTTAGCACTCCTGACCCCCTCCCCTCCCTATTATTTAATGTTATGCTTCCAGTGGTAGGTGTAGAGAGTATTTCAATATATCATTTTTGTATGGAAAGCAATAAATACACACTTTAACATAGAAATAGGGCTGAATTGAGGCTAACCCTCATGCTTCAATCCTACTATACATCCCTGGACACATTCATAATTTTTTAAGCACATAATTTTTTTTTCCATTTTTCTCTATTTTCTTCTATTTATTTATTATAATTACTATTTTTAATGTAACCTAATTATAATTACTAAAATCCACCATCATTTCTCATTTCATCCCATCAAAATACCCTTTTTTCACCCAAAATGAAGAAAATCCTTTTTTTTCAATTTAAATACTACATTCCAAGCTTTAAACTATTAATAATGGCCACACTTAACTATGGGTTCTAAGATTATCACTTACAGCCCTCAAAGACATGTCAAAAAGGTTCATACAAATTTTTACACGGTATGCACACTACATTTGGACCATGAATTGTAAAAAAACAAGTAAAATTTTCTTATAAAATATGCATACTGCTAATTTCGTGTTGCGTGCTATTATAGTTGAATACACGAATAGCCATTGGACCTGCCATTAATCTCTAAGTAGTCCTATACATCACTTCTCAACGTCCTCTTGAATTTACATCAATCTGATTCATGTTGGACAATCAATCCTCATCCCGTTCTTCTCTTTTTAATTTCCACATGAATTGCCTCTTTGAAGGAGAGAGAGGGAGGAGAGAAAAAGGTTGATTTTTGCATCTCTACATCTAGGCCATCATATTTGGAGGTGAAGGTAGCAATGAAGAGTGAAAAAATAAAGGATTAGCCACGTATCATTGGTTATCATGGTTGTATTGAGGCTCTCATATGCCTTTGGAGCCCTCTCTCTCTCTCTCTCTCCCATCGTTGCCTGCCACCATGGCACCCCCTTTTTTTTCCACACCAAAGAAAAAATGCCCCTTTCCCCACCCTCCTCCCCCATTGTGTTGATTTTTGGGGGTTGGGAGCCCTCTGAAGGTCACACCCTTTCATGTCTCCCCCCCCCCCCCCCCCCAAGTCATTTCACACATGGAATTTGGTCCTCCTCTTGCCCACCAACCTCCCTTTGGCTTCTTCCGCATCGGTTGCCTTATTTCACTTTTGAAAAATTTTCCGTATTTGACTTGAAGTCCTGAACTACCAGAAACTTGTCCTACTTCAATTTGGCACCCTGAAAATTTATGAAAATTTCATAATCACTGTGAAGTTTGGCTTTCAAAGTAATTTGCATTCATGTCTTCCATAGCCACTTAAAATTGTCAGATCCTCATCCTCCGTTTCCTTCAAGCTTTGAGTTCCACCTAAAATTCTCATGATCTGGCATTTCCTCAATGTTTAATTTCCACTCTCATAGTAGCACGAATTGTTTCGGTGCTACCTTAGCAATGATGCAATGCGCTAGGGTGAAGATGAAAAGAATTGTTTGTGCACATCCACACTATTTGATCTGTAAGTGTACTTTCTTATGCACTTTATGTCATTCACTTTGCATCCACATTTCCATATGTGGTATGAAGAGAATTATCTCTTGGATTCCTAGCACTTCTTTTCAAAATTTTGATCCACATTGAGTGTGAGGTTCTATGAGATATAGGTCTAGTGTTATCATTTCTTTTGGGGACTGATGTGGTAAGGATTAAATTATCTCCTGGAACGTTTCATTAAAAGAGAGGACTATGTTGCATATGTGCTTTATGTTAAACTGGCACATGCTTGGGCTAATCCCTGGGATGTAAGAGAGCTGTAGTGGGGCCACATCAATAAATTGGGGGTTACCCTCTTTGTTTGTGTTACGAGGTGTTGGTCATCGATATGTTTATAGTGTCTATACACTCCTAACCACAAGGCCATGGGGTTGTTTCGGTGAGGTTAGAGGGCCCAGCTGGATCCCTAAAGAGCTAGTGCCTAGCCCATTTTTGGTCTCGATACTTGGTTAATAAAATGAGATGTGAAGGCCCACTGGAGCACTAGTTTGTGTATTTTGATCATGTGCACCACACTTATGGATGGACCACAATGAGTGCACATGTGCATCACCCATATGCTAGAGAATCGCTTAATGTTGCAATTGGTGAGTTCAAGGTGGAAAACACCAATGCCCAAGTGCTATTTTGGACTTTGTTAAACAAAAAAATGGTTGAATGTGGTTTCAAGGGTAGAATTTGCAGGGTTCATGGCAGATGAGGCTCAAGCAAACTGGTTGGTAGTGTGCAAAGTTCTCAACAAATGAAAGAGGAATGTCATGCACTATAAGGAGATGTCATGCTCCTTCCATTGGGAGAATAGCATGTTGAAGCATACAAAACAATGTATCCACAATTTCATGAGAAACAAAAGCAGCTATGCTGACAATAGAGGGATGCCCCAAGCAAGGTCTATGCTGAGGGAGAAAAGAATAAACTCACTAGCTTCTAGAGATTAGCTCATGGACATGAGGGTGAGAAACACTTGTTAGACACTTGGCTTGCTTGGTGGGAAGTGAGAGGATTTCACTAGGAAAAGTGGATGCTCAGTTAAGGAGACGGAGGTCACTTTCTGCCCACAACAATTTTTTCCAAGAGCAAACTTGCATCGATGAGGGTAGTCTTGGATATACTCAGCAAGTTAGCTTGTACTCCACTTGTGCTACATACCGTGCCTTGTCGGTTCTTCATAATGGTCATTGTAAAGCTTATTCAATAGGGTGACACAAGGGCTTTGGACCAGGCCTTATAAACACACACAGTAGATTTATGGCAGGGGATGAGGGAGCACTATCAAGAAAGTGGTGCTAAGCAACATAATATTATGCAAAAGAGGAGAAATGTGCATGCAAGCATTGTGTTGGACACCGATAGTCATAGGCCAAAGTATGAGAGTGTGACTATTCAACATCATCCAAGAACAAGAGGAGGACCAGTTCCAATTGGAGGCATTCCTAAAGAGATTGATGTAGATGTGAAAGAGTGGGTGATTCATCATACATTAGCAAATTGTCAATACACATGCTAGGGAGTGTTTGAGGGCAAAGTAGAGTGCTATGGAGCCTTTGTTCATGATGGTAGAGGTGGAAGAGTTAAGGGCATGCTTGGACCATGATTCAAGGGCTAAAGGCAGTACAAGAATATAGAAAGTTGGAAAATGTTTTGGTTTTATCCCTTGAGTGTGGTTCACTTAGCTAGGATAGATAAGCAGATTCACATCTTGTGTGGCCTAGTACCATTAGTATGCAAGGTTTCCAAGGGGACATGTTTAATGGCAGAAGAGACATCTTCCTTGATTTACTCAAGATTTCTTTTGGAGGACATGGAGAATAGGGTGCCAAATGTGATAATGCCTCCTATCAATGTGTGGCTAACTATTAGAGGGGATGGTCACATGATTAGGTGGAGAGAGAAATTAAGGTAGGAAAATAGAGACTTTGTTGAGGCTTGTTTTTTGCAAAGGGAATTTGTCTACATGATAGCAGTGATCCACGATGAGTCTCATAATTTCTGGGTAGCAATAACAAAATCAAAAAAATATGGGGATTGCCTTTGCTATGAACCTAATGAGTTTCCTAGGTGCTCAAGCCTTTGCTATGAACCTAATGAGTTTCCTAATGAGTTTCCCAGATTGCCTTTCCTAGCAATAACAAAATCAAAAAAATATGGGGATTGCCTTTGCTATGAACCTAATGAGTTTCCTAATGAGTTTCCTAGATTTTGCTCTTTGAGAATTTAGGAAGCTTTCACAAAGTTGGAGATTATCCAAGCACTATTGGGACATTGCAATGTTCCCTCTATGGATAGTATTTAGACACTGATTTTAATTTGAAACTAAAACTTGGGTTTGCTAACTATCATTTGATGTCTCCCACATTTGGGTTGAGTTGGGCCTACTTGTGGATTTTGGATGGACCACCTTAGACTTTGTTGTTTTCTGTGCTCTTATTTGTGGATTGGAGGTTTAATTGTTATCATAAATTGGTATGTTTAGTTTTAGAAGGTAAAGAATGTGCTTATCTTAATGAAAAATAGTATAGAAATAGTTAGTATTATAGAATATATACACAATCTAGGATGTTTATTTCTAGCTTAGTAGACTTAGATAGACTCATTATGTTAAGATATTTGTTGGCTATAGAGTATGAATACATGGAAGAATATGTGTTTGCTTTTGGCATATGTGGAAGAATAAATGTGCATGATTGGAGCATTCATGCTCGGTTTTGAGTATCGCTCTCTCCAAGTTTTGTTGATTTATAGTAATCCCCTCTTTAAAGATATGTTACAAAAGTAACTTGATATGTTTATTGATGACCTATGTGTCCACTTTAATGGTTGGGAAGAATAAATTGACAAGCTCCACCTAGTCTTTGAGATATGCAAATAATATAAGAGTCTCCTTGAATACTCTCAAGTGTCAATATTCTAGGTCAAGCATCGTATAATCTTGGGCCATGTTGTACCCAAAAATGGGATACTACTAAAATTTAAGTTATTAATCATGAATCTCTCTTCACCCACCAATTCAAAGGGGATTCAAAACTTTCTTGGCACCTTTATTGAAATTTGACTTTCCCATTGTTGTATGCAAAGGAAAATAACACTTCATTGTTAATCACTTGTCCCAAGTGACCACTGGTGAAAAAGTTACAAGATTTAATTATCGACTCCTTGATGCTCATATGTTCTACGTTAACTGGGAAGTTCAACTCTTTAAGGCCAATCGCACACCTCATTAGGTTGAGGACATTATGCATATTCTTGAGCAAGGCCTATCGAAAGGAGACCAATTGAAATAGCTTGACCAACACACCTCTTGATTAAGACCCAACCCTACCAATTGATTGCTGGTCAATTATATCATCTATGGTAGGAGAGTCTTCTTCAATTATGTGTTTGCAAGTATAAATTGAGGATATGCTACAAGAGGCACACTGTGGCATTGTTGAAGGATGCTTTCACACAAATATCACATCAAGAAAAGTGCTTCAGGCCTAATTGTGGTGGTCCACTCTCTCTTTAAGGATGTGGCTACGTTTGTTAAACATTGTGATGAACAGCTAGCAAAATTACCAATTCAAAAGGATAAAGTGGAACTCGCATTGGTGATTGTCCACCAACCTTTTGTAAAATGGGGTATAGATTGTATGAGGCTGATTAGCTTAGTCATGCAATACTCATTGTCTCATTACATTATTGTAGCGATGGATTACATGACTAAATGGGTTGAGGCTAGAAAAACCCATAAGAACAATGTATGAACTAGTGCGTAGTTTCTTTAGGAGTAAATCTTCTCATGTTTCAATTATCCCATAGAAATTTTCAAAGGACAAAGGAGACATTTCCTTAATGAAGTGATTAAGCAATTGTTATCTATATTTCTAGTCATCCATAGGAGATTTCTAGAGGTCTAATCCTTACTATCCTCAAGCAAATGGCTATGTAGAAGCCATGAGTAAAGTCATCATCAGTGTATTTACCAACATTGTCTCAAACATTGTGTTCAAACTAGGATCATAAGCTCATGGCAATGTTGTGGGCCTATCAAATAGCTTGCACAATTGCCATAAGGCAAACCCCTTTTTGACTTACATATGGCATCAATGCCATCATGCTCATTGAGTTCTTCATCCCCCAACCTATGCATTACTAACTAAGAATAGCAAGAAGGTACTAAATCATGGCAACATCACCTAGAAGAACTCGAGTGCTTGTCTAAAACATGCATACTAAGCACTCACACTCTGCTCACTAAAAAATCTCAACCAAAAGCCTAGTTTGACAAGCATGTCAAGCAATGATCCTTTGATTAAGGGGATCTTATGTTGC
Source organism: Lygodium microphyllum (assembly GCF_053477565.2). Lineage (NCBI taxonomy): Eukaryota > Viridiplantae > Streptophyta > Polypodiopsida > Schizaeales > Lygodiaceae > Lygodium > Lygodium microphyllum. Next base: position 22,956,740 of record NC_141140.1, on the reverse strand, counting down.
TCTACCCAATTAAAATCCATAAGAAAAAGTTAAAATTTTGGGGCCTTGGACCTTTCCACGTCTTGTAATTAGTAGAATAGGGAATGCTAAGCTAGAAACACTATATGGACAACCCATTAACCATTTTAATAGTAGTAGAATAAAGAAGTACTATCCATCTGGACACCCTTCCCGTGAGCCACCCATAGCAAATGAAGATAGTCCCTTAGTGCAAATAGAATAGATCTTTTATGAATTGTTTGAATAGTGGTAGCAACACATTTCTACACTATGCTTCCGACCAAATTCAACACAAATCAGATGATGGGACCTAAAATGGGCCAGCACTAGCTAAGGCACTAGCCGGACCTCATGCCCTCAACAGACAACCCCACCTCACGGCCTCGTAGACCAGGAGCGTCTCTCGAGGGATACACTATCCTAAACACTAATCACTTCACGTTTATAGTCTGTAATCCAACGGATGTTCCCTTTTCCCCGTCTCCTCGGAGGGAGATTATACATATATCGGCATTAAATGTCACATATCATAGACACAAGGGCACCCCACCAGCTAATTACCATGGCCCTACCGCAGCTCTCCTACATCTTGGGGATTGGCCCCTCGATGCACTACTTCCACACATAGACATATTCGAAACAAACTCCCCTCTTAGTGCCAATATATTTAACGTTCTAGGAATGCACTTATCCTCACTTATCCATCTCCTTTTGACCCACCGCCCAAACCTACAGCCGGGTTGCTCACTCTCTCTATGTGGGTCAAGTCCTAAAGAAACCAAGTGCTATGCATCTAGGAGCTTGTAATTGATGCCATTTAACGATGCTTGATGCAAATGTGTATAAGATTAAGTGCTCAAACAATTGAAAAATAGCCTCGTACGTTGTGCAAATCCATTCTTTTCATGCTTCCATACACTAACGCATAATTGCTGCGATGAGAGAAGACATTGAGCCTTACACTCGTGCTGTACTTCCCTTTATTTAACTTAACATCATCCTATATGAATAATGCATTGAATATATCAGATTTTATAACATATTTCAACGCTCAAACTCCCCTCTCTCCTTACTGTTTAGAGTTTTGCTTGCGGTGATAGGTAAAAGGGTAATTTCATGTGTATTTCGCACAAAACAAGCAGTAAATACTCACAAAAAAATATAAATGGGGATAACCTGAGGCAAACCCTCATGCCTTATCCTCATTATACACTCACAGAAACATCCATAATTTTCCTCGTCTATTTCCTATTTTTCCCCCTTTTAAATAGGATTTTCCTCATTTTTCCTTATTTTTCCCTATTTATTATCAATAAAAATGGAAGAAATTAGCATTATTTCAAAGTTGTGCCTTTTGAGTCCTTAAACAGCAACCGTGTAGATTTTATTGGTGTTTGTTTCATGTTTTTCCGATTTTAAGCCCAAAAAACTCCATTTTTACTCTAAAAACCATGCTTTTTGGGTTTTTTCCGTTTATTTCCCACACTTTAAGTTTATATTTTCTGAGTTTTTTATTATGGAAGACTAAAACCAACAGCAAATGACATGTCCATCAATTTTCAGTCCATATGAACATTGCTAACTTTATCAAATGAGAAAAAAGAGCCATTTTCTTTGTAAAAATATCATTACAATGTATTTTTTATTATTTTGGATTTTGAAACTTGTTGCGGGTCTACAAATCAGGACCCGTTTAATGCTCAGCCCACCTCCACACTGCAATCTTCAGCCCACCTTCAACTTGGAAGCAATCCGGTACCACGCCAGACGAGCATTCATCAACTGGGCTTCATTCTTCTTCACATGTAGGAACTGCCCCTTGCAGGAGAGAGAGGGAGGAGAGAGAAAGACTGAAATCTGATCTATTGAACCAAGCAGCCATTTGAGGAGCAGACTGGAGCGATGGAGGGTGAAGATCAAGAGTAGGATAGGCCCAAGATCAGTTGGGGGGGTTGCTTTCAGCCCCCATCTCTCATTTTCCTCCAAAATTGATGGCGCCTTCTATTGATGCAATAGGCGGAGAAAAAAACGCCCCCCCCCCCCATTCTCATGAATTTTTTTTTTGGGGGGGGGGGGGGGGGGGGGGGGGCGGGCCGCCCAAAGGTCATAACCTTTGGCATCTTTAAAGTCCCATTCAAACTTCCTTTGAACCTTGGCCTCTCGGGCACTCCCTCTTCCGCGTTCGGTGTCCGAATTACGATCCGAAAAATTTTGGGCATTCCTCTTGAAGTCCCCCACTACCGGGCATCTCCCAAGGTCTCGTCTGACATGCCAAAAATTTATGAAAATTCACTAACTGTCGCCAAGTGGGTCTTTTAAGCCTTTTTCGGGCATTGCCGCTTAAAATCGTACTAATTGCCACCGCCGCCTTAGACGAAGTCTATTTTTCCCCTGACATTCGTAATTTTTTGCTAATTTTAAGCACTTCTCGGCATCAAAAATCATCTATCACTGGCGACCACGAGATAGGGCGACTCAGCCCGTCGAATCCCACAAACAAAGTTGCACATAAACACAACCACAAAGAGCATCAAGCTGATACAAAATAGATACACAACATAGCTCTCACCCTACCCCCTTGTCAAAACCAAGACATGAAATCCACAAGGAATAGGTCTAGCATAATCTGACAGAAAGTCGAAAGCTAGTCACTAACCAATTACTCCAACACAACCAAGCTAACAAGAACCATCAAAGAGGTCATCCTAAGTGGTGGTCTGAACTACCTACCTAACTAAGGACAACTCAACTAGGAGCTCCTACTAGGGGAGGACACTATAGCCTAATCAGCAAATATTTTGATTTAGCACATTGGGTCATTGGCTTCTTATTTTTCCATACTCGGGCGTGTAAAAATGAGGGAGCTTAGCGTAGTGACCCAAGGAGAACAAGGCATCGGCCTCAAGTCCTGTCTCGGTACCCAAGAACCTACCAAGCCCGGCAAGGCGACACTTAATCCTTTTCTAATGCTCACTTTTATTTTCGCTCCAACCTTCTTATATTCTTTGTTTTTCAGCTAGATGCCACCCCTAGGAAGATAAGGCATCAGCCCCGGGTCTGACTTGTCCCCAAGAACCTACCAGGCCTTCGCAATGCGATAAACGACAACTCAAGGATTTTTCTTTCTTTCCATTTCTATCTTTATAGGGGTTAGAACCCCTTTTTACACACCTCCATATATTCATATATTTTCTTTCAAATATTTAGGGTTTTGTCTCTTTCCATCATTATTTTAGTAGGCTTCCCTAACTGCCTCACAATGAATAGGAACTCCTAGAACGGCTGCCTAGCAGGTCAATAGAACAGGGTTACTAGAATTCCCATCTAAAACATGTCTTACAATGCCCAACAATGCCTTGCAGGAGGCAATGACTACTCAGACTTCCCCCACACATATAGAGCCTAATCCTGGGACTTCATGCCTTAAGTGCCTTGAGTGCCGGTCCCCAACAAACAAAAGAAAGTAGCCCTTACATGCACATATATCATTAAATGCTTAAGGGAAAAGACTCGGAAAGGAAACGAAACCATCTGGAATGGCCACAAAAAGCTCCTTCGCAGCAAAGGCTCCCTCCAACGACTTCGTCAACCTGTATGATGCAATCACTACAACAAAAACCCATTAATTGTACCCGTACCAAACAGATGAATGGCCCTCTTGGCCTAAAGAAATAGATCATTAAAACCTGAAAACAACTAGCCCTCTTGGCCTAAAGAAATCAAGCAAATCTGCTCATATAGATCCCTCCTTGGAAGAAGGTAGATATACAAACACACGCTCTACTCCAAGGGGAAAGATAGGGCACTCAACCCTAAACTAAATGCATCAAGTTATGACCCATACCTCCTGCATATACAGCAAGAGGCGTACGCATAACATGTCGTCGAATCAACCTATGGGTCAAAGATAATAGTGGTAGATGGGTCTCAGCTACTCTTCTCATTACCCATATCAACCATCGCCTACCATATAACGCATGGTCTGATAACATTCCCCACAAGTGACCAGGTCCCGTCTCATCATCAAGAGTAACATCCGGACTAGGAGCACATTTGAAAAAGAGGTCCTCCTCATAAGCAAAATTGGTGTAACATTTAAGATCAGCTGGGAATCCCGTTTTACTAACAACCGCCGAATGCCTCCCTTCTTGGCAATATCCCATCCCATAATCAGGGCTTTATACTCCGCCATGTTGTTAGTAAATCCCACCCCGAGATAAGCAGCTAATTTCATTGCAACTCTACGTCGGGGATCTTGGATGACTACTCTAACACTCCCTTTTCTATTAGGCCCCCTGGACGCTCCATCAAAGTATAATGTGTACGTGCACAACGAGTTTACACATCCAGCCATCAGGAACTCCTCTATTCATAAGTATGATAATCAAAATTCAACATATTTAGAGGATGAACTGACAGCTCCATCCCACCTTCTTCATTAAAACCAACAGGGATGCTTGTCAAGATTTGTAAACAGTGATGGCAAAAAACTTTAATCTCCCACACAAAGGTACCATCTTATTGCTCAGCCACTTTGTATCCCTTGCTCCACCAGATAAGCCTCCCCTAATGATATCTTTGCTCCAGATATGGGTGCTCCAAATAAGGGATTAACCGCCCCATCAACCAGTTTAAGCTCTCCTGCAGGTCTCAAATCAACCCCAGCATGGACCCGTAATGTATTTAGCACGTTAGCATATTTAGAAATAATAAGGTTTAATCTTATTAAGATTGACCTTATTCTTAAATTCCACTCCCTGTAGATTATCTAATAAAACCGTGGACTTATTTTTACCTATCCGAACTATCTTGTAAGGGCCATCCCATCTAGGTTCCATCTTTCCTAGAAATAGCTCCCTATGCGCATCATAATACAGAACTAATTGCCCTTTTTTAAAGGTATACTTCTTCGCCTTTAGATCATGCAACCGCTTCATCCGACGTTTAGCTACCTCCTAGTGCATGGTGCAACAAACTCTACAATTTGAGCTCGTCCAAGTGGGCTATAATCGTAAACCGCTCAAATAAGGCATCTTCATCACCCAATGAATGATTGATCGTGAATCTTATGGTCGGCAACTCAATTTCTAAGGGCAAGACACACTCCTCCTCGTAAACTAATTTGAATGGGGTGTGGCCAGTGGCTCGTTTAAACGTCGTATTATATGCCCAAACCGCCACATATAATTTTGTATCCCAGTCTCGTTTCTTTTCAGAGACTATCCTGGATAGAATACCCACAAGTTGCTTATTGGTACTTTCAACTTGCCCATTGGCTTGCAGATTATAGGGGGTCGTCTTGTTATACTTAATGCTTCATGCTTCAGTCAGACTTCTAATTACCTTATTCAAAAAGTGAGTTCCACGGTCTGATACTATTTCCTTTGGGGGACCAAAACGGCAGATGATCTACCCAAGTAGGAATCTAAGAGTCTCTTTTGCATTGTCCTGCCTCATCGCCCATACTTCTGACTACTTTGTAAAGTAATCAGTTGCTACTATAATGTATCTTTTCTGAGTAGTAGACGATGGGGTGATAGTCCCCACAAAATCGATGCCCCACTTCTCAAATGGAAGGATAGCCATAATAGGCGTAAATGGGCGCTTCATATTCTCTCACCGTCATGTCTTTGACATGTATCGCATCTCTTAACATAGTCAAATGAATCCTGGAAGTGGACGGCCACCAATAACTAGCTCGTAAAGCCTTCTATGCCGTCAACCACCCAGCAAAGTGCCCTCCACAAGTGGAGTCATGGCACTCTTCCAAAATAAAGGGAACCTCGTCGGGCATCACACATTGGCAATAGATATCATCAACACCTTGCCGATATAATGTCCCTGCGATCAAGGAAAATTTCAATGCCTGTTGTTTAATCTTCCTCTTCTAGAGTTTTGATAGAGCAGCTCCAGTCTCTCCTGTAGAAAGATAGTGCGTTATAGCAGCATACCAGAAGGGAATAGACGTCGTATCAATCTTAAACAATGTTTCCATGTCACTTCCTTCAGTCACAACCTCTTTTGGCTCTCCGAAATCCACAAAACACTCGACAATGCCCTAAAGCTTCAGCGGCTTGCTCTTAATCTCATAATCAAACTCCTCCAAAGTGATTAACCACTTTGCTAAACGATCAGGTGGCTGTAACTTATTCAACAACAATCAAAGCCCTTCCGCCTTCGTATAAAAAACCACCCTCTCATAAAGAATGTATTGCTTGCCTGAACTTCTTAGTCCCAAACACTATCGCAAGGCACAACTTCTCCATATAGGTGTAGTTAATTATCGATATGCCCAACTTCCGACTAGCAAAAGCTATCGGATGGTACCACTTTTCCTCCCAAATTTGGGCCAAACAGTAGTTGATACTATACATAGTTGCTGCTGAAAATATATAGAACATTTCACCCCTTTTTGGTGCTTTTAAAACAGGTGATTTAGCAAGCTCCCGCTTTACATCATCAAAAGATACTTTGCGAGCATCACTCCATGAAAACTGACAATTAAAGGATAATAAGTTCATCAATGGCAATGTTCTTTCTGCCAAGGCACTGATAAACCTCTGATAATATCCTATCGATGACAGAAAGCTATGCACTTCCTTTGGAGTACGCGGTGGACTCATGGCGACTATGACCTTGATCTTTTCAGGATCAGTCACAATCCCTATGGAACTGACCACATGGCCTAACAAGAGCCCATAAGGAACTCCAAAGACGCATTTCCGTGGGTTGAGAGCTATGCAGAATTGTCTGCAACGCTCAAAACACATCCGTAAGATAATTAATTGTCTATCCCTTACGGTGGCTGCCCCCAGATCGTCAATGAATACTTTCAATTCCTCGGGGGAAATGTCACCAAAAGTTTTGTCGGCTATTCTCTGCCACAAACCTGGTGCATTACATAACCCAAATGCCATCACATGGTACGCAAAGGTACCAAAGACAGTAATAAACGTCATTTTTAGCTTGTCTTGCTCAGCAATCACCATTTGGTTATACCCTGCAAAGAAATCCATGAACGAATAGATTTCCCTACCTACTAGTTGATCTCAATAAACGACAACGGGTAGTAATCTTTCACAGTTTGCTTATTCAACTCTCTAAAATCTACGCAAAGCCAGATCTGATTGTTCTTCTTCTTCATGATCATAACTGGTGAGCACCATTCAGTATGCTGAACAGGGAAGATCAAACCCACTTTCCGCAACTTCTGTAGTTCCTCAAACAACCCATCCCTTAATTCAAAAGGCATATGCCTTACTTTTTGACGTACAGGGCGGGTACCTTCCTTTACAGGAATAGTATGCACAGCTAGACTGGGAGGAATACCCCTAAGTTTCGTCATAGCTCCAAGCAAAGATGTCACAAAACTCCTGAATCAGGGACACATAGTCCTCTCTCTCTTCCGAACTAAGCATAGAACCCAATTTTATTGGCCACAAATCATTAGGCGTACCAAGGTCCAGCTCAATAACATCCATGTCTCTTATTCGATCTTGAGGCTCTATCAGCTCATTCAAGGTTATCTGATAAATATCCTCTATAGTGGACCCTTCCTTAGATCCATCACTCGTCGATGATGTCTCACTATTAGATGGATCATCTACTGTTTCTAGTTCAATGGAGGATAAAGGAGCTCTCTCACTCTGAGGAGACTCAGGGTAAGCATCCACTATTACACGATGGGCACCTCATCCTAGAATTAGTCGACCATCAGGTATGTCAACTTGACAGTCTATTCGTAAAATCCAGGGCCTTCCTAGCAAAACTCAATAGCTAGGACATCCTGCAAACCTTATCACCCTAAAGTCCAAATAACATTCCACGCTTGCAACAGTAACGTGGACTTTAGTGATGCAACCTTCCGATTGTCTTAGACTATCATCCGCCATCCTAAGAAGCGTGGAGCCATCTTTTTCGATTTCGAGACCTAGTCGCTCCATCAAGTCTGAACTTCTGATATTGACAGAGGATCTAGTGTCCATGATAGCGTGCTCCACTAATATTCCATCCACATATGCTGGAACCCTAGGGCAATGCTTTTCAGCATGATCGAACCAATATTCTCCCACTCTAGCTATGCCCAAAGGTTCTACTATATACCCGATATGCAAGATTTTCTTGAATTCCTTGCGTACTCCTGGAGAAAGTTTAATCAATTGCAGGAGATTCACATCTGGTTTGACTTTGCAAAGAGAACTTGCTAGGTCAAAGTCATGGTAGTTAGCTAAAGTTCTCTTCTCGTGCCAAACCATTCTTTCCTTTGGTCGTTGGACCGTTGGCTTTAGTGCCTCTTTTTTTACTTTTGTCTTCTTTCTTGGCACCTCTCTATCCTTCTCGGGATCTACTTTTATCTTCTTTAGTGCCTCTTTTTTTACTTTTCTCTTCTTTCTTGGTGCCTCTCTATCCTTTTCGGGATCTACTTTACCGTCAACAGGCCTTAGAGGTCCACCTTCCACATGCAGATTTAGGATTGGTTTTTTCTAGCCTCCTACTTAGGGTTTCCCTCGACAGGTTTTACAATTCCTTTATCACCCTCTTTAATCTTTTGCCCTCTTGTTACGCTCGTAGATTAGAAGTTTCTGCATCATTGACATGTATAGCCTCAATAAGACTGACTCCACTACCATGAGGCAACTCCTCTACAACAGCCTTTCCTCATTGCAGTATTTGTCTTGTTACCTCGTCTTGCGGGAGATTATTCCCTTGTGCACGATGGTTAACTGGACCATGTTGTTTACTTCCTTGTTGGAGAGAACTGATCTTACTCCAATAGGTAGCAACTAAGTAGCCAGACTTTCCGCAAATATCACATTTGACATTTGGGCAATTCCTAGGGAAATGTTGGCCACCACACCACTTACAGCTGAATCTTGAGGGGCCACCCTCTTCATGGCATCGACTCCCTATCAACTTCTGTTGCTTCTCAAGGAAATTGAAATCCACAGCTATTTGTCAATACTATTCAGAGATCATGTTGGTGTAGTGCTTCATCATGTCCTTAACTTCACCAAGGACGTTAGAGGCACTCGACTCGTAGCCGCAATCGTTAGTTTGTTGTCCCATAGGCCTAACCACTTGATTAGGGATTGGCCGTTGACCTATTGGGACCACATTAGGATTCATTGTTTGACCCCCACTATTTAGTGAGGCCGCCTGACTAGCCATGGGCATAGTCATGCTAGGAGGAGCTGGTAACATAGGCAAATTTGGCATGATACCTCCTCTCCCATTCGTGTTTGACATGAGATCCCCTTGACTCCCATTAGTCAAGGCCAAGTTATTACCATTCCAATTTATCCTTGCTACATAAGCCGCTTGCAAGCATGACTCTACTCCTTCTGCTTGGGTAATAGCAGTGTCAATGTCGGCCAAAGCAACACTACTCAGCTGCACCTGGATATTAAAATCCAATCCATGCAAGAAATATTGTAACTGGACAGCCGCTGGAATGGGGATATAAGTATTTAGTTTACGAAGAACTTGCTTTAATTTCTTGGCATAGGCCTAGACATTCTCATTTGGCTCTTGGCGTGTTACATTCAAGACACCCAACCAATATTGTCCACCCTTCTCAGGGGCAAACTCCCTACGGAAAGCCATAAAGAATTGGACACTACTAGTTACGATTCTAGCTTCGAGACCGTGGTACCATACTGTCGCTCTTCCTTTTAACGTCATGTTAAAGAACATCATTAGGTGTCCTTCGTCTTGGATTCGATAATTGAACATGAGTATTTGAAACTCCTTAATGTGGAGTTCTCCATCTTCTTCTGCTAACCCATGGAAAATGGGCAACGATGCTCCTAATGTCAGCAAATCCAATGTCCCTACTAGAATTACAATAGGTTGTGCCATGACTACAACCGGATTGACAACAGGAGTTTGTGTAGGTAAAAATACACCCCCCACTTGTTGTGGGTTGATTAGCTAGAAGTAGGGAAGCACTAGGACTTCCACTTGCACTCGAAGAGCTACTCGTAACACTTAGGTTACTAGAATCACCGCCTCTTATGCACAACGGGCTGCTCCTTTGCAGAGAATAATGACTTACGATCTCTTATCGCAATCTAGCCCTCTCAGCATGTTCTGCTTTTTCTATTTCAGCTTGACGGTCCTTGTCAGAGGATATAAACCAACTATTTGGTCCCTAGAAACCCTAGATTCGAGAACCACCACTTGTTGACAACTCCCGGCAAACATACCAATGATGAGCCCTAAAATGGGCTAGAAACCCTAGATTGGAGAACCACCACTTATTGGCGGCTCCCGGCAGACGCACCATTGATGGGACCTAAAATGGGCCAGCACTGGCTAAGGCACTAGCCGGACCTTGTGACCTCAATAGACAAGCCCACCTCACGGCCTCGCAGACTAGGAGCGTCTCTCGAGGGATGCACTATCCTAAACACTAATCACTTCGCGTTTATAGTCTGTAATCCAATAGATGTTCCCTTTTCCCCATCTCCTCATAGGGAGATTATACATATATCGGCATTAAATGCCACATATCATAGACACAAGGGCACCCCACCGACTAATTACCGTGGCCCTACCGCAGCTCTCCTACATCCTGGGGATTGGCCCCTCGATACGATGCTTCCACACATAGACATATTCGAAACAAACTCCCCTCTTAGTGCCAATATATTTAACATTCCAGGAATGCACTTATCCTCACTTATCCATCCCCTTTTGACCCACCGTCTAAACCTACAATCGGGTTGCTCACTCTCTCTATGTAGGTCAAGTCCTAAAGAAACCAAGTATTATGCATCCAGGAGCTTGTAATTGATGCCATTTAACGATGCTTGATGCAAATGTGTATATGATTAAGTGCTCAAACAATTGAAAAATAGCCTCGTGCATTGTGCAAATCCATTCTTTTCATGCTTCCATACACAAATGCATAATTACTGCGATAAGAGAAGACAGCGAGCCTTACACTCGTGCTGTACTTCCCTTTATTTAACTTAATGTCATCCTATATGAATTATGTAGCAAATACATCAGATTTTATAACATATTTCAATGCTCAAACTCCCCTCTCTCCCTACCGTTTAGAGTTTTGCTTGCGGTGATAGGTAAAAGGGTAATTTCATGTGTATTTCGCACGAAATAAGCAGTAAAAACTCACAAAAATATATAAATGGAGATAACTTGAGGCAAACCCTCATGCTTTATCCTCATTATATACTCACAGACACATCCATAATTTTCCTCGTCCATTTCCTATTTTTTCCCCTTTTAAAGAGCATTTTTCCTCATTTTTCCTTATTTTTCCCTATTTATTATCAATAAAAATAGAAGAAAATTAGCATTATTTCAGAGTTGTGGCTCTTGAGTCCTTAAACAGCAACCATGTAGATTTCATTGGTGTCTTGTTTCATGTTTTTCCGATTTTAAGCCCAAAAAACCCCATTTTTACTCTAAAAACCATGCTTTTCGGTTTTTTTCTATTTATTTTCCAAACTTTAAGTGTATATTTTCTGCTTTTTTTATTATGGAAGACTAAAACCAATAGCAAACAACATTTCCACTAATTTTCAGCCCATTTGAACATTGCTAACTTCATCAAATGCGAAAAAAGAGCCATTTTCTTTGTAAAAATATCATTACCGTGTATTTTTTATTATTTTGGGTTTTGAAACTTGTTGCGGGTCTCCAAATCAGGGCCCGTTTGATGCTCATCTTGCCTCCACACTGCAATCTTCAACCCACCTTCAACTTGGAAGCAATGCGGTACCACGCTGGACGAGCATTTATCAACCGGGCTTCATTCTTCTTCACATGTAGGAACTGCCCCTTGCAGGAGAGAGAGGGAGGAGAGAGAAAGATTGAAATCTAATCTCTTGAACCACGCAGCCGTTTGAGGAGCAGACTGGAGCGATGGAGGGCAAAGATCAAGAGTAGGACAGGCCCAAGATCAGTTGGGGGTTTTGCTTTTGTCAAGAATCACGTGGTGGGGGGACTTGCTCAAGATGCTGCGCCAATCACACACAGAATGCACAAGGAGAAGCTCACATAAGAGACAAGAAGAGAGATGGAGGCCAAAACGTTTTCTTACTGGTTTCTTCTTCTTCTTCCACACACTTTACGATATACACAAAGTATAGATAAGATACAACATAAAGGAAAGTGGCCTACTAAGTCAAACAATGCATAACCGACTACACTAGTCAACTGGCGCTATAATTATGCCAACTGTAAATAGGTGTAACAACCTGAATATAATAAGTAATGAGTCAATGGCCATGTGTGAGTCATAATGAAGACCGACGTGCTAAGTGTAGACATGTGGACCCATCTAACCAGGCGGTCCATCATCAATGTCCACATGTGTTGAGCTTGTCATCTCAACACTCCCCCTCAAGCTCAACTGCATCTCTGCAACTCCAAGTAAGCTTCGAAACTTTTGAAGCTTCTCTGTACCCAATGCCTTCGTAAAGATGTCAGCTATCTGATCCTGTGTGCTGACATACACCAAGTCAATCTCACCTGCTAGTACCTTCTCTCTCACAAAGTGGTAGTGTACCTCAATATGTTTTGTCCTGGCATGGAACACAGGGTTCCTAGCCAACTGCATACTGCTCATGTTGTCACAATAAATGACAACTGGACCTTCCACTTGCACATCCAAATCAGCCATTAACTTTTGTAGCCATACTACCTCACATGCTGCAATAGCATCACCTCTATACTCAGCCTCTGTACTCGACAAGGCAACTGTAGATTGCTTTTTGCTGCTCCAAGCAACTGCTGCACTACCAAGAGAGAACATGTATCCGTTGGTAGATCTTCTATCAGACATACTACCAGCCCAATCTGCATCTGTGTATCCAAACACCTGTACCTCTGTACCTGCCTCATAGAAAAGTCTATAATGTAATGTGGACTTCACATATCTCAATATGCGTCTAACTGCATCCAAATGTGGCTTTCTAGGTACTTGCATAAACTGACTCACAAGACCAACAGCGTAGCTCAAGTCTGGCCTTGTAATGGTCATGTATATTAAACTCCCCACTATCCTCCTGAACATAGTAGGGTCTTCTATCTCATCCCCAACATCAGCACTCACCTTTACATTCTACTCCAACGGAACTGAAAGTGGTTTGCATGCTATCATACCATACTTGGACAACATATCCAAGCCATGCTGTCTTTGGGACAGCCATATACCATCATCACATCTGATCACCTCAATGCCAAGGAAGTACCTTAGCTCACCTAAATCCTTCATCTCAAACTTCTTCTTCAAAAATTCCTTGACTTTAGCAATCCCACTATCACTATCACCTGTAATAATCAAGTCATCCACATAGATGACTATGATGACCAAACCTACATCTCCCTTTCTCACATAAAGCGAGTGATCAGCATCAGAAACATAAAAGCCAATATTGACAAGATACTCTCTGATCTTGTCAGACCATGCTCTAGGTGCTTGCTTGAGCCCATAGAGTGCCTTCTTCAACCTGCACACATACGTGGGATGCTTTAAATCCTCATAACCTGTTGGCTGATCCATATACACTTCTTTCTGCAAATCACCATGCAAGAAGGCATTCTTCACATCCATTTGCTGCAATCTCCAACCTTTGGCTGCTGCCAAAGCAATCACACATCTGATAGTTGCCATCCTAGCAACTAGACTGAAGGTTTCATCATAATCTATGCCATATGTCTGGGCATAGCCTTTTGCAACCAGCCTAGCTTTGTACCTGCTAATAGAACCATCTGCATTGTGCTTAATCTTATAAACCCACTTACATCCAATAACTTTCTTGCCCTTCGGCAATGATACTAGATCCCAAGTCTTATTGGCCTCTAATGCAGCCATCTCCTCATCCATTGCTGCATCCCAATGAGCATGACCAACAGCCTCCTCAAAACATGTGGGCTCAACATCCTTAACTAGTTTCACCATATAAGCATAATGGTGAGCTGCATAACCTTCAAAACCAAATCTTTTAACAGGGTATCTCACCCTGCTATACCTGTGTACCACTGGATCACGCAATGGAGTCTTTGCATTAACACGTGCTCTCTGCACACCTGGAGTCCTCACTGAAGGAATGCCAAGCTCATCATCCAAGCTCTCTGAGCCACTAGAGTCTCCATCTAGAACTGCATCAATGCCTTCTTACACTTTATTCTTTCCTTTGTCTTTACCTGTAGTGCTACTAGATGCACATGAAGATGTAGAGGTACTCCTTGGTCTCCCATACCAAGGACTACCAGATGATGTCTCTGCTCCACTAAGAGTCAGTGATTCTTGCTTTTCAGCCTGCACATGAGTGTCATGATCATCATCATCATCCAATGCATCACCACTAGATGCATACCAACTGCTCATTTCATCAAAGATGATATCCCTGCTCACTCTGAACTTACATGTGACAGGGTTATAATAGCGATACCCTTTTTGCTCTAAAGAGTATCCAATAAAGACACACTTTTCAGCCTTTGGATCCGGTTTCTTCCGCAACTCATCTAGCACATGAACATATGCAATGCAACCAAACACTTTCAAGTGTGATACATCAGGCTTCTTGCCAGTAAAGCATTCTTCAGGAGTCATACCATGAACTGCAGCTGTGGGGGTTCTGTTCATAATATAAACATCAGTATGAATAGCCTCAGACCAGAAATGCTTAGGCATATTCTTTTCAGCCATCAAGGCGCGTGGAACTTCTACAATATGCCTGTTTTTCCTTTCTGTAACCCCATTTTGCTGTGGAGTATACCTGCATATGAACTGTCTCTTTATCCCATGAGACCTCAGAAAATCACTGAACTCATTTGAGAGGTACTCTCCCCCTCCATCTGACCTCAAGCACTTTACTTTCAAGCCTATTTCTCTTTCAACTGCAGCCTTGAAAGTTCTAAAGTGCTCAAACGCTTCACTCTTTTCCTTCATAAAATATACCCACAGCTTTCTAGAACAATCATCAATGAATGTGACAAAGTATGAACTACCTCCAAGAGAAACATTTTGTGTAGGCCCCCAAATGTCTGTATGCACAACATCAAGGATATTTCTGCTTACATCTCTGTCATGTGAAAAGGGTTGTCTTGCCTACTTACCAAACTGACATGCTTCACATACCTTATGAAATTCTACAACTCTAAATGTAGGCAACCCTTTGGACTGCATTAATTTCAGCCTCTGTACATTTGCACATCCAATGCGTTTGTGCCAAATTTCAATGTCTGTAACAACACCTTTTCCTTTGGCATACATAGCAGCATTCATAGTAGGAATTCCAGCATCCAGAGTAAACATATGTCCAACTCTACTTCCCTTTGCTACCAACTTGCACTTGTCATTGAAATCTTCTACAAAGCAGCCCTTTGCATTAAATCTGACTTGCAGCCCTTGCTCTACCATTTGACCGACTGACACCAAGTTCTTTGTAATAGATGGCACATGTAATACATCTGAAAGACTCTTTGTCTTACCATCATGCAAGGACAAGGGAACTTTTCCAATGTGTGAAATTGGGTGGCATGAATCATCACCCGTCTGCACATAACCTGCATTTTGCAAATCCTGCATCTCTCCAAACCATTCTGCATGGCTAGTCATATGATTGGATGCACCTGAATCAACATACCAAACATCTTCATGTGTTCCCTTTCATGTAACAACATTCAGCATATGTTGCATAACAAACAAACGTTCATTTTTGTCTTCATTCTGTCGTGAAGATGATGCATAGTTTCCTTGCTACAACTTACCACTGCGAATATCATCTTTCTTAGCATAACATTGGGCTGCAATATGACCTATTTTGCCACAGTAGTGACACACAATACCAGAGTTGTTAGAACCTCTGTTCTGCCATCCACCTCTTCCTCTAAAGCTCCCCCTGCCTCTAAAGTTACCACGACCTCCTAAAACCTGCATATCACCAAATTGCTGATTCAATCTGTTTTGCTGGTTGTCACTACTACGTCCTGTACCACGGCCTCTTGAAGAGAACTTGCCACGTACCCTTCCTGAATTGGAGTAGAAAGCTTGGACCTGTTCACCACTTCTTTCAGATGTCTCACTCTGCATGTTGATCTCTTCAGTGATCATAAGAGAGACCAACTCATCGAAATCTGGAAATGGCTTTCTGACATATATGGAAGTTACAAAGGACTTCCAAGCCTTTTCATTGTTAAGTCCACCCAAGGTAGACGACACCAAATCATCATCATCGAGCATTGCATCAATTGCTGCCAAGGCATCTGCAATTCTTCTTACCTTCAGTGCATACTCATTGATAGACATCTTCCCTTTCTTCAATGTATTCAACTCTTGCTTGACTTGAATCTTTTGTGTCTTTGTGTTTACAGAAAACATACTTTCAAGTATGGTCCAAGCTACATATGAATTCTCTGCATTTCTAATATGTCCCAATATATTATTATCAATTACTGCAGACAACCAATACATGACCTTTTTATCTTTTGCATTCCATTCTTTCTGTGCCTTTGTCTCTTCTGCAGTTGGAGGATCACTCACCTCCGGCTCCTTTTCTTCACCTGAAACAAACTCGTAGAGGCCTTTTCCAATAAGAAAGTTCGTGACATGGAACTTCCATGAAGGGTAGTTATTCTTGTCGAGCTTCTCAATGATGGGGCTTCCACTGTTCTCTGCCATTATCACAAAACTAATACCAAACAGCAAGCAAATCTTCTGCAACCTTCGACCTATAGTGCACAGCAATACACTAGATAGCTTTTTTCACTATCTGCTCAACAATACATGCAATCTGCAACCTATTTGTAGATAAACCTTGTGTTTACTCACTGGTAAACACTTTTGAACTTACAGATCTGAAATCTTTAACCTGTGCACCCACTTTCGGTCAATACAGTCGAAGTCACAACGTACCCTGAAACTGTTGTCCACAACCTCGGGGCTCTAAAACGGGCCCTGAAACGGCCTCAAATGCTCTTCGCGCACACCAAATCTCACTGCAATCTGAGATTTTTGCTCTGCCCTGCTTCCGGTGCCTCCACAGGCACTATCCAAGAGAAAGAGTGGAAGGATGGCAGAGCTTCTTACCTATGGCTTGCTTGTTCGAACCTTGCTTCTTCTTCTTTGCTTCAACCTTCGAAATCAGCCTCTCTCAATGGCATGGCTCTGATACCATGTCAAGAATCGCGTGGTGGGGGGACTTGCTCAAGATGCTGCACCAATCACACACAGAATGCACAAGGAGAAGCTCACTCAAGAGACAAGAAGAGAGATGGAGGCCAAAACGTTTTCTTGCTGGTTTCTTCTTCTTCTTCCACACACTTTACGATGTACACAAAGTATAGATAAGATACAACATAAAGGAAAGTGGCCTACTAAGTCAAACAATGCATAACCGACTACACTAGTCGACTGGCGCTATAACTATGCCAGCTGTAAATAGGTGTAACAACCTGAATATAATAAGTAATGAGTCAGTGGCCATGTGTGAGTCATAATGAACACCGACGTGCTAAGTGTAGACGTGTGGACCCATCTAACCAGGCGGTCCATCATCAATGTCCACATATGTTGAGCTTTTCATCTCAACAGCTTTCAACCCCCATCTCTCATTTTCCTCCAAAATTGATGGCGCCTTCTCTTGATGCAACATGCGGTGAAAAAAACGCCCCCCCCCCCATTCTCATAAAAATTTTGGGGGAGCCCATAACCTTTGGCATCTTTAAAGTCCCATTCACACTTCCTTTGGACCTTGGCCTCCCAGGCACTCCCTCTTCTGCATCTCGTGTCCAAATTACGATCCAAAAAATTCTGGGCATTTGTCTTGAATTCCCCCACTACCGAGCATCTCCCAAGTCTCGTCTGATACGCCAAAAATTTATAAAATGCACCAATTGTCGTCAATGGGTCTTTTAAGCCTTTTCCGGGCATTGCCGCTTAAAATTGTATTGATTGCCACCGCCGCCTTCAAAGAAGTCTATTTTTCGCCTGAAATTCGTAATTTTTTGCTATTTTTAAGCACTTCTCGACATCAAAAATCATCTGTCATCAGAGTTGGAAGCACAAGAATGTGCACAAGAGAGAGAGAGAGAGAGAGAGCTCAAGTACAAGAATAAGATCTTGCTTAGTAAGTTGTTCAAAGGTACACTAGTACACTTTCCTCAACTATGAGGGTGTACTTTAGGCAGTTTATATAGCCTCTGGAGAAGTTAGGGTTAAGGTTTCCCCTTGCTCCCCTATCCTCCAATTCATTTACACCTAGCTACTCTTATCCTCTCTAGTATAAGGAGAGTTCACATGCTTACTTCTCAACAATGAGGAGCTAGAGAAGCACTGAGATGAGCTAAATCAAGCTCACCATGGCTCTGATACCATGTTGAGAAACACATATCCTTGAGCAAGGTCTAGCTATGGAGGATGGAAGTCAATGACAAGAAGTATGATGACTGAGACTAGACACAGTAACTATTACTCAAGTGAACTATATTCCAAGATAGATTAGCTTTGACTCATAAACACACTCTTGAGTAGACAGAGAGAGAGGACTAAAAGTACAAAGTACAATAGCAATTCATCATTTAACTCAATATCAAGTACATGCTTTTATAGTTGTAGGATGGTTCCCCTTTTCTCACTATGCTTATGGGATTCATGCAGCTTCTCCTAGATTGTTGCATATCCCTTGCCCTATTGCTCCATACAAAGAGACTGTCTTAGGAGTGTGATTGCATAAATCTCAACACAATGCTCCATGAGCAAAAGCCATTTAGAATCTTTAGAGAAAGTTCTTGTTGAGAAATCAAACATGTTCTAATTAGTGGTCCTGGTGTTGTTCATAGTGTGCTAAAGGAATCTATGAGTTAAAAATCAAAGAATAATTGTTGAAAATAATGATTTTCTTCCGCACTTCATCAATAGGATAGTCATATGTTATTTATGTTCCCAAAGATAGCATGAGTCGGGAGGACTCTGTCTTTGGGGTGTGTTCAACAGCAATGCCACAATGAGTAGAAAATTCATGCAAAGATGTAAAGGAATGATTGCTACACATTCACACTATGGTTGTCTCATCAAACATATTTATGCACATTCATTCACATTTTGCATACAAACATAATCTTGCATATACCATTGTACTACAATTGTATTATATTGATTGAGTGTGCAAGATACATCCAAGCCATTAAGATACATGGGTGATAAGGGATATTAGTGAGAGAAAATAACAGAGTATGTTTTACTGTGCTTTATGTATTAAGATGGCGCATCCTAGGATCAATCTCCTTGGGGTGTAGGAAAGTCGTAGGGGCCACAACAAGCAGTTGTTTGGGGGTGCTTGATTTGTGTATATAACGAGGTGTTAGTCATCTATGTGTAGGAGCTTCCCTTTGCTTGGAGTCAGGATAGGTAGTATACTGGACTATAGTTTGAAACTCGTGTCTACAAATGTGTTAGTCAGATAAATCATTTCATATCATCTAGACGCTCTTGGCAACCACGAGGCCATGGGGGTTGTTTGGAGAGTGTAGGAGCTCGGGTAGAGCCTTAGAGCCAATGTTGGATTTTTTTTTGGTCCTAATGTAAAGGGAGTGAGGCATGTATCAACCTTGAAGGATGTGCAATAAGCCCATTAATGTCGTTGGGAGCTTGGTATCCCAATCTTTCCTATGATGCTCGACCAACTTTGTAATAAATTTTTGTTCAGTCTTGTTTGTGAATTTGGCCAAACTGTTGGCTTCTGGATAGTATGAAGAAGGTGTCTTATGAAGCACCACGAAGGAAAAAGTTACATGCTTAGAGAGTATATTGTTTTAAGGAATTCCCTTTCTATTACAAAATATTTTTTCTCCGTAAATGGAGAGCTTTCTGGTGACATAGAAAATGGGTTAGAACCAACCACCATTGGTATTTTGTTGCATAATTACACTTTCTATTTCCATATTTGAGGCATCCATAAAGACATGAAAATACTTTGTCCAATTCAACAGGACCAGCCAACAAACATGCCATAGAAAGCGCAGCATCAGAATGGGAGATTGGGTATGGGGGCCTACATAATGGCAGCTACCTTATTAGGATCCACAACAATGCCGTCATCAAAAATAATGGGACCCAAATGAACACCACCTTTCAAAGCAAAGATACATTTCATGGGGATTTGGAAATGAGATTGACTTCTTGACATTTCATGGGGATTTGGGAATGAGATTGACTTCTCGACATTTTGTGAAACAAAGCCAAAGATGACACAAGTGAAGCTGGAGTGTGCCAAAGACATTGAAGTTGTCCAAGAATACATGCATAAAATTTGTCAAGCAAGATCCAAAATTTTCTTGTATATCCCACTGGAAGGATGCTGGGGTATTCTTCAATCCAAACCACGTTGATCCTTTGGAACAAGCCAAACTTGGTTATAACCAAGGAATCCATCTAAGAAGGAATACATCTCATGACCAACAACCTCATCTAGAATGTTGTCAAGGCAAGTAATAGGGAATAGATCCAAAATGGTGGCAATATTCAGCTTCTTATAATCTATATAGATTATTAACTTCTTGTTTTTCTTGGGGACAATAACAATGGGTGAAACCCACTTTTCTCAATGCACTAGAGCAATGAATTTAGCTTGAAGGAGTCAATCTAGCTCTTTCTTGACTAACTTTTTCATGTGTGGATTCATATGATACCTTTGCAAACTAGCACATCATCCGATTTGAGGGGGATTCAGTGCTGATAAAACTAGGGATCCAATTTGAGGGGGATCTAATTCTGATAAATTAGGGATTCAAGCCCTTCATTTCAGAGTAAACCCAAGCAAAAATATCTTTGAATTTTGTTAAGAGGGTAATAAGCTAGTCTCAAAAGTCATGGAGCACTGATGTTCACTAGCTTTGTTTCTTCAAGATCTTGGTAGATTGTGGTGAGGGCATTTGTGCTTCAAACTCTCTCTTGTCTGAGCACATTAGAAATTTTTTATTTGATTATAGTCATAGATTTAGTTGCTTCTACTTTGAAGTTAAAATTCTAGATTTTTGTATCATCAAGGTTCTAGTCTTGTGTTGGGACCGGCTCCAAGGTGAAGTGGTGAGTGCAGATCCTGGGGGGTCCACCTATAAGAAATCATCTATATAATGTGTGTTCAAATGATATTGAGAAATACCCTTTCTTTACATGATATAAGACCTTAAAATGACCCCTTTTACTTTACTAAACTTACAGATTTCTTTCAAATTATAATTTAAAAATCCATTTTGTAAATATAAGCTTGTAAATTTTACTAAATATAATACCCTTTCTTTTGAACTCACATGCTAACTTACATGTTCTATAACGTAGACTCCTCGAGGTGTAGATCTAAGTATTGTTGATTGATCTATAGAACATTCACTACAAAAATTGGTTCTAAATGGGTATTGGCTAATAAGAATGCAGTTTTCTCATCATCATCCAAGCCATCCACCATGTTGAATGTTTCTATGACTATTATTCTAAGGACTATTGATGGAGACAAAATTCCATTTAAGAAAATTCAAATTTTATTGTGACCTCTATGAATCATTAGCCAATCACAATCTTATTGGAATATCATAGTTTTTGCACAAAGAAGTGTGCACAAGAGGGAGAAGAGAGCTCAAGTACAAGAAAAAGATATTGCTTAATAAGTTTCCTAAGTACAACTAGAGTACACTCTCATTTCTTGAAAATGACCTTTAGGCTATTTATGTAGCCAGTAGGAGCTACAGTTATCCTCTAGTCCATTCGCACGTCACCTTTCCTCATGCATCCTTGCTTACATAGGGTTCTCATGCTATACTTCTGACACCCCCTCAATGCCAAGGTGGCATTGGATTATATAGCATGTAAATGGTTCCCACCCCTCAATGAATCTATGGGATGTCTTTATCAAGCACAAGCAAGAAGGCCAAAAGACAAAGAAGAAGAAGAGCTTTTGCCACACACTAAAGAATGAGCTTTCCATTAACTTTTTTCCTTTTATACATGCCCTCTTGCCTCTTGGGTAGGCATCCCCTTTTCTACATGGCTGGCCATGGCCTAGGCCCTCTTTCCTATTGTCCTCATATCTTCTAGCTTCCTTTTTACCACTCATCTACCTTCATAATTTACACAAGAGGGAGCCTGGTGCTCTTTTACAAGGATTTTGGTTGTGTCTTTACATTCAAAGGTGTGCCTTCTCTTTTTTAGCACTTTTTGGGCTCCGATGGCTACACCTTGGACTTCTTGTGGCCATGCCTGCACTTTTGGGCTCTTCGAGGTCTAATTTCCTTCCAAGTGTCGGGCCCATTTTAGGTCTAGACAATTTTCAATTATGGCAATGCACTGACCTATGTCATGGTCATAAGTGTAGTAGTATCCTTGCAAGAAATCATGCCATCATAGTATATCCCCCCATCTCTACTAAAGGACTAGACAAGAAGAGCACAATACTCAACAAAAGAAAAAGAGGCAAAAGGAAGAGACTGACAGCCCTAATCCTACTGTGCAAGACAAACAAAGACAAGAAATAGAGTTAGATCATCGTCAAGAGATTTTGATGAAGGAGAAACAAAAGATGAGTAAATAATCATTCTAATGAAGAAGTAATACGTAAAAAGCATCAAACTATCTCATGACAAGTAGCTAAGATTCTAGCAAAAGGGGAGAGATCTCTAAAAGAAAAGAGAAAGTGACAAAGGTATCAAAATCCTCTGATTTAGAAACCCTTCATGAGTTGATGAAACAAATATTAATCATGAAGGCACATACCAGTGAACTCACCAAGGCAATATAAACCATTACTACAAACCAAGAAAATAGACTACACCTTGATGAATTCTCCAAGGGTATACAAGAACCTCCCATAGGAAGGTGGGGCACAACATGCAAAATAGTAGTGTTGGAGTGGCCATGTATAGAAATCAAGAGAGATAAAGAAAAAACAATAAAGGACAAAGTAAGATTTGCAAGAAAGATTGGATGAAGTGACTAAGTAGGAGCTACAAACACAAAAAGTTGTAGGTTTTTTGGATGAAACCAAAGAAACATACAAAAAGTTACTTGTGGAGTCTTACTAACCAAGTATAAGATCTAAAAACACAAAAAGTTGTAGGTTTCTTGGATGAAACCAAAGAAACCTGCCAAAAGTTGCTTGTGGAGTCTTAGTGAAAGTATAAGAGCTACAAACACAACTTCAAAAGGAAGATTCAAAACTTCAAGAAAAGACCTTTGAACTTGGAGAAAAATATTTAGGATTCAATGCTGGGGAGGAAGAGATGGACATGTTATGCAAAAAATTATTGGAGAAAAATCACAAATTGACCAAGGTTACTCTCTAGCTAGCCCAAGAGTAGGCAAAAATAGCATTGCATGAGAGAGAGAACCTAGAGTATCAATAGGTATATGGCCAATAGAAGGTTACATATACAAGCCTATAGGACATGAAAGCTGCTAGCTTGATAGGACATAAGGCTACTAGTGGAAGGTGAGATATAGAGGTTGGAAGAGACAACTCCAATGAAAATATCTAATAACCTAGGAGTAGCACTATATAACAAAAGTCATCATAAGGTCCAATTGGAAGCATAGAAGTATATCATGGCTAAGCAGCAGTATGAAATTTTCAAAGCCACCAACAAGCATGACATCCCCAATGATTTGTAAGACCACTAGAGTTCCATGCAAGTGAATTAGAAGAGTAGACAACAAAAGCAAAAGAGATTCAAGAGTAGAAGGAGGCATATGTCACCATGATACAAACATTAAGAGCACAATCACAGAAGGCAATTGAATACTCCCTTTCCCTTGAGCTCCAATTGCAAAAAGAAGGAAAACTAAGGAAAATATACAAACATACCAAAACAAACAAAGATCAGGCACCTTAGGAGTCTTTGACTTCAAGATAAGCAAGGAAAGTAGGTTTATAAGACCACTATATGTACACATAGTGTCATTGCTCATATGGGTAGTGGAGAGGATAGAAAATAAGTGCATCAACACTTTGGATCTCACTATTTAATGAAGATCTTCTTGTACATAGGAAAGTATGGGTAAATATCTCAAGCAAAAACCAAGGAAGAGATGATTAGATTAGCCAAAGCAACAAGAGGCCATAGAAAGCCTTCTCCTCTACTCATATGAAGAT
This sequence comes from Lygodium microphyllum, assembly GCF_053477565.2. Taxonomy (NCBI): domain Eukaryota; kingdom Viridiplantae; phylum Streptophyta; class Polypodiopsida; order Schizaeales; family Lygodiaceae; genus Lygodium; species Lygodium microphyllum. Next base: position 22,932,627 of record NC_141140.1, on the reverse strand, counting down.
GAGAAGGCAGATCCACTCTATTGCTCCTATCCTTGGAGACATGGCAAAGAGTATGAAGAAACGAAACATGGTAGATACAAATTTTCTAGGATTCCAAACATAAGAGTCACTCATGCTAAGAAGACCTACCTATTCTAGCCCGTAGATCTAGTGCCATCCTTTGTTCATTTTGTAAAAGAATTCACTAACTATCCTAACCGCTCCTTCATCATGACATGTAACAACCTTAAGCTCCTAATAAAGCTACACTGGCAAGTAGTTATAGCATATAAAGATGAAATCCCATCATGTTATTTTTCACTATAAATACAAGTATTGATCAAGTAGCAATGGTTTGACTTCGCCATAAAGATACATTGTTATCCACATTCTATGTATAACTGCTCTTGCCCTTAGGCAATGATATTAAATCCCAAGTCTTATTGACCTCTAATGCAGCCATCATGACTAGATGCATCCCAATGATCATGACCAATAATCACGACTAAGTCTTTTAACACTACTAGACTTAGATTGTAGTACATTGTACTTTTGGGTTACTCAATTAGATGAATAATGAAGAAGAAGAACATTGAGAGCTATCTACTCTCTCTGTTGCCCCTATCTCTCTCTCATCTTTCTAACATGGTATTAGAGCCATGAATCCCCATGACTCTGTGAAGCCTGAGAAGTATGGGAGCCTGGCATTGGCATTGTGGAAGCTAGAGCCTGAAGTCAATAGCCAAAATGAAGAGATCTAAAGTGGTTTACAAGAGAAAAGAGAGCTATCCTAAAATGTCATGCAGAAATGGTAGCCATAGCTTTGGTCATTGGTATATATCTTGTGCTTGAGGTGCCTATAGCCTATTTCTTCTTTTCAAGAGGGTTCTTTGCCACTTGAATGAGCTCAATTGCATGAGCATTGAGTGGAAGGATACCAATAAACCCAAGAATGTGCGTAGATTTACACCTTCATCGGAATGGGTAAATGGACAGTCTGAAGGGTTGATATGATGAAAATTATGTAGCTCAATATAAGGAGCTATTTAAAGCAAGCATTATTGGTGGCACTAATCATAGTAGGAGTAGCCCTCATTTGAACATGGAAACCATTATAAACAGGCTGAAACTATGCTTATACCTACTTGGAATTGTGGAAAGTATTTAGCCCTAAAATGCTTGTGTTGGGCACAGACAAGTACATGATATGTTTGGCAATGTGTATGCCTTGGACTTTGTGCATTTGGCATGATTAAAAGGGGCCAAGAATTTAGAGATCTAAAATTGTAGACTGAAATCTATCATTGAATATATGAGGGCTTACACTTGAAATTTTGGAGCATCATGACACCTATTTGGTACTCGTAAAATGCTTGGATGTTGATTCATGAATGTAACATGTTTTGTGAATGTAAGTGAGCATTAAATGCTCTGATTTGGACTGAAATATTACTAGTTATTATTATAGTGGACTAGCTATAAACAGCCTCTAGGAAGAGTATTTGCCATTGCTACTTGCATATGGTGCAAGCATTGATGCTTATCTGATCATGTATTGAATCCGTGATGTAATGGAACATGTATATAATATCTTGAGGATGTTTTGGGCTGAGAATACCTCAGTTTGCACAGGGAATTGATTACTGGTCATTAGAGACTTCTTGTTCATCTATTATTACATAGCTTGGTTGCATTCATACAAGATATGCAGGAGATGAAGTCTACATGAACATGCTATCATGTCTAGATGTTTTATCACTGCCATAGAATGGTTTGAGTTGATTTCAGCTTGGTCTAGGCTCATTTGACTATGTTTTTCACTATTGGTTACTCACATCTTGTTTCTAAAACTGCAAGAAAACTATCTTGAAACTATAGGAAAACTTTCCTAAAACTGCAATAAAATTGTTCATGAAATTGCAAGAAAACTGTTCCTAAAACTATAGGAAAATTGTCCTAAAACAGCAAAAAATCTATTCTTGAAACTGTAGAAAAGCTGTCTTGGAATTGGAGGGAGTCTAATCCTGAACTACAAGAAGTTTGATCTTGAACTGCAGAGAGTCAGGCATTTACAGGTTGTATACTACATTGAATACATAGAGTTGCACAGATGGAAAATGCTGAAAGAACTGATAACATAACTCAAATAGTGGGTGATAAATTAGACAACAACAACTATGCTATCTTGAAATTCAGGATGGCGAACTTTGTCATTGGCAAGGGCTACTAGGACTTGATTACAGGTGCAGAGGCTAAGCCCAAACTCCCGACAGGAATGCAACTCCTAATTAGCTTAGGGCACATCAAGCATGGACTAAGAGAGCTCATTGTCTTGTTCTTGTCCTTTCCTTTTTCTCTTTTCTCTTTCCTTTGTTGCCTTTCTTCTTCTTTTTCTTTTGTCTTTTTTAAAATAAATTGTAACAAGGAGCTAATCTTCATCGTTATGGTCATGAGAGGGAGAAGTGGGGGGTTTATGGGACTAACTAAGAAAGCTTTTTCCCTGCATACATCCTTTTAGGCTCATCTGAACATTGAGGGGAGTTGTGGAGAATCTAGTTCACCTCCATTGCAAAGATTGCAGAGAGAAAGGAAGCCTCCGGATAGGCTTACCTATAGTGGGATACTTAGTGAGACATTATGCATACATGAGTCAGATTGCTATGTGCATCTGGACTATCCATCATATGTATTCAGATTGAAGAAAGCATTGTACAGCTTAAAGCAAGCCCCACAAGTCTAGAATGCAAGGATTACTTCCTACTTGCAGACACTTGGGCTTTAGCTAGACAAATCTAATCATAGCCTATTTACCAAGAAAGTAGACATAGGATATGTGATTTTGGTGCTCTATGTAGATGATTTGGTGATCACAAGTGATGACATATAGGGCATTGATGACATAAAAGCTATGTTCCAAAAAGAATTTCAGATTATAGACTTGGGAGAGCTAAAATTTTTATTAGGCATTGAGGTTATGCATACACCTCATGGGATATGGATGATACAAAAACAATATGCACAAAATATGTTGGAGAAGTATGGCATGCTGGAGTGAAACCCCAAGACACACCAATGGAGCAAAATATAAAGTTGGTTCTTGATATAGGAAATGTGATAGAGAACATGACTATGTCTAGACAGATTATTGGTAGTCTGATCTATCTCGCTATCACTAGACCGAACTTGAGTTATGGAGTTGGTTTGATAAGCTAGTTTATACAGCAACCGAGGAAACCTCACCTAGATGCTGTGGGGAGGATTTTGAGATATGTGAAGGGTACATTGTCTCATGGACTATTCAATGAGCATGGTAAGCATATTGAGCTTACAAATTATTGTGATGCAAATTGGGCTAGCTATATGTATGATAGGAGATCGACCAGTGGATATGCATTTGGTCTTGGAAGTAGCATGGTCAGTTGGAGTAGTTAAAAACTTGAGATGCAATGCATTTAGTTGCAGAGTGTGGGAGTTATCAGGGGCCCCTATGTTTGGGTATGGGGATTACGAAAGTAGCCCCTGGATGGGGGGTCTCAAGGGTGCCAAAGGCCCCCCTAATGGGGTTCAACGGCATTGCCCCTAATTTGATGGTAAAGGAAATATTCCTTGGCAGACTAGGGAAGATTCATAGTATGGTTAGATATGCTGACTAAACTACCTTTCCATGCTATAAAAGAAAGACCCCTCTAAAGCCATTGTTACTCTATCTTTCACCAATAAGAATTATTCTAGCTACCCTTAAACTCTTCACCTATCTCTATCCCCATCTAAGCTTCACAATGGAAGCACATAGGTGGACAAAGCCATCTTTATATTAGTTCATTTGAAATTAAATCAATCTCTATTCTTATCATACTTTTGTGTGTTCTCTACTCCTTGCTTAGATTCTATCCGTTGTGTCATGTAATTTCTACAAGGGGTGCACAAAAAGGGCACACTAGTACACCAAGATGCACACAAATGTGCGCAAGTGGTGATAGAATGGTGTACCGAGCACTGCAAGTTTCCTCACTCTTTTCTCCTTCATTCTTTTGTCCCTCACTTGCAAATAGGATGGGTGTCTAACCAAAGAGAGGAAAGAAAAGAGGGAGCTATCTCACGAACCCAATCCGGGTGCCTAGAGTCATGAGTGTGCAAAATGGTATGGATGATGGGCATGCAATTTTCAAGTGGTTACAAAGCAACACAAGTGTATAGGCACATGAGTGCACATGGTACATGTAACATGCATATGAGTGCACATGGTATGTGTGTCAGTGCAAGTGTCAGTGCTAGTGTGTGTGCCAATGTGGTGTTGTGGACTATGCCATGCTCTCAAAGATAGAAGAAAAAATTTAAGTTTATTCACAATACTCACAGCTTGGAAATTCAACTAGAGTCTTTGACTTTAATTATTGCCAGACATGCACTGAACGAACTTCTCCCACTATTTCATAGAAGCATAAATTGGATGAAGTCTTACATCTAGCTACCTATGGCTTCCCTTGACTTTGCACTTTATGACTCTTCCCTTCTTATGATGGCTTTCTCTAGTGGCTTAACGGCTCTTCTTTCTTTCCAATTACTTTTCTTTCTCTTGAAGCTTCTTATGTAGCACTCTAACCAAGCTCTTCCACTCCTTGCAAGGTGGATGAAGAAGGAGGCATCAAACTAGGTTGAAGAGTGATTCAAATGATCACTATCAATAACTTTTCAAATGTAAAACCCATGTTTGCTACCCCCGCTCTTCTTTAATCCTTGCTTATTTTCCAAATCATGTGGCATGCTCTTATAATGATTATTTATCATCCAATAGATCAATTTCATACCAAGGAAGAAATGGAAAGACACCAGGCTCAATATGCCCCTAGACATAGGCTATAGAGAGAAGGTCAGGGATAGCAAATAAGCACTAGACTTGTGCATGCAACATATTCTTCTCCATCTTTTCCTCCTATGTTGGGCCTAATTCATGGGCAATGAAATCCTTCATCTTGTTGCTATAAATTAGTCCTTCACATGGTGCAAAGAGATCAAAGATAGAAGGAAGATGGGCCGCCTAAATATGCTAAGGTTATGGGTTGAATTGTAGGCTAAAAGATGATTGAAAGTAGGTGCCTATTGTTGTCCACTGGGCCGCCTTATTTGTCCTCCAGTGATTTCTTTCTCCTACTTGGTGTCTTCTTTGCAAATTGAAGATTATGGGGGATATTCTAGCAAGAGGATTGTGGGATGCCCATAAGAGCGTTTGAGCAGAGCAAAGGATTGTGAATAAAAGTTGAGAAGAGGGCTAAATATAGGCACCTTAGCTATCCATGTGGGCTACCCTACTTGTCCTTCAATGTTTTCTTTCTTCTCTCTACTCTCTTCTTCCCAATTTGATTATGAAAGGTTAGCTATAGCAAGAGGAATTCATGGTGGCTGATCAAGAGAGGGCTAAAGTAGAGTAAGAGAAGATGAAACGTAGGTTGAGAGCAAGTTGGAATCAAGGTCCTCTTGCTTTCCTCTCTCTCCATGACTGTATCCTAATAAAAGAAATAGACTTGTCTCCTATTTTTTACTTCCCCTCTCTATTTCTTTCCATGACCCAATGAACTGGTTGTGGGAGTTACGATGGGCACTTGTACACTATGATTTTTTTCCCACTAAGTTAAGCATGCGCCATTTTGCCCCACTAAGTTAAGCATGCAACCACTTTGCTTGACTTCTTGCTTGTCTTATGAAATACAAATATGATATTTTCCATTAAGTACTCTTGAAATTTACTAAACAATTTGAGTTAAATAATACAATCAATCATTCTTCTATTTCATTTAATCATTGATTCATTCCGAGAAAATAAGTTATACATCTCGATGATCTTATATTTACAATGCAACATCCAAAATCTCTTTCAAATATTTAAATACAAGTCTCAAATACACAAATATAATTCCTAGCTATTGCACAATCATTTCAAAGTTGGTTTTTGCATACCCATCCTATTTTGTCATGCAAGTGTGCAAGCAACACACGATTGATGTACCCTTAGTCTTGGCAATGGAACCAAAATGTGGTATTTCATGAGCTCAATAATGGAACTTTGGACACCCTCTTATTTGTTCAAGAGGCTTTGTAGTGAGCTTGCATGGCCTCCTTTCAAACATGAAGGATACCCTTGCAAAGCTCCACAACCCGCAAGTGCATTTCTTTCATTCTCAACCCTCTATGGCCTTTACATGCAAGGAGGAATCATGAGCTTAGGCATGAGAAAGTGCTCAAGAGAAAGAAGAAGAAAGCTTCACTGATTCGGTTCCTCACACACACACACACACACACACACACACACACACACACACACACACACACACACACACACACACACACACACACACACACACACAAAACTTTCTCACTCTCACTCTCACTCTCTCCCTCTCTCACAAGTGAAAAGCAAGAAAGTAGGAACTCAAAATTTGCATACACATGAATAGCATGTTCTATTCTTTTTCATCCTTCAAATACAAAAATATTAGGGTTAGGGTTTCACCATTCTCCTTGGGCATCCTACCCTTTTGTGATCCTTTTTAGGTGGTTTACATGCAATCAAGCGTTAGGCTTGATGAAAGAATAAAACAGATGTAGAATGTTGGCTGCTAAGTATAATTTGCATGGAAGGGATCCCAACTCTCATAAAATAGCGACACCAAGTGTTATAGAATTGATAGTTTTTCCCTAATTTTATAGGCCTTCTTTCCATTGTCTTTCTTCTTGTTGTCTTATTGTTAACAAAAATCATTGTGCTATGTTGATCTCAAGGTGATAGGTCATCAAAGCAAGCCAAGGGTATCCTTCCCTGTATGTGGCTTCATATTGTGATGTGGGGATATGAGCTTAGTTATTAGTTGAAAGTCGATCTTCAAAATTAAGCATAGGTCAAATGGTTCTATAAGTCTATGCTAGTTACAAAAAGCTATGCTAAAACATATGGCATAGATTATGATGATTTAATCCAATTGCCACGGCAATTGGTAGATGTGTGATTGTTTTGGTAGTAGCTAGAGGTTGGATTTTGCAACAAATGAATGTAAGCAATGGCTTCTTACATAGTAAATTTCAAGAAGAGGTATATATGAAGCAACCAATAGGTTATGAGGATTTAGAGCATCCCGCATATGTGTGCAGGTTAAAGAAGGTGATCTATGAGCTAAAGCAAGCACCTAGAGCATGGTCTGACAAAATCAATGAGTATCTTGTCAACATTGGCTTTTATGTTTTTTATGCTAATCACTCACTTTATGTGAGAAAGGGAAATGCAAGTTTGGTCATCATAGTCATCTATGTGGATGACTTGATTAGTAAAGGTTATAGTGATAGTGAGATTGCTAAAGTCAAGGATATTTTGAAGAAAAAGTTTGAGATAAAGAATTTGGGTGAGCTGAGGTACTTTCTTGGTATTGAGGTGATCTAATGTGATGATGCTATATGGCTATCCCAAGGGTAGTATACCTTGGATATGTTGTCCATGGTATGATAGTGTGTAAGCCTCTTTCAGTTCCGTTGGAGAAAAATGTGAAGTTGAGTCCATGTTTATGATGGTCATCACTCTTGCTTGTTCCACCCTATAGATTGCAAAGGTAATCTTCTCTTCTTCAAGCTTTGTAAGCACGGCCTTTTTCTCTTATGTTGCCTTTTTGAGTTGGCTTTGAAGCTCCTTTACCAATTCATCCCGATCCTCATTGTTGCACATGGCCAAAGGCATTGAAGTGGTTGACACTTCTAAGTGGGTTACCTTTTGCCCTTGCTGTGATTTTATGTCAGCCTACTATGTTGCTACCCTCTTTGTTCCTGCAAGGGGGGCTCTTTCACTAGGTGTAAGTGCAATTTCTTGTACTTTTCTAGCTAAATAATATACCCATGCCATGATGTTGCTTTCATTGACTACCCCTTTTGCAGGTCCTTGTGTTGGGGTGATTGTTCGTGTGGCCATGATTGGTGGAATTGGGTGTAGATGAGCTTTACTCTTGCCTTCCGCCAACGGTTTTGGTCCTACCTCTTTGGCTGATGTGCTCATGCTTGGCGCATTACCTCTGGCTATGCTCATCATTGCCAATTCCTTCTCCTCCTCCTATTGCCTTTATTGTTCTTCCTCCTCTTCTTGCCTCTTCTTGCACTTTTCTTCTAGTCTCTTTGATTCCTCATCTACCCTTTATAGCTCTTTTTTTTCCTCAAAGATGGACCAAGTTCTTCTTATGGGAATTTTAAGAGTGACCTTTTTCCTCCTCCCTTGGCTTGACAACTCTGAGCCGGTATCCTGAAGTATCTTAAAAATAATGAATCAAAGGTATTTGAAAATATGAAGACTAGACTATACGAGTCCTTGCCTAGGAGTTCTTGGTTCAGTTGTTTAAGTTAGGTAGGCAGCTCAAACCACCAATTATATGACTTCTTTGATAGTTCTTTTCAGCTTGTCTATGTTGGAGTAGTTGGTTAGTGACTAGCTTTGGATCTCTATCATGTTATACTTGGCTTATCCCTTGTGGTTTTCATGCCTTGATTTGGTCAGGGAGTAGGGTGAGAGTTGTGTTTGTGGATTGTTTTGTATTCTCTTTGAAGGTGCTTGATACTCTGATAGTTTCTTAATGTGTAGATCAATTCATGGATTCGATGGGCTGAGTCACCCTATCCCATGGTGGTCCCCAATGAGAGTGGGATTTAAACAACATGAAAACATTGCATAAGTGCCAAATGATGTAAACTTAAAGCGGAATTTAAAGACCGATGGAAGCGAAAGGTGCAGATCCAACAATTTTAAGTGGAAAATTCAAATTACTTCAAAAGACAAACTTTCACAATGGTTGCGGATTTTTCATACTTTTTTTGGATGCCAGATCAAAGCAGAACAAATTCTCAGAAATTCAAGACTTCAAGATGGACGTGAAAATTTTTTCGAAAGTGGAATCAAGTATCAGATGTGAGAAGAAGTTAGAGGTCGGGTCAAATTTGACCAAGATATGAGGAGACATGGGCCTTTGGGGGCCCAAAGGCCCCAAAAACTTCACGTGGGGGGTGTTTTTTTAGGTGGCAAAAAGATGGAGGGCACCATCACAAGGTTTTGTAAAAAGGGCGGTTGGAGGGACTAAAGAATACCCCATGACTCTAATCATATTGGCAGATTTATCCATTTTTTCACTTCCTATCAATGCCCTTCGCTCAAACAATGGCTGCTCGATTGTGCAGATCAAAATTCAGTCTCTCTCTCTCTCTCTCTCTCTCTCTCTCTCTCTCTCTCTCTCTCTCTCTCTCTCTCTCTCTCTCCCAACAGGCTATTCATGCAGGTGAAAGAAAGAGAACAATGGGATGAAGAATGCTTATCCAATATGTACCGGATTGTTGTAAGGTACTGAGAATTGATGTTTCATGCTGTGTAGAGATCGATGTGGGTCCAACGGCTATCTATGCAATCAATTTTTGTCCTGAAACATGCAATTTAATAATATGTCCATTTTATGAAGAAAATTTACTTATTTTTGACAATTCATGGTCCAAATGAAGTGCATATGGAATGAAATTTTCTATGAACCTTGTTTGACATGTCTTTGAGGGCTACGAGTGATAATATGCAGAACAAATGTGGTTGTGGATGTATGATGGGTCTAAGGCATGAGGTTAAGCCTCAACTTAGCCCCATTTTTGTGTTATAGTGTGTGATTTATTGCTCCTCAAACAAGAAAATAGCATGAAATATTCTCTACACCTACCACTACAAGCATAACATTAAATGATAAAGGGAGAGGGGGTTGTGAGTGCTAAATATAGGTTGAAATATGATTTTTATGATGCACATTACATATAGGACACACTTGGTTTAAAAGTTAAAGGGTTTAGTAGCATGAATATACTTGATGCTACCCCTATGCAATGCCACAAGTATGCTAGTAGGATGAAAAGTATGAAAATAATTGTTTGTGCACTATCACAATGTTGTTTTGAATAAATAAAATGGTTGAGCATGACAGATTATCCACTCTTACATTGCATTCATTACATGGTATTAGAAATATATATATTGGATGCATAACACTTGCTTTTATAAACATTGACCTATGTTGAGAGTGTAAGGAGTCCCAAGCCATAGGGTTAGTGATATGTTTCCTTTGGGGGGACTTATCTAGTGAGGATTATACTTTATCTTCTGGAATGATCAATGATAAGAGAGGACTATGTATCAAACATGTTATATGTTTGAACAACACATCTTGGGGCCAATCCCAAGGTGTAGGTGAGCCAAAGTGGGCCAGGACAATCAACTGAGGGGTGCTCCTTGTGTATGTACTACGAGGTGATGGCCACCATTATGTTTGGGTACTCCCTATGAGGAGTTGGGAAGGGATTCATTTGATTATAAACAATACAAATATGTGTATAAGTTAGATCAATGTGTCTAGCCTATGGATGCTCGGTTAAGCATAGAGACCTTGGCTAGAGCCTTAGAGCTTGTGTCGGGTCCGGATTTTGGTCCCAACACCTTTACAGCTTGTGCACTCAGATGTCTAGGGACCCGTTCATAATATAGTCCTTGGTGGGTCTAGATACTATGTGACCTTTGTGGATGACTATAGCAGGTACACATGGGTATACATCCTAAAGCATAAGGACGTTTTGGATAAATTTATGGATTTTAAAGCTCATGCAAAAAAAGAGCTTAACTATTATATCTTTTGATTATGGTTTGATATGGTGGTGGAGAGTATGTGTCAAAGGAGTTTGATAAATACTTAGCAAAGCATGGGACCATGTACTCCTTAGTAGAATGGAGTGGCTGAAATAAAGAATAGGGTGATTATGGAGGCAACCAGGGCCATGTTGAATGAAAAGCATATGTCTTTGTGTTTTATTGGGCTGAAGTAGCACTTACAACGCAATTGGAAAGGGGAATGGCCGTTCTTTTATACTCGTGGCTTCGCGAGTTTTTGCATGCTCTTCTGGCAGCTTGAATAATAGCCTTTCGTTTATTCTCCTGGCAAAAGGAGTTCTTTATCCTTCGGATCTTAATCATTTTCGTGTGCGATATGGTAACAGGATAAGTGGCCTTTCTTTTATCCTCCTAGCACAAGGAGCTTGCTAGATCTGCATGATAAGCATGGAAATTGCCCGTTTCTTTATTCTCCCGCGGCAAGGAGTCTTCAACACAATTTGTAAAAACATTGGCCTTTTCTTTATCCTCCTGACATAGGGAGTCTTGTCTATGTCATGAATAGAACACTTACATCATGAATACATGAAAAGACACCTTATGAGCATCTATATGGCTGCAAGCTTGACATCCAACATTTAAAAGTATTTTGTTAGTATTGCCTATATTCATGTTCCAAATGACAAATGGAAGAAACTTGACCCTAATGCAGTGAAGTGTGTTTTCATTGGGTACTCACAAGAAAGGAAGGCATACAAGTGTTATGTTCCAACTACAGGTGAGATATTGCTCAGTCATGACATGGTGTTTGATGAGTTACCATCTTGGTATGGTACTAAGTAGGTTATAGTATATGATTACCTTGACAGGGCACGTATGCTAAAAATGGACAGCAAGACATTATTTCTACAAGTGGACCTACTCAAGATGCATCTGGCAATGTAAATCCTTGGACAGAAAGGCTACAAAGCCATGGGTCTCCTTCCACTTACAGATATATCAATGAGGGGGAGAGAGAAAGGAAAATAGAATTTTTTTTTTAAATGATGTTACATGTTCATTGACTTTAGGATATGACTCTATTGAGAGTCTGGATAGTGAGTTTGGCATACATGCAATGATTACGCTTAGATTTAAGCACAGTTATATACCACCTCATGAGAGAGTGAAATCTAGTTCACCTCAATTTGCGGAGATCGTAGAGAGAAAGAAGCTTGTGGACAGGTTTTCACAGTGGATACTCAATGAAACATTATGCATACATGACAGAAGCGCAGAAATACAAAGAGCCTACATCTTTTGCAAAAGCAGTTAAAGGATGAGAACTGGTACAAGGTTATGGATGACGAATATGAGGCCTTGCTAAAAAATAGAACTTTGCATTTGGTTGAGTTTCCTGAGGGAAAAATGCCTATTGGATGCAAGTGGGTCTATAAGGTAATATGTAAGTTTGATGGCTTACTAGAGAGGTACATGTTGAGATGGGAAGCTCAACACGTGCGGACATTGATGATGGACCGCCTGGCTAGATGATTCCGCACGTCTACACTTAGCACATTGGTGGTCATTATGATACTCACATGGCCACTGACTTATCACTTATTATATTTAGTTTGTTACACCTACCTACAGCTGGCAAAGATATAACACCAGTTGATTAGTGTTGTCGATTATGCACTGTTTGAATTAGAAGGCCACTTTCCTTTATGTTGTATCTTATCTATACTTTGTGTACATCGTATAGTGTGTGGAAGAAGAAGAAAAATCAGCAAGAAAATATTTTGGCCTCCATCTCTCTTCTTGTGTTCTTGAGTGAGCTTTCTCTTGTGTATACAATGTGTGTTTGGCATAGCAGCTCAAGCAAATCCCCCCATCACGTGATTCTTGATATGGTATCAGAGCTGCGCCACACTGAGAGAGGCTGATTTTGAAGGCTGAAGTGAAGGAGAAGAAGCAAGGTTCGAGCAAGCAAGCAACAGGTAAGAAGCTCTCCCATTCTTCCACACTCTCTCTTGGATAGTGCCTGTGAAGGCACCAGAAGCAGGGCCGAGCAAAAATCTCAGATTGCTGTGAGATTTGGTGTGTGAGCAGAGCACTGTATATCCTGCAGATTTGCCCTTTAGGCTTTCCCACAGTTATTTTGGGCTTCTGAGGCCGTTTCAGGCCCCGTTTTAGAGCCGCAAGGTTGCGGACAATAGTTTCAAGGTACACATTGATTTTAGTTGTATTGACCAAAAGTGGGTGCACATGTTATAGATTGTGAATCTGTAATTTTTGAGGTGTTTGCAAAAAGCAAACATAAGGTTTTTTTACAAACAAGTTACAGATTACATGTACTATTGAGCAATCAGTGAAAAAAGTTGCTTGGTGTAGTGATGTACACGTGTTTTGAAAAATTGCAGAAGACTAGCTTGCTGTGTTGTATCCTTGTTTGTGATAATGGCAGAGAATAGTGGAAATCTCATTATTGAGAAGCTTGACAAGAATAACTACCCTTCATGGAAGTTCCGTATGAAGAACTTCCTCATTGGAAAGGGCCTTTATGAGTTTGTTTCAGGTGAAGAAAATAAGCAAGAGCTGGGTGTTCCTCCGACTGCAGATGAATTAAAAGCATGGAAAGAATGGAATGTGAAAGACAAAAAGGTGATGTATTGGTTATCTGCAGTCATTGATAATACGATGTTGGGACATATCAGGAATGTAGAAACTTCACATGCAGCTTGGACAATTTTTGAGAACACGTTTTCAGTAAATACAAAGGCACAAAAGATTCAACTCAAGCAATAGTTGAATGCCTTGAAGAAAGGAAAAATGTCTGTCAATGAGTATGTGTTGAAGGTGAGGAGCATTACAGATGCTTTAACAGCGATTGATGCAATGCCTGATGATGATGATTTGGTTTCATCCACTTTGAGTGGCCTTAACAAGGAGAAGGCATGGAAATCATTTGTTACTTCAGTATACATGCGGAAGCCATTTTCAGATTTTGATGAGTTGATCTCTCTCATGATTACCAAAGAGATCAATATGCAGGGTGACTCATCTGAAAAAAATAGTGAACAAGTTCAAACTTTTTACTCAAGTTCAGGAAGGGGACATGGTAGATCCTCTTCGAGAGGTCGTGGTATGCGATATGCTGGCGATAACCAGCAAAATAGGTTCAATCAGCAATTTGGTGAAATGCAAGTTTCAAGAGGCCAATGAAACTTTAGAGGCAAGGGGAGCTCTAGAGGAAGAGGTGGATGGCAGAATAGAGGTTCCGAAAATTCTGCTATTGTTTTCCATTATTGTGGCAAAACATGCCATAGGACTTACAAAAGCCAGGTTATGTGCAGACGGGTGATGATTCATGCCACATAATTTCACACATTGAAATGGTTCCCTTGTCCTTGTATGATGGCCAGACAAAGAGTTTGACAGATGTATTACATGTGCCATCAATTTCAAAGAGTCTAGTGTATGTTGGCCAAATGGTAGAGCAAGGGTTGCAAGCCCGATTCAATGCAAAAGGTTGTTTTGTAGAAGACTTTAATGATAAGTGCAGGTTGGTCGCAAAAGGAAGTAGAGTTGGCTGAATGCTCACTTTAGATGTTGGAATTCCTACAATGGATGCTGCTATGTATGCTAAAGAAAAAGGAGTAGTTGTAGATATTGAAATATGGCATAAACATATTGGACATGCAAATGTGCAAAGGCTAAAATTAATGCAGTCCAAAGGATTGGTTACAGGGTTTCCTTCTTTTAGAGTTGCAGAATTGCATAAAGTTTGTGAAGCATGGCAGCTTGATAAGCAGACAAGACAACCCTTCTCGCATGACAGAGAAGTGAGTAGAAAAATACTTGATGTAGTGCATACAAATGTTTGGGAGCCTACAAAAAATGTATCTCTTAGTGGCAGCAAATAGTTTGTCACATTTATTGATGACTGTTCAAGGAAGTTATGGGTATACTTCATGAAGGAAAAGAGTGATGTGTTTGAGTACTTCAAATCTTTTAAGGCAGCTGTTGAAATAGAAATTGGCTTAAAAGTGAAGTGCTTGAGATCAGATGGAGGGGGAGAGTACCTCTCTAATGAGTTTACTGGCTTCTTGAGGACTCATGGGATAAAGAGGCAATTTACTTGCAGGTATACCCCACAGCAAAATGGGGTTGCAGAAAGAAAAAATAGGCATATTGCAAAAGTCGCACGGGCATTAATGGTTGAAAAGAATATGCCCAAACATTTTTGGTTTGAGGCTGTCCATACTACTGTCTACATTATGAATAGAACTCCCACAGTTATAGTTCATGGGATGACTCCTGAAGAGTGCTTTACTAACAAGAAGCCCAATGTATCGCACGAAGGTATTTGGATGTGTTGCATATGTTCATGTGCTAGATGAGCTACGGAAGAAGCTTGATCCAAAGGCTGAAAAATGTATTTTTATTGGATACTCTTTAGAGCAGAAAGGGTATCGATGTTATAACCTTGTCACAAGTGAGTTCGGAGTAAGCACGGATGTTATCTTCGATGAGATGGGCAGTTGGTATGCACCTGCTGTTGATGTATTAGATGATGATAATGATCATGACAGTTATGTGCAGAAAGAAAAACAAGAATCACAGAGTCTTAGTGGACCAAAAACATCATCTGGTACTATACCTACAATGAGCCCTTGGTCTGGGAGACTAAGGAGTAGCCCCACATCTTCAAGTGAATCTATAAGTGTTGCAGGGAAGGACAAAGGAAAGAAGAAAGTATTAGATGGTAATGATGCATCTACCAGTCATTTGGGATTTGACGGAGATTCTAGTGGTTCAGAGAGTTTGGATGATGAGCTTGGTATTCCTTCAGTCAGGACACTAGGTGTATAGAGAGCTCATAGTAATATAAAGGCTCCATTGAGTGATCCGATGGTACGCAGATGTAGCAGGGTCATATAACATGTTAAAAGATTTGGTTTTGAAGGTTATGCAGCTCACCATTATGCTTATATAGTGAAACTAGTTGAGGATGTTGAGCCCACTTGTTTTGAGGATGATGTTGTTCATGCTCATTGGGATGCAGCAATGGATGAGAAGATGGCTGCATTAGAAGCCAATAAGACTTGGGATTCGGTACCCTTACCTAAGGGTAAGAAAGCTATTGGCTGTAAGTGGATTTACAAAGTCAAGAATAATGCAAATGATTCAGTTAGCAGGTATAAGGCTAGGTTGCTGCAAAAGACTATGCTCAAACATATGGCATAGATTATGAAGAGACATTCAGTCCAGTTGCTAGGATGGCAACTGTTAGGTGTGTGATTGCCTTGGCAGTAGCCAAAGGTTGGAGTTTGCAACAAATGGATGTTAAGAATAACTTCTTGCATGGTGAATTGCAAGAAGAAGTGTATATGGAGCAGCCAGCAAGTTATGAGGATTTATAGCATCCCACATATGTGTGCAGGTTAAAGAAGGCACTCTATGGGTTAAAGCAAGCACCTAGAGCATGGTCTGACAATATTGGAGAGTATCTTGTCAATATTGGATTTTGTATTTCTGATGTTGATCACTCACTCTATGTGAGAAAGGGAGATGCAAGTTTGGTCATCATAGTCATCTCTGTGGATAACTTGATTATTACAGGTGACAGTGACAATGGGATTGCTAAAGTTAAGGACTTCTTGAAGAAGAAGTTTGAGATGAAAGATTTGGGTAAGCTGAGATACTTTCTTGGTATTGAGGTGATCAGATGTGATGATGGTATATGGCTATCCCAAAGGCAATATGGCTTGGATATGTTATGCAAGTATGGTATGATAGCATGTAAGCCTCTTTCAGTACCATTGGAGCAAAATGTGAAGTTGAGGGCTGACGTTGGGGATGAGATAGAAGACCTTACTATGTTCAGGAGGATAGTAGGGAGTTTGATTTACATGACTATCACAAGGCCAGACTTGAGCTGTGATGTTGGCCTTGTCAGTCAGTCTATGATGCAGATGCCTAGAAAGCCTCATTTGGATGCAGTCAGACGTATATCGAGGTATGTGAAGTCCACTTTACATTATGGACTTTTTTTAAAGGCAGGTAAGGACGTACAGATCTTTGGATACACAGATGCAGATTAAGCTGGTAGCATGTCAGACAGAAGATCTATAAGTGGATTCATGTTTTCCCTTGGTAATGCAGCAGTTACATGGAGCCTAAAAAGCAACCTACAATTGCTTTATCGAGTACAGAGGCTTAGTATAGAGGTGCTGTTATAGAAGCATGTGAGGTGGTATGGCTGCAAAAGTTATTAGGTGATTTGGACGTGCAGGGAGATGGTCTAGTTGTCATTCATTGTGACAACATGAGCAGCATACAGCTAGCTAGGAATCTAGTGTTCCATGCTAGGACAAAACACATTGAGGTGCACTACCACTTTGTGAGAGAGAAGGTACTTGCAGGAGAGATTGACTTGGTATATGTCAGCACACAGGATCAAATAGCTGACATTTTCACAAAGGCATTGGGTACAAAGAAGCTTTGAAAGTTCCAAGTCTTACTTGGAGTTGCAGAGATAGAATTGAGCTTGAGGGGGAGTGTTGAGATGGCAAGCTCAACACGTGCGGACATTGATGATGGATTGTATGGCTAGATGAGTCCGCACGTCTACACTTAGTACATTGGTGGTCATTATGATACTCACATGGCCACTGACTTATCACTTATTATATTTAGTTTGTTATACCTATCTACAACTGGCAAAGATATAACGCCAGTCGATTATGCATTGTTTGACTTAGAAGGCCACTTTCCTTTATGTTTTATCTTATCTATACTTTGTGTACATTGTATAGTGTGTGGAAGAAGAAGAAAAATCAGAAGAAAACGTTTTGGCCTCTATCTCTCTTCTTGTGTTCTTGAGTGAGCTTCCTCTTGTGTATACAGTGTGTGTTTGGCGTAGCAGCTCAAGCAAATCCCCCCATCACATAATTCTTGACCGTACAAAAGCCAAATTTGTAGCGAAAGGATATGCCTAGCAATATGGGCTAGATTATGAGGAAAACCTTTAGTCTGATTGCTAAGATGGCAACTATACCAACGGTTATTGCATTGGCTGGATGTTAAAAATGCTTTCTTGAATGGTATTTGGTGGAAGATGTTTATATGGATCAGCTAGAGGGCTATATGCATCCCAACTATCCATCATATGTATGCAGATTAAGAAAGCATTGTATAGCTCGAAGGAAGCCCCATGGGCATGGAATACAAAGATTAGTTCCTACTTGTTGCAGGCACTTGGATTTCAGATGGGCAAAGCTAATCATAGTTTATTTACCAAGAAAACAAAGACATTATATGTGATTTTGGTGGTGATCTATGTAGATAATTTGGCAATCACAAGTGATGACATACAGGGCATTGATGACATAAAAGTCATCTTGCAGAAAGAATTTCAGATTACAGACTTGGGAGATCCGAATTTTTTCTTAGGGATTGAAGTTATGCATACACCTCATGGGATTTGGATGCTATATAAACAATATCACAGAATATAGTAGAGAAGTATTGGCATGCTGAAATGCAAACCCATGGACACACCACTGGAGTAGAATCTAAAGCTAGCTGTTGATATAGGAAATGTGATTCAAAACATGACTATGTATAGACAAATGGTTGGTAGTTCGACCTATCTTACTAGTTATGCATTTCATCTTGGAAGTAGCATGGTCAGTTGGGGTAGTAAGAAACAATCTACTATGGCTCTCTCAAGTATAGAAATAGAATACAGGGGTAGAATTAGCTAATGTGAGGCTACTTGACTAGTTAAGTTGATGGGTGACTTGGGTATTTATGTGGATAAACCAATCAAGCTATATTGTGATAACATGAGCAATGTGCTCCTGGCAAGCAATCCAATTATCATGCCAGGGCAAGGCACATAGAGGTACATTACCATTTCATTAGGGAAATGGTTCTTGAAGGCAGGATAGACCTCATTCATGTGAAGACTAAAGACCAAGTGATAGATATTTTACCAAATCACCTAGTAAAGATAAGTCCACTCATTTTAGACCGTTCCATGGGATATAGGAAGTGACTTGAGCTTAAGGGGGAGTGTTGATAGCTATACAAGCTCAGCTCATTATACCTTATCTGAACCCTGACATGACAACTGGGTCCTTAGCTATCACAAGTATGTGCTCTATAAATAAGTCTCTGGTTACAAGCTAAATCTAGTTGGTGTGCATTGTCACTTTAGACCTAGTTTAGTTGTACTTTGATTTTCAGTGTGTGATGAAATAATGAAGAGAAGAAGAGAGTATACTACTTTCTGAGCTTTTTCCCCTTTGTCTATCTCTCTCTCCACTTGAACATGGTTCACACATCTACACTTACCACGTCAGTGGTCATTATGATCCTCACATAGCTGCACTTATTATATTTAGTTTATTGTACCTACCTACAATTGGCACAGTTGTAGCACATGTTAATTAGTATAGTCAATTATGCATTGTTTGACTCAATAGGCCACTTTCATTTATGTTGTATCTTATCTATACTTTGTATACATTATATTTTTTGAGAAAGAAAAAGAAGAAGAAACTAGCAAGAAAATGTTTTGGCCTCCATCTCTCTTCTTGGTTCTTGAGTGAGCTTCCTCTTGTATGTATGGTATGTGTTTGGCACAACAACTCAAGCAAGTCCCCCTATCACATGATTCCTAACATGGTATTAATGCAATGCCGCTAAGAGAGGCTAGTTTTGAAGATTGAAGTGAATGAGAAGAACCAACGATTCAAGCAAGCAAGCAATGGGTAAGAAGCTCTCCCAAAAATCTTAGATTGTTGTGAGATTTGGTGTGTGAGCAAAGTACTGTATATTCTATAATTAATCCTTGAGGACTTTCTCACAACTTTTTTGGCCATTTGAGGCCATTTTGGGCCTTATTTTAGAGCTGCAAGGTTGCAAACAATAATTTCAGAGTATATTGCGATTTCGGTTGTATTGGAAAAGGTCTTAATGTGTTCATTTCAGGTGAAAAAAAGAAGGCAAAGAGCAAAGTAACCCTACAACTACAGATGAATTAAAGGCGTGGAAAGAATGGAATGTAAAGGACAAAAAGCTGATATATTGGCTATATGTAATCATTGATAATACTATGTTGGGGTATATAAAAATGTAGAAACTTCACATGTGGCAGCTTGAATAATTTTTGAGAACGTGTTTTTAGTTAATATAAAGTTATGAAATATTCAACTCAAGCAAGAGTAGAATACTTTGAAGAAAGGGTAAATGTATATCAAATGAGTATCTTTTGAAGATGGAGAGTATTGCAAATGCTTTGGCATTGATTGATGCAATACTTGATGATGATGATTTGGTTTCATCTACTTTGGGTGGCCTTAATGAGAAGGTCTGAAAATCATTTATCACTTCTATATATGTATAGAAGCCATTTCTAGATTTTGATGAGTTGCTCTCTCATGATCACTGAAGAGATCAACGTGCAAGGTGAATCATCTGAAAGAAGTGGCAAATAGGTCTAAGCTTTTTGCTCAAGTTTAGGAAGGGAACATGGTAGATTCTCTACAAGAGACTATGGTATGGGATGTGCTGGTGATAATTAGCAAAACATATTAAAGTAATAGTTCTGTAAAATGCAAGTTTCAAGAGGCCGTGGGAAAACATTAGAGGCAAGGGAAACTCTAGAGAAAGAGATGAATGGTAGAATAGATGTTCTAGAAATTCTGGTATTATTTGTCATTATTGTAGCAAAACAAGTCATATTACAACCCATTGCTATGGTAAGAAGGATTATATCCACAATGGTAAAATATAGCAAGGAAACTATGCATCATCTTCATGGAAAAATGAAGATAAAAATGAGCATTTGTTTGTTATGCAACATATGATTAATGTTGTTACAAGAAAGGGGACGCATGATGAACATTGGTATGTTGATTTAGGCGCATTTAATCATATGACTAGTCATATTGAATGGTTTGGAGGGATACAAAATTTACAAAATCCAAGTTATGTGTAGATGGGTGATGATTCATACCACCCAATTTCACACATTAAAAATGTTCCCTTGTTCTTGCATGATGGCTAAACAAAGAGTCTCTCATATGTATCACATGTACCACCAATCACAAAGAATTTAGTGTCTATTGACCAAATGGTATAGCAAGGGTTGCAAGTTCAATTAATGTAAAAGATTGTTTTGCAGAAGAGTTTAATGATAAGTGCATGTTGGTTGCAAAAGGAAGTAGAGTTGGCCACATGTTCACCTTACATATGCTGGAATTCCTACTATGAATGTTGCCATGTATGCTTAAAGCAAAGGAGTAGTTATAGACATTGAAATATGGCACAAACATATTGAACATACAAATGTGCAAAGGCTGAAATTTATGCAGTCCCCAAAGGATCAGTTGCGGGGTTGCCTGCTTTTAGAGTTACAAAATTTCATAAAGTGTGTGAAGCATATCAGTTTGGTAAGCATGAAAGACAACCTTTTTCGCATGATAGAGATGTGAGCATGAATATACTTGATGTTGTGCATATAAATGTTTGGGATCCTACACTGAACATATCTCTTGGTGGTAACAAATACTTTCTCACATTTATTGATGATTGTTTGTAATGTCCCCATTACTTAGTTTATTTTAATAAACAATGTGTATATACATTCCAAAGAAAAATTAATTTATGCTGCACATTTTTAAAAACTAGCTCTAATTATGAGACTGGCTCTAATTATGAAGATAATTTTTATTATTATATAATGAGGTATTATATACCAGTTCATGGAAGAAAGACTTGGGAAACCCTCCCAAGATTGGCTTATTAAGACTATGTTTGTAGTATAGAATGATAAAAAGAACTAGCCTAGTGGATAGTCACTTGGCAGTTAAGTGCATTTGGGTGACGACACTGCCAGGATGGGTGACCTCTCGAGAAGAATTTCCTACAAGCTAGTGGGAGCTTCTCACGCGTAGCCAATGATTCCAACAAAGCCTTCATAGCCCGTTGCCAAGTATGTTAAGGCCAAGATGCCAAGGTCTATGCCTTTGTCATCGCCTTGGTCGTACACCTTGGAGTGGCGCCTGCCCAATGACATGACATGTAGTACATCCTCACCCATATATTCATCAATTTTTATCTTTGCACTACAAAAATGGAGTTCCCTCCCTGACGTCGTCAAAAACACTAAAAAGTAAGTGTCCTCTCTATACCCCCCCTAGGTTACTATATAAACAAGGGTAGAGCGTCATGTCAGGAATAGACACAGACACAACAACGACCCATGCAGAAGTCTCTCTACTGGTTGACGCGACGAAGCTCTACTACAATCAACCAAATATATTTCTCTCTCTCCACATCTATGTGGAAGTGCTGCTTGAATCCATCAGCTTCTTCCATGGCTCCCAAGAGATGTCGAGATGTTGAGTGAGGTCACACTCAGAGAGCTCCCCAACGCGAGAAAGTGGCTACTACTGAGAGAGCTCAACACAATACTAAAGCATAAGTGGAAGTTAACCCTGAAGCCATTCAAACTGAAGAACCAACCATCCGACAACAAATTGAGGTTGCGGCCATAACCCGTAATCATGATGGATGCTCGAACAGAGATAATCAGGTTTAGTATATAAGAAAATAATTGCTTTTTAAGCTTTTAATTCTACAATTTCCTAATGAGGGATAAGCTATTCCATTACATAGATTACGATCAATTAAAACATACTTAAATTTACAAAAACATGTTAGTATTATCAATTGCTTTTTAGGAAGGAACAGAAAACTGATGGAGAGGATAGATTCCATGTATCGCATTGACAACTGTGTTAAAAATGTCTTATGGTTATGATTGCTTTTGGATTTGTGAATGATGAATTATGGTTCTTATGATTCCGTGCTTGTACAGATGGAGGAGTTGAGGATTATGGTGGTTTGGGATGTTGGGGTCCCCAAACCCAATGCTCCTTAACACTCTGCAGAGTGTGGAAAAACTCACCTATGGGTGGGGATCCTATGCTCCAGAGGGAGATAGGCATTTTTTTATTTTTGATCACTCGAGTACGTGAGAGGGAAAAAGGCCGAGTGGTAAGTGCCCCTGTTATGTAGTATGACTCCTGAGGCTCAAGGAAGCTTAAAGGGGCTCTGAGCCGGTAAATTCCTTGTTGACCATGCACGGAGTGCGATCACATACAACCCAATCCCGAGGTATTGGAAGGTCCTATCCTAGGCTGGATGGTATCTTTTTGCGGAAAGACGGTTTTGTATCACTCTGCGGAGTGATGATTCTGGATGTTATTATGAAATAAAGTATCTGATTTTTTGAATTTTTTGTTATATGCTAAAGATTGAGTTTAACGAGCCCAGTTTAACGAGCCATAACAATGTATGTGGTATCAGAATAACTACAACCATAGAATCTCCCACATGAGAGACATGCACTAGGTAATGAGAACCAACTCAAGAACCTCTGGCCAAAACCAAGCAACCATGATAGATCTTCCATGACCTATCCTGAAGAGAAACAAAGGAACTGCATCATGCAACTAACTGACAGAAATCAAGCTCTTACTGAGTATGGGAACATGTAAAACATCCCTAAGCATAAGAGAAGTCCCATTAGGCAAAGCTAGGTATATGTCCCCTATACCAACAATAGCATAAGACTGCTCAAGGCCCAAATCAATACATCTGTCAACCTCCGTGTAAGAAGAGAACTGTGCTCTGTGAGGGGTAACATGACAAGATGCCATAGAGTCCAAAAGCCAATCAAACGCATAGGCCTGATCGCTGAGCAAGTAAGCTGTAGGGAAACAAGATGACAGGAGTACATGCTCAACTGCATCATCATGGGTAACTGCATGTACCTTACCACTAGTAAGAGTGGTAACACCTGCTGCATCTGTTGTATCTTTGACTCTCTACTCATGTTGAGTTTGTCTCTGTCTCTGTTGCTCTCTAATCTGTCTAAAGCATTTTCTTTGAACATGCCCAAGCTTCCCACAATGGAAGCAAACAACATCTGAAGTAGAAGAACATGTAGAAGACGACAAGGAATCCAAGTCATCATGAATAGGGCTATCCATAGCATCCACGGAGCTTAAGTAGTCAAGGGCTATCCCAACGGAGGGAACCTGCTCATAAAGACATCAACATCAGTGGTAAAAGCATGCTGCAAAGGCTCATGAAACCTCAACAGATGGGAGGACATAAAGGCATCAACCAAGGATGCAAAAGTTCCCACATGCAGAAGAGTCGTAGCCAACTGCATGACATAACCAACCACAGTACGATAAAGCATAAGACATCTGTCATAAGAGCATATGGTATTCAGCCATGAAGTCAGCCCATAACCATTATGGCAAACATGGCTCTGCAGTACATCAGACCACATGGTAGCATCCAAGTCAATGCAAGACCGGTAAGTGGCATAAGATCCTGCAATGGTCAAGCTCTAGGAGAAGCCCAAGTATCTATACAACAACATCCAAATAAGTGGCTCTGTAAAGTACATGACAGTAGAAAAAGTGCATAGCCAGGTAAGCATCAAGAGCAACTGCTTTTTGACCTGTATGGGCAAAAGCAACCCAGCTAGCTTAGAAGTTAGGCAACATAGAAGCAACAAAGCTATAACTGCTAAACCCAAGCACTGTCAAGAAGTCTAGTGATCAAGGAGTAACCTGCAAAGATCCAAGTACAACGAGTAATGAAATCTCAATAACCAACTGCCAAGACAATGGAGCAAGCACTGCTCAAAACATGTATCTGCATCCAAGTAAATCCAAGATCCATAATCGGGGCATTAAGGGCCAAATAACATCCAAGCTGCATAAGTGATAAGCCAACCAAATGCAAACTGCTCCAAAAAATTCTCAAATGCAAGTTGATTCAAATCCAAACATCTACCATACTTCAGTCTGAACCCAAAAGCATCCACATCAGACATCATTCCCATAATGGGTAGCACAGGGCATAAACCTTGTCAACTGAAATGCCAGGTGTAAAGAAAATGATAGTGAACCAAGAATTGAGCTCTACTCTTTGCTAAAGAAGCATTCGGGAGCATAAACATCAAAGTGGCATCATCCAAATACATCAGCATATCATCCTGAGTAGTCGGAAGCACCTGCAGAGACCATAGGCATAACCAAACTGGAGGTAAAATAGCGTGTCAACCAAGGTAGCATAAATCCCAACCAACAACAAAGTGTCTGCATCCAAATCAAGGCTCAATAGCTCTCAAATAGCATATCCAGGCATAAACCATGATGAGCAAGCATCGATACATCCAACAGGACACCCGAATGTCAACAAAAAGCATTATGCATAAGCCGTCCTTGATAAAACCTTGCTGCCTAAACAATGTACAACAGTAAATCCGTGCATAAATCGAGCTATGAAAGCTCAAACCAAGTCCTAAAGCATCTCAAAACATTGGGCAAATATCCCCAAAGCATTTGTGCATCAAATATCAAGCCTCAGGAGCATCACATAAGCTAAGAGCATGACATTTTCTTGTTGTAAATCAACTCAGATCTTGCCTAAATCGGGTTCTAGATACCCGAGATATGAGAAAAAATGGGAATTTTGAGCCAGATTTTGAAACAGACGTAAAAAAAAGTGACTTGCTATTGTGGGGCCTACTGGTTATGATGAGGATAAGGGGGCAAATGGGGGCATGCAAGGTGCCCAATGAAGCCAAGAAACACCTGCAAAGAGCCTATGAGGGCCGGGGAGAGGTGGGAGATGAAATCTTACCTCGGGGGGAAGAAGCCACGGCTAGCATTGAAGTTCCAAGCTCTAGTCTTCAATCCGGGCTGAAGTAATGCAGGGCCAAGCTCCACGATCAAGCTCTGATACCAGTTGAAGGGGATGCAATGGCAGTGGAGAAGGAGAAGAGCAAGATGCGGGAGAGAAAAGCACACACAATGTAGGTAATGTCCAACTGAACTGACAGCCTTATTGCACTATCATATTATATATGAATAAAGAATGGGCAGTCATAGTGTACACAGGCAGGCCCAAAGACCTTTTACCCCAACAATTGTAAAAATAAAAAATAAGCATGTTGCAGAAGTTGTAGGAGCATTGATGGATGAAAAGAATATGCCAAAATATATTTGGTCTGAAGTTATTCGCACTACTGTCTATATAATGAACAGAATTTCCATAGCTATAGCTCATGGAAGGATTGACCCTTGAAGAATGCTTTACATGCAAGAAGCCCAATGTGTCACACTTGAAAGTGTTTAGTTGTATTACATATGTTTATGTGCCAAATAAGCTTCAAAAGAAGCTTGATCCAAAGGTTGAAAAATGTATTTTTATTAGATACTCTTTTGAGTAGAAAGGGTATTCTTATTATAACCCTGTTAACAAGTGAGTTTAGAGTGAGCAAGAATGTTATTTTTAATGAGATGAGCAGTTGGTATCTATCTAGTAGTGATGCATTTGATGATTATGATAATCATGATAGTTATGTGTAGAAAGAAAAGCAAGAATCACGGAGCCTTACTGGACCAGAAACATCATCTGATACTACATCTATAATTAGCCCTTGGTCTAGGAGACAGAAGTACCCCCACATCTTTAGGTGTATCTACAAGTGTTGCAGGTAAAGACAAAGGGAAGAAGAAAGTATTGGATGGTAATGATGCATCTACTAGTCATTTGGGATTTTATGGATGTTAGAATAGGAACTATTATATGTGTGATTGATGTGGTAGTAGCCAAAGGTTGGATTTTGCAACAAATAGATGTCAAGAATACCTTTTTGCATGATGAATTACAAGAAGAGGTGCATATGGAGCACCCAATATATTATGAGGATTTAGAGCATCCCACCTATGTGTGTAGGTTAAAGAAAGCGCTCTATGGACTGAAACAAGCACCTAGAGTTGACAAGATTGGAGAGTATCTTGTTAACATTGTCTTTTATGTTTTTGATGCTGACCACTCACTTTACGTGAGAAAGGGAGATGCATGCTTAGTCATCATAGTCATCTATATGGATAACTTGATTATTACAAGTGATAATGAAAGACAATGGGATTACTAAAGTTAAGGACTTTTTGAAAAAGAAGTTTGAGATGAAGGATTTGGGTGAGCTAAGGTACTTTCTTGGTATTCAGGTAATAAGATGTAACGATTGTATATGGCTAACTCAAAGGTAATATGGCTTGGATATGTTATCTATGTATGGTATGAAAGTGTGTAAGCCTCTTTCAATGCCATTGGAGCAAAATGTGAAGTTGAGTACTAATGTTGGGGATGAGATAGAAGACCCTACTATGTTCAAGAGGATAGTAAAAAGTTTGATTTACATGACTATCACAAGGTTAAACTTGAGATATGTTGTTGGCTTTGTCAGTCACTTTATGCATATGCCTAGAAAGCCTCCTTGGATGCAAGTAGACGAATATTGAGGTATGTGAAGTCCACTTTGCATTATGGACTTTTTTATAAGACAAGTAAGGATATATATATATATATATATATATATATATATATATATATATATATATATATATATATATATATATATATATATATATATATTTGGATGCACAAATGTAGATTGGGCTATTAACAAAAGATGTACTAGCGAATTCATATTTTCCCTTGGTAGGGCAGCAACAAAAAAGCAATCTACAATTAGTTTATCGAGTTTAGAGGTTGAGTATAGAGGCACTGCTATGGCAGCATGTAAGATGATATGGCTACAAAAGTTATTGGGTGATTTGTATGTGCAAGGAGATGGGTGACAACATGAGTAGTATATAGCTAGCTAGGAACCTAGTGTTCCATGCTAGGACAAAACACATTGAGGTGCGTTACCACTTTGTGAGAGAGAAGGTACTTGCATTAGAGATTGACTTGGTATATGTTAGCACATAGGATCAGATGGTCAATATTTTACAAAGGCATTGGGTACAGAGAAGCTTTGAAAGTTTCGAAGCTTACTTGGAGTTGCAGAGATACAATTAAGCTTGAGGGTGAGTGTTGAGATGGCAAGCTCAACACGTGCGGATATTATGATGATGGATTGCCTAGTTAAATGGGTTTGCACGTCTACACTTACCATGTTGATAGTCATTATGATCCTCACATGGCCACTGACTTATCATTTATTATATTTAGTTTATTGCACTAACCTAAAATTGGTACAATTATAGTGCCAATCAATTAGTATAGTTAGATATGCACTATTTGACTTGGTAGGTCACTTTTCTTTGTTAGATATGCTCAATTCCCCACCCTTATAAGCTGCGACCAATGATCCATGGTGCTCAAAGTTGTAAGGCCCCCATTATGAGGAGAAGCCAAATGTGAGCTCAGATATTGGTTGAGTCATGACTTGTATATCAAATGAGATCTATGTGACCGGATGGCAAAAAGGTGACCATTGTGGGTCTAATCTTTGGGTTGGACTAAGTAGTTAAGCTGGTAGCAACTCGAGACACATTGCATCGAGTTGCAGGGTAAGGGAGTTAAAAGGGGCCCCTATTTTGGGTTTCGGGGGCCGCAAAAGCGGCCCCTGGCTGGGGGGTCCCAGGGGGGCAAACGGCCCCCTTGGTGGGGGTCTGGGGCCAGCGCCCCATGGCCTGAGGGTAAAGGAAATATTCCCTAGCAGACTAGTGGAGGCTCATATGGTAGGTCGGTCACGCCCACCTAACCGCCTTCACGGGCTATAAAAGTTAAACCCCTTCACAGCCATCGATCATCTATATTTCACCCAGTCTGAGTTGTTCCAGCTAGCCTTAAGCTCTTCACCTATCTTCTGTATAGATCACCATCTAAGCTTCATAGTGGAAGTGCATGGGTGGACAGAGCCATCTCTGTATCAGTTGTTTAGAGCTAAACAAATTTTCTAATTCTCCTCTTATCTATTGTGTACTCTCTATCTCCATCTCTTTCTCAGATTTTGTTAGCTGCACCGTGTAATTTTTACATGGTACTAGAGCCTAGGGGGCTCTAGGGATCGAAGAGTGTGCAAGAGGCAAAGGCTTCAACAGCAAAGAGGAACAATGTCATCTTTCGAAAGCAATTCTAGTGCATCAGGAAGCGGTGCAGGAGGCGGTGTTGCTGTACCAACTATTCAAACACTGAGGATTCGTCCACCAACCTTTAGTGAAGGCAAGTTAGATGGTACAAACTATACCTTGTGGAAGTTCAAAATTACAACTATCCTTGATTCTTATGAGCTTTTGGAGACTGTGCTGGGGACTGACGTAGGACCACAGCCTACCCCCGACCCATCAAATCCTAGTGTGATGATTCCTCCAAATGCAGATCTTCTACGAGCTTGGAAACGAAGGAATGCAAATGCATTGTGTGCCTTAGTTACAAGCTGTTCTAACAGTGTTTCGACTTTGATTCAGTATACAACCAAAGCATCAAAGGCTTTGAATGTACTAAGGAGTCAGTATGAAACGCAAAACCAAACAAGGATTCAAAACTTGGAGAATCAACTAGCAATGGAAAAGTTTGTTGAAGGAGAGACAGCTGAAGCATTCATCACTCGGATTAAGAATCTGTGCGACTAGATGGCTGGTGTTGGGATACAAAAGACTAGTGAGGAGCTAGCGAGGAGATGTCTTTGGATTTGTCCACAAAAGTTTGATGGACTAGTAACTGTCCTTAATACTCAGGTGAGACCTCAAGCTTTGAGTTTTGAAGAGTTTTGTGCATTATTGCTGGAGGAGGAGTTGAGGCTGAAAGCCCGAGAAGGAAGCATCAATGGAGATGCTGCATTCTCTGCGAATGCAAAAGGCAAAGGTGGTTCCTCCACCAAAAATGATGGCGACAAAAAGAAGAAGGGCGATAAGAAGAAGTTTCAAGGAGAGTGCTTCTACTGCAAGAAGAAAGGGCATGCAATTGCAGATTGTTGTGTCAAGAAGGCAGATGAAAAGAATGGTACCCTTAAAAGTAAAGGGAAAGAGACAGCCAATATGGTTGAAGCAGAGTTGGAGTTATTCATGGTGGCCATTGAGGAGGTGTGCTCCTCAATGCAAAAAGAATGTACCATTGACTCATGGGTATTGGATAGTGGGGCTTCCCGTCACATGACCAACAAGAAAGGTCTATACAGTTCTATGCAGTCTCTACAAGAATCCATCAGTATGACGGTTGGAAATGATGCAAAATGCCCTGCTGCAGGCATAGGTACTATTTCATTTGTTGCTGCAAATGGTGATATAAAAAATCTTTCAAATGTGTTGTATTTTCTCGAAATTAGGAGAAATCTGTTATCAGTTTTGCTGCTATAACTGATCTTGGTCATGAAGTGAGGTTCAAGAAGACAGGTGTAGAAATTCTTGACAGTGATGGCAAATTTGTTGGCAAAGGAGAAAGAAGGAACAACCTATATGAGCTAAGTGCTCTTACAGCCACCGTTGGAGTGGGCACAAGTAAGCTTTGGCATTAAAGGTTTGGACACATCGAATTTGTAGTGTTGAAGGAGATGCACAAGCAAGGTATGGCTGCTTACCTACCTGCAATGACTGAGTTGAAGGAACCTTGTGAAGCTTGTATGATGGGCAAGCAACAAAGAAAGGCATTTCCACAAGAAAGAAATAATAGAGCACAGGCTTCTCTAGAGTTGGTGCATGTTGACTTGTGCGGAAAGATGCCTACACGGGCCTTGGGGGGATCTTCTTATTTTATGTTGATTGTCGACGACTACAGTAGGAAGATGTGGCTGTACTTCCTTCATGATAAGGCTCAAGCTTTTGGTAAGTTTAAAGAATGGCTAAAACTTGTTGAGAATGAAACAGGAAAAAGTGTAAAGAAATTTAGAACAGATGGTGGTGGTGAGTTCAACTCAAAGGAGTTTTAAGACTTTTGCAAGAGCAATAGGATCAAGCGTCAATTGACAACGCCTCACACACCTCAGCAGAATGGTGTTGTGGAATGTAGGAATCGCACCATTGTGGAGATGGCAAGATGTATGCTAAAGGGCAAGGGATTGCCTAAGCATTTTTGGGCTGAAGCTGTTAATACTGTAGTCTAAATTTTAAATCGGAGCTACATAAAGGCTCTTAAGGGAAAAACACCTCATGAGGCTTACACTGGTAAGAAACCATCTGTCTCACACTTCAAAATTTTTGGATGTGAATGTTATGCACATATTCTAGATGAGAAGAGAAACAAGTTACAACCAAAAGCAAAAAATATATCTTCTTGGGTTATAGTGATGAGCAGAAGGCTTACAAATTATATGACCAAGAGGCAAAGAAGATCATCGTGAGCCGTGATGTGGTGTTCAAGGAGCAGCTACATACAGTGGAGGAGGAGAAGGCAAGTTCTTCCACTTTATCATCAAGTGAAGAAGTAGTCCACTATGAACCTATCCCGAGAGCTATCCCTATCCTTAAGGAGGAGGAAGTATCATCTTCGAATGATGAGGAAAAATTTCACAAACCTGATATCACCCCACCGAAAAAGCCATTGCTGCATTGGGTGAAGCAACTCTATGAACACAATAATCCTATGCCCACATCTGTTGAGGAGAAGGCAGACGGACCAAGGAGGTCTCAGAGAATAGAGGAGCAAAGGAGGGCTTCTGCTCACATAGTCAATATGGTCTTGATGGCTGAGATTATGAGAGAAGTAAAGGAGTCAATTGACTTAGAAGAAGCACTTGCAGATCTAGCATGGAAGTCAGCTATGCAAGCCGAGACAGCATAATGAAGAACTACACTTGGGAGCTAGTGGATCGGCCAGCAAAGTGGAAGGTTATTGGCACCAAGTGGATCTGGAAGGTAAAGTACAAGGCTGATGGTACTTTAGAAAAGTACAAAGCTAGACTAAATGCACAGGGTTTTTCACAGGTTGAAGGGTTTGATTTTCAAGAATCATTTGCCCCAACTGTCAAAATGACCACTATTCGCACAATACTTGTAGTGGCCACCCACAAGCAGTGGTGGCCAGTTTACCAAATGGATGTTAAGTCAACGTTCTTAAATGGTGATCTCAAGGAGGAGGTGTATGTGGCTCAGCCACCAAGGTTTGAGACCCCCCATTCTGAGAACAAAGTGTGTAAGCTAAAGAAGGCATTGTATGGACTGAAACAAGCCCCTAAAGCATGGTACCAACGGATAGATAAGTTTTTTTTAAAGCTTAAACTTCAAAAGATGTGCCTCAGATAACTTGTATGTTTATGGGGATGGTGATTGTCCTATATGTAGACGACCTTCTTATTACAGGTGACTATGAAGATATGATCAACCAAACTCGAAAGGCTTTGAGTTTTGAGTTTGAAATGACAGACTTAGGCTTGTTACACTATTGTTTGGGAATTGAAATTTGGCAAGAGCCAGGAAAGATCTTCATCTCTCAGAAGAAGTATGCATGGGAGATCTTGAAGGCATTTGGCATGACCGAGTGCAAGGAGATGGCTACACTTATGGAGGTGAACGAAAAGTTATCCGTTGAGGATACATCATCACTGGTAGACATTGGGAGGTATAGGAGGATGGTTGGCAGTCTGATCTACTTGTGTAATACCAGATGAGATATCAGTTTTGCTGTTGGTGTTTTGAGCAGGTTCTCAAACAAACCTCATGAGAGTCATTAGAAGGTTGGGATGCGGGTGCTCAAATACTTGAAGGAAACTCTTGACTATGGTATCACATACAGTTTCGAAACTTCTCTTGTGGAAAATTGTGACTCAGATTGGGCAGGAGACAATGATTCCAGAAAGTCAATTTTTGGTTATTGTTTCTCTTCGGGTTCAGGAATTTCCTGTTGGATTAGTAAGAAGTAGCCAACAGTGGCATTGTCTTCTACCGAAGCAAAGTACAAGGCAGCTTGCTTTGTTGCATGTGAAGCAGTATGGTTGAGAAGGATCCTATGGCATATGGGAGTGTAGGATGAAGAACCAACTGTGTTGAGATGTGACAATCAGAGTTGCATCCCCATTGCCAAAAATCCAATGTTTCATGCGCGCACCAAACATATAGAGATCCAATATCACTATGTGCATGATTTGATGGAGGATGGGATAGTGGAACTGGTCTACTGTCCAACAGAGGAGAATGGAGCAGATATCTTCACCAAGGCACTTACGAAAGATCTGTTCAAGTTCATCTTCAGAGACTCGGCATTGGGCCGAGGAGATAGTTCACCTATGGGTGGACATTGAGGGGGGGGTGTTAGATATGCTCAATGCCCCACCCTCATAAGATGCGACCAATGATCCATGGTGCTCAAAGTTGTAAGGCCCCCATTATGAGGAGAAGCCAAATGTGAGCCCGAATATTGGTTGAGTCATGACTTATATATCAGATGAGGTCTATGTGACCGGATGGCAAAAAGGTGACCATTGTGGGTCTAATATTTGGGTTGGAATGAGTAGTTAAGTTGATAGCAACTCGAGGCACATTGCATCGAGTTGCGGGGTAAGGGAGTTAAAAGGGGCCCCTATTTTGGGGTCCGAGGGCCACGGAAGCGGCCCCCCTGGCGGGGGTCCGGGGCTAGCGCCCCTGGCCCGACGGTAAAGGGAATATTCCCTGGCCGACTAGTGGAGGCTCATATGGTAGGTCGGTCACGCCAACCTAACTGCCTTTGCGGGCTATAAAATCTAAGCCCCTTCACAGCCATCGATCATCTATCTTTCACCTAGTCAGAGTTTTTCCAGAGCTAGCCTTAAGCTCTTCACCTATCTTCTATCTAGATCGCCATCTAAGCTTCATAGTGGAAGCACACGGGTGGACAAAGCCATCTCTTAATTAGTAGTTTGGAGCTAAAGAAGTTTTCTAATTCTCCTCTTATCTGTTGTGTATTCTCTACCTCTATCTCTATCTCAGATTTTGTTCGCTGTGCCGTGTAATTTTTACATTCTTTATGTTGCACCTTATCTATACTTTGTGTACATTGTATTGTGTGAGAAAGAAGAAGAAGAAACCAACAAGAAAATGTTTTGGCCTCTACTTCTCTTCTTATGTTCTTGAGTGAGCTTCATCTTGTGTATACAGTGTGTGTTTGGCCCTAACAACTCAAGCAAGTGCCCCCACCGCGCAATTCATGACAATATAAGCACCTCTCTTGCAATGCCCAAGTCTCGCACTAGGTAGATAAGCCATATAGCTTTCTTGCAAGCCTTTCTAGCTACAATATACTCTACCTCGGTTGTGGTAGACAAATCCATGCATGATTGTAATCGAAAGGCCCACTACACCACCTATGAAAGTGAAGATAAAACCTAGAGTAAGCCTCCTATAGTCTACACTCCCTACAAAATCAGTATCTACATACCTCAGAATAGATGCATCCTTCCTCCAAAGCATATGTACATAGACCTAGCATCATTTATCTCATGATACTCTCTTTATTACTATCTCCCAATGCTTCTTGCCAAAGTTTGTCATATACTTGGCTAACCACTTCCACTACATAAGCAATGTCTAGACATGTAGCAAAACCATGGCGTACATCAACCTACCAATTGTGGATGCATACACAATGTTGACCATATACATTGCTAATCACTTGCACTACACAGGCAATATCTAGACATGTAGCAACCATGGTGTACATCAAGCTACCAAGTGTGGATGCATATACAATGTTCACCATTTTAGCCTTCTACTCATCTAACTTGGGTTTTTTCTCTTGGCTATGTTTCAAATATGGAGGCAAGGGAACGCCATCAGCCTTCCCCCTCTCCATATGAAAATGCCTTCCTAATATATTCCTTCTAAGACAAATAGAGCATCTTTTTATCTCAATCTTATATAATGTGCATACCAAGAATGTGACCAACATGAAGTATTTTCTTTGAAGAATCCATATCCATGATGCAGTACTTTCCAACAATCAGCATGTCATCCATATATGATATCAAGCTCATAAGGCACTAAATCTTGAGCATTCTTAGTCTATTGACAATAATTGGTCTCACTTATAGTATATCCCGAAGACCGCATAAAGGCATTGTACTTATAATACCATTCCTTGGGAGCCGATTGCAAACCATTCAAGCTCTATGCAGCTCACACACCAACTACTCCTTTCGTTCCATAACAATTTCCTTAAATTGCTACATATAAATATCTTCATGCATGGTCTTTTCATCCATTTGAACCAACTCAATATCCTCTCTACTAACCAAAGCAAGGACCGTATGAGAGAAAGTAATCTCAAATATTGGTTGAGTAGATCTCATCAAAGTCAATCCCCTTCTCCTACTTAAATCCTTTGGCAACCATCTTGCCTTATACTTAGGCAATGTATCAAATGGAGATCCTTTCAACTTTTAGACCTACTTACATGGCTGTGCATTTTTACCCTTAGGAAAAAGAACTAACTCCTGAGTAGCATTCTTTTCCAAAGAATCCATCTCTGACTACATTGTCCTCTTCCACTTATGACTATCATCCCTAGTCATAGCATTTGTATAATAAGAAGGCTTACCATAATCTGTGACCATAACATGGTTTAGAGATGGAGTATATCTATCTAGCGATCTAGAAGCCCTTAAAAATCTACATAAATTTGGCTCAACAAGACCATCTAGCTATCCCACCTATCTATCCTATAGGACATGAGGCTATTCACCATCTCGTGGCACTCCCACATTTGCATGAATATGTTGTCCAAGCCCTACATCATGCGGAATAGGTAATGTAAACTACCCATGTATTGGCTACCCATGATCTTGAAATATTAGTCTATGGATCTCAATCGCTTTGATAGAATGCTTATGCATCTTATCCTTATTAAAGATGAATCATGGTTGCATACTACCCTTCCAGATTTAGGATTCCATAAGTAATATTCCATTTCCCTTGACTCTCCATAGCCAATAAAAATGCATTTATTGGACTTAGGATCAAGCTTACTCTACTTGTCCCCAGGTATATGCACAAATTCCCAACAATCGAAGATGCACAAGTGATTATCATAACTAGGTCTCTTGCTAGACCATAACTCCTTCGGTATCTTGCTATTTAATGACTCGCTAAGAGATCTATCGGTCGAATGCACTATGGTCTTTATAGCTTCAGCCCAAAATCCATTAGTAAGCCCAAGACTAGAGAGCATACTACTAACCCTTTCATGAATTGTCCTATTTATCTTCTTGACCATATCATTTGAATAGGATGTTCAAGAGCTATCAACTCTCTCTTAATACCATGACTTGCATAAAAGTTCATAAAGGCATGCAAGGTGCATTCTCCACCATAATCACTTCTGAAGCACATAAGTTTCTCACTTGACTAATTCTCTACAAAAGTAAGGAACTTTCAAAATGCATCCAACACATCACTCTTTTTGCGAAAAGAATTAGCCCAAACCTTCCTTGTGGCATCATTTATAAGAGTGACAAAGTACGATGCTCTATCCAAAGAAACCACATGCATTGGCCTACACAAATCACTATGGACCATAAAAAGACATTTCAATGTTCTATTCCCACTAACTCTCTTATGCAACATTTTACTCTACTTTCCAAGGAGACAATGCTCATAGAAACGAAGATCAAACAAATGTAGAAAAGGAAGATAGCTCAAATGATACAAATCTTTTTGACATATGTCCCAAATGGCAATGCCATAAAGAAACAAATGACTATTCAAAAATATGCAAAGGAGACAAAGTATCGGATTTCATCCCATTTGGCCACAACAAGAGATCCCTTGCAAATCATGCATACATGTGCCGACAATGTACATACACAGTTATTTCCAAAGCAGACATGTGCCGACAATGTACATACACAGTTATTTCCAAAGCAGATGCATCTTCTCTTTCCATCATCATAGTTAGAGAAATACTCTCTTTATCTAAAGTGGCAACCAAGAATGCATCACCCAAAGAGGATACATATATACATCACCATCATCATTATTGCATGCATTTATCTCCTCTATCTTTGCTTTTGTTTTCTCTTGACTTTTTCGATCATCCTTATTTTCCTTTTTTATTTATTCTTTCACTTGTAGCAATCCTTTTTTGTGTGTTTCTTCTTGTTATGAAAGAAGCATTTTACATCATTTTTGTTATATGACATGTTTATTGACTTGCCTCTCTCACAAGAGTTCCCCCTTGCATTTGATATTCCTTCCCACCATAAGTGCACTAGAGCTCTTTGACCTTATATTGTTCTTTCTATTCACCTCCTGAATGAGCAAACTACTCTCCACATTAGTACTCATAAGACCACCTACATAAGTACAAAGTTACTAATGATAATCTTAGAAGTTTTAGGAAAATTAACAAAAATATGGCCTTAGTCAATTGGTTGGAAGTAGTGTTGAATTCATTTATATGGTAGGACATGAAAATCCCCTCCTATATCTAGATATCAATGAGTTTCTTTAACCAATATACCTGTGAAGCTATATTTTCTTTCTCATAAAGTTCACCAAGCTTTTTTTATATACCATATGCACCTTCCATATTTTTCACATTAGCATATATGGGCTTTGAGAGTTTAATGTAATAGCGGAGCATACCAACTCACCCAATTCCTACTATACATTTGGATCCATATCCTCTAGCTCACTACATTTGATTGGCTTCACCTGCTTCTTTTGACCAATACATTGTATATTTGCTCTTTCCAATATGAAAAGTTTTTTATTTAAGCTTTTTAATATTGAATAATCCATTATTTGAACTTGATGAAGAATCAAAAATGGGAAAAGCATATCTATATAACAAAAACAACAAAATATATCCATCTACAAGCTCAAAATAGACCAAGAAACAACAATGCCTTGCAAAACCAAGTTGTTAGGACCATGGTCCTAAGTGGACACAATCCGTAGGATAGCTCGACTATAGCACTAATAGTAGGAAATGGACCACTATGCTAAGGTGTGGATGAGGTTAAAGGGTCAAGAGATAGCCTACATTAAATCACAAGGGCATATGGACTAAAGGGTCAAAGGATAGGCAGTTAGTGTGAATGGACTCACTAAAAGTCGAGGTCTAAAAATAGTCCACGATGGATCTACCTAAAGGTACCAATCATTAGGGGAAGTATGGATTCCAAAATGGCCTCATAAGAAATGGATTAGTAGAGGATTACTTTTTCTAATCTTGAGTGCCAAGTGGGCCTAAAAGTGATAATGAGATGGGAAGTTGTTTTGACCAAAAATATTAGTGGCTTTCATTTAAAAACTAAAGAAAGTAGCCCAAAATATAGTTTATTATAATAACTTGCAAGGTGTCATCACAAGAAGAGCTCTTAGCCTAGTGGTAAGACTTAGAGTTGGGTCCCATAGGTTGTGGGTTCAAATTTTGTGCATGTGATCTGCATTCATGAAAAGAAAAAATATTATATGATTGTTGCACTTGTGATTTTCAAGCACAGTACCTGCGATTTTCACGTATTGTTAATGAGATTCCCTCCATAAGTCATCTATCTCACTGTTCAGTCAGAATTTTTAAATCAAAAGTGCATCTTTAAATTTAAAATTCAAATTCAATACCATGGTATCCCTTTAAAAGCAAATAATGCATGAGGGTGTTTTTGATATTTTTATATGGCAAAATCATAATTTTTTGAGCTAAAACTGGTAAAGCCAAGCGGATAAAATGTGCACACCACCTCCTCTCTTATTAGTCCACCTTAAATCTTGTATGATTAAAAATGTAATTAACTCTTAAGCTAAAGGCTCGTTTTTGAGTCCATTTTCCCCCCAATGGTAGTACTAAAAGGGGCTATCATCTGTAGTAGTTGGAGGTTAACCAAGCTTTTATTGACTTTTGTGCTTGCTCAAGTCAAGGCAACTACGAGTGCTTTACAAATTGGTACACCTACACAGTTAAACCAGGTGACCCACCACAATTCCTCATCCACAAGGGTTATGAGACTTAGACTGGTTACACACCAAATGACCGACGTCCACTTTGTAAGCTTTAACCGATCAAAACACTTATTTAAGGGTTGGGCCTCCGCAGTCCTGTACACACTAGAGAAGACATGACTTGTTGTTTACCTGCTAAACAGGTGAACTCCTCACCCACTTTTGGACGAGGAGTCTCCCTTGCCCACTTTGTGAAGTGGTAGATAAGAATGCACTTTTTATATTTGCAACTAATCGAAATTATAAGTTTTTTTTTTTTTTTTTTACAAACTATGTTCATTTGGTGTGTAAAGATATGTTTAGCCCAGTTGTTTCAAAAAGTGCATGCCCACACTCTAAGGAAGGCTTGGCCATTGTAACCAGCCTTAGCCTTATAAATTTTCACGACAGAATGTTCAAGCGCAGCACTCGCCAGGCGGTTTGTGAGGAGGAAGAAGAACAAACCAGAACGCTGGGAAGCAAGATACCTTCGAGACACCTCTGTATATGGTGCAGTAGCGAGAAAACGAGAGGAGCAAGAATAAGCCTAAGCACAACAGCATACACCATACCCATGGAATTTTCATTGCTTCCGGAGCATTCCAGGACTCCTAAAGGAGGGCTCTTAGCCGCCAACGCCCCTTGCATCCTTTCAGGCGAGGCAGCCACTTGTCAGAGGTCTTCTCCAGCCCTAGCCTGCCGTGGAAGTTGTCGTACGAACCTTTTTTCCTCAATCGTGCCTGTTACTGCAGAACCAAAGGTATTGAAGTCGCCCATACATCGGACTTCATGATTATGGAAGTGTTGGTTGTGTATCGCCAGAGATGCTTATTTCATATGGTCACATCAAGTGCTGCGATTGCAGCCCTTACCATTGGCCATCGCACTACAACAAGGATCAGCAGAGGGAGGATCTGACGCAGCAGCAGCAGACATGGAGGAGCCCCTTGCCGCAGTGCATTGTAGACAGTGCCTCTCTCCAAATCAGAAGAAGGCCCATATCGCACACAGACCTTGGCAACACGAGATGCAGAGACCGGCTGCTTGAGTTTGAGGATAAGCGCAGGCCTTTGTTGGAACGATGCACGTGTGGTCAGTATGCAACCGATGCTAAGCTGCAGGCTCTCTGCTCGTCAGGAGAGGTCTCTAAGGCTCTCGATCTCCTGCTGAGCAAGGAATGCTCTGCCACAACACCATCTTATCGCACTTACCTGTCCTTGCTGAAAGCATGCAGGGATCTTCGTCTTGCTAAGCTTTTGTACGCCCATCTCATCCAGCACAGCCCCTCGCATGTTGGATCACTCGGCCATCAATTGATCAGCACCTTCATACAATGCGGTGCCTTTCAAGATACAAGACAATTGTTTATGTCGTTACCTTTCAGAAATGTCGTTGCGTGGACAGCCATGATATCTGGTTATGTTGAGAATGCCCAAGCTTTGGAAGCCCTAAAGATGCATCAGTATATGGAGGAGGAGGGTGTGGAACCAGACACATATTTGTTTGTCAGCCTGTTTAAAGCTTGTAGTATTGTAGGTAACCTTGAGAAGGGCAGGCGGCTACATGCAAATGCTCAAAGTAAGGGACTTGTATCAAATATCTTTGTGGGAAACTCCCTTTTGAGCATGTATGGGAAATGTGGAAGTATCATTGAAGCAGAAGAGGTATTCCAGGAGTTATCAGAGCGGGACGTGGTGTCATGGAAT
Source organism: Lygodium microphyllum (assembly GCF_053477565.2). Classification (NCBI taxonomy): domain Eukaryota; kingdom Viridiplantae; phylum Streptophyta; class Polypodiopsida; order Schizaeales; family Lygodiaceae; genus Lygodium; species Lygodium microphyllum. The sequence continues at coordinate 22,892,524 of NC_141140.1, read as the reverse complement.
ACAATGATATCAGTATACATGGAACAGGGCCAGGAGGACAGATCCTTGAAGTTATATAGACAAATGAAAGAGGAGGGCGTTAGCGTAAGCAAGCAAACTTACATTATAACCATCCAAGCATGTGGCGCTTTTGCAGAGAAAGAAGGCAGTGTGGTTATGGAGGGAGGACCAAAAAAGCTGACATCTCTAGATATTGGTCAGGGCTTACATGCAGATGTCAAGAAAAGCAATGTGGATTTAGATGTTTTTCTTCATGGTGCGCTTGTGACTATGTATGGTAAGTGTGGCTCACTTGTGGAAGCTGAGGTGACATTTATCCATTCACCTTGTTGCAACCCTGTTTTGTGGACACTGCTTGCCTCAGTTTATGTAGAGCATGGCCAAGCTGACAAGGCATTATTGTGGTACAGACAGATGAGGCAGGAAGGCACGAGTATAGACCAGCAGATGCTTCTGATCACTGTTCAAGCATGTAGCATCCTTGCAGACAAGGAGAAAATGGCCATCATTGATGATTCTCAATTGGTCTCTTTACAAATAGGCCAGGCCTTACACAGTGATGCTGAAATGGGGGGCTTTACTGTGGATGTTTTTGTTGCTAGTGCATTTATGAACATGTACGGCAAATGTGGAGCCATTTTGCAAGCGGAGGATACGTTCACCAAAATGCCCTGGCATGATGCAGTGTCCTGGAGTGCAATGCTATCAGCATATGTTGAAGATGGCCATGGAGATACAGCTCTGCTATTATACAGACAGATGCAAGAGGAAGGGGTATGCCTAGATGAGCAGATATTAGTTATTACTCTTCAGGCATGTAACAGTCTTTTGGAAGAGGAAGGAGCTCTTGGTTTGGAGGTTTCATGTTCCAAGCAGGCTGTTCTTGAAATTGGTCTGGCATTGCATGCTGATGCTCGAAGGGTGGGCTTCACCTCAAATACATTTGTGTGTAATGCCCTTGTGAGTTTGTATGGGAAGTGTGGGAGAATTGAGGAAGCAGAAAGTGTTTTCCAAGCTTTGTCTCAGAAGAGCATTGTATCTTATAATGCAATGCTCTCAGCTTATGTTGAACAGGGTCTAAGTGACAAGGCTTTACAACTCTATACTCAAATTGGAGACAAAGATATGGTTCCAAATGACAACACACTTGTAAGTGTTCTGCAAGCGTGTGGTGGAATAGGGAGCCCTGAAATTTGCCACGTCCTCCACTTCACTCTTGTTTCTGCTGGGTATGACAGCAGCCCTCACTTGGCAAACACACTTGTCCATGCATATGGGGATTGTGCAAGCATGGAAGATGCTTGGTCAATTTTTGACAAGTTGCCCCAACGTGATATTGTTTCCTGGAATGCATGCATTGCTGGCTATGCCCGGGAAGGAAATGTTCAAGCAAGCCTGCATATGTTTGAATGCATGCAGTTAGCAGATGTTAAGCCAGATGCAGTTTCATTTTTGCTGGTTCTATCTGTCTGCAGTCATGCTGGTCTTGTTGATTTGGGATATGGGTATTTTGAATCTATGTGTAGAGATCATGGCTTATGTCCCAGTTTAAAGCACCATTCTGTAATATTAGATCTCCTTGGACGAGCAGGTGATTTCACAAGAGTAGAAAGGATTTTGTCTACGATGCCAAGGCATGCTGATGCATCAATTTTGATTGGTTTGATGGGTGCCTGTTACAGGCATGGGAATCTGGCCCTGGGAAAATATGCATTTGATTGTGCGGTTCAACTACAGCCCAAGGAATCCAGAGCATATATTCTGATGTCAAACATCTTCGCTGAAGATGGGTGCCAGGAATTAGCTGAAGATGTGGAAGAGAAGAGGTGTATATAAAGTGTTGAACTGGTCTAAAATGAGAGGGTTGAATACTCTGGGAATTCAGACTACACTGGCATACTGGAGCAACAAAGTTTATGCTGTTTGCTAACCTTTTGGAACAACATTGTTACCAAAGAATTTGAACGTTGCTGCTCCCAGCTTGTATGGCTATAGCATCTGAACATTCTGTCATGCCATTCCAGAGGTTGCCACCTCAGATTAAATTACTTCAGCACTCTGCCACTGCAGCCCACCTCATAAGTGATCAAAGTGAAGTACAGTTGTTGTATTCCATTGCCGAAACTTTGTCGTTTGATATGTTTGTTTTTTCCCCTTTGGACTGGAAGCAGGGGTTTTCTAGGAGGGGCAAGACAATATCTACAACTGCCTTCACATCAAGTTCAGACACTACAGCCCTACAAGCTAGGATGAACAAAGTTCGGGTTTTTTTGGTGGCATTGTGGGGTTGAAAAGGTCATCAAACAGACACATGCAAAAAGATTATATGGAGACGAGACTGAAAGCTCAGACCAGAAAACCGAGCAAAGCACAAAAATATCATGAATTGGTGGAAGGCAAACAATTTGAAACCCAAGCAAGGAAAGAGGGTGTGAGTTTAGGTCTTACGACACAGACATCCCAGTTTAATGCCCATAGCCCCAAGGTCTTCAAAGGAGTAGTGTGCAATAAATTAAGAGGCTTCAACAGCTCTCAATAAACATAGTCAAGAAAAGAGAAATAATAGCACACAAATAAAAAAGAAAGGGAAATATTAATCCTATATTCATGCAGTGGTCTCCCAAATACACTCTTTAGTTAAATAAACCCAAAACACGAGGCTTAAACCTGCAACAATCTTGCACAATGCAGGGATGTAGATCCAATAAAGGCTGGGCCAAAAATTGCAAGCGGATGGGCTTCCCTGCATGACTGCCAAATACAAGTACCTGATGGTCAGTCATGACAAAACACTGGTCCTCTCAAGTCCTAAACGAGTGGCAGTAACCAAAGCTGTGCTCCACTATATTCAAAGCTATCAGTTGCCTAGTAGTAGAAGTTGATTTTCAGCTATTGTGTTTGAGTATACTTCAATATGACACACCTTAAAGCTGGGACTATAAATTCAGGCAGGGCTTAAGAACATCATGGTTTACTTAAAGACAGACTCCAATTCAAGCAAGGAAAGAGGGTGCAAGTCCAACAATTGAAAATGGGCCAGCTCCCAAAGTCCAATGGCTTTGGTTCTCAGTAAAGCTATAAGCGTAAGTCAAGATAAGAGATATACAAACCGGAACACCAAGTCATGTTCTCCCAAACATTCTCTTAGATGAGGCCAAAACATTGGGGCTTAAAGCAAATAGAAGGGCTTCTAGTGAGCTCTCACAAGTTAAGCATGTTGATCCTGTAAAGGCTGCTGGAAAACATGCATATGGCCTGAAGTTACTGCATGGAAAGGCAAGGCAATACCTGCATAACTTCTTAACACAAGGACCTGATGGTCAGCTATGTGAAAACACCAGCCACACAAGTTGTGTGGCAGTACTGCGTTCCAGTATAGCCAAGGTTGTCAGAGGCCTAGCAATGTGAGTTGAGTTTCAACTACTGTCATGAGGGTCTTCAAGTCAAAAGCCCATTCAGAAAAGAGGGCTCTCCACTTGAACAGAATGGGGAAGAGCTGTCCCCATTTACATAGCATGGGCTGTGGCTGTGGTGATTTTTTGGTCTTGTTGATCCAAAGGAAGGGTCTGATTTGTAAGCATTGTGCAAACTTGTCACCTGGGTGATTGGATTGATAGAATCTCTCCTTTATTGTTTCCTTGTGAATGCCTTAAACTTGTATAATGTTCTCATAATCATCAGCCGTTTGCTGCTTCTTCACAGTAAGCATGATGATGAACTTGACCTTGGCCAGCTGATATATGGAAGATGGAGCATATTCTGATATCTTGAAAAACGTGAGGTTTAATGGAGCACAACTTCTTGGCTTATGAACAACCACCTTTTTTTGGAGTGGTACTTCGCTTCATGACTTACCTTTTGATGGCAGCTTGTAGATGAATATGCCATTGGTCACTATGTACAGTCCATACAAAATGCCTTTGCACCCTCTTAACAGGGTTTGGGTTTGGGGGTAGGAGCAGCTTTGGACTCCAAACATCAATGTAAGAAATCAAATTTATCGGCATTGTCTGCACAAAAAACAATGTGGGCCAGCCATCGAATCTAGTTCATGTAAGAGACTATGGATCAATGAGCCTTGTTGTCATCCTTTTTGTGAAGGTGGCATCGTTGTGACATGAGAATGAAGGCCCTGGTTATCCTTTTCCTGAATACCATGCATGAGTGGATGGAGTTTGACTCTAGTTTGTTATCAAAATTCGTGCTTCTCAAAGAAGGCATGAAACTATGTGAATGATCTGTCAAGGAGCTGCCAATATTGATAAAATAGGTGGTTGAATTTGGCTCCATGACCAAGTATGACAATTTGAGAGAGGATTTCATGTGTTGTAATGAGCCCTACTGCAAGCATGTTTGAGAGGGTAAGCCACTCTACAAACACATAAACATCCTTCATGAGGAAGCTCACAGGCCTCCATTATATTGTTGGATAAAACACATGACCATGCAGTTGAAGATCGCAACTGATGGCATTAAGGTCGAGCTAAATAGGATTTTTGATTTTTCATGTCTAGCTAGTGTCAAAGGTGCACAGCAAGAGACTGCTTAAGCATTATACTAAAACACATATTATCAGCACCAATGTTATTCTTATGAGACCTGAAATGGCTTGTCCATTGTCTTGTCCAAATGCAAATACAGCTATTTTTCTTTCCTTTTTTTGGGTGGCCTTGTTCTTCTACAGCATTTGTTGTGATTGCTGTCGTTTTCCATTTTCACTGAACAAGGTACACTTTCTATTTTTGCATTGCAGAGAGCCAGCACAGAAGACTCCCCCACTCCCCATCCTTCTCTACCGGTCCATGGAGCCGTACTAACCAAAGGCTTTGCAGTTTGTTCCATTACAATGTGCTCGCACTGTCACCGCAGCTCTGAATGGCAAATTCTAGACCAGTGCTTGGCGCTCTTTGTCATCTGCTTCCATCAACGACTGCTATCGGTACTCCCTTCATGGATGCCAACATAGAAACAAGGGACCTCGTCGTGAGTGTAATGCACAAGCTTTCAGGTGCAATTTGGACCGTAGATTCGCAGTCTTTAAGATCCCGTGGGAGAGAGTGTGTTGTGGGGCTGATACCTCGCAAATCTTTGAATATTGAGACCACATTGTTATAGATGCCAAAAGAATCTTTGTATTAATTAAATATCAAGGCTCACATATAGATTGCAAATTTGTATTTATTAAATGCTAGGGCTTACCTGAAGTCTTGTGATTTAGGTGGCCACAGACCTTGGAGTATCAAACTCAACATGTGGTCCCATTACAATGTCTACCTTGGGGGACTAGCTAAGTGGAGCCAGTCTCTTTTTAAGAGTTGCGCTACCCCCAAGTCCTTTGACTTAGGCATGTAGTAACTAAAGTAAAGGTATCACAACCACACCACACTATTCTAAACTTAACTTGGACCCCACCACCACCTAGGAGAGAGGCTCTATGTGTAGCCATTTAGAGGAGAGATTGTGAGAGAAAGGAGACTTAAGGAGAGAGAATGCAAAACTTACCAATGAATGACTACCATGTCATTTTGGCTGTAGCTAGTTCATGGAGCAACTCCATTTTTGGAGGGACTCCAACTCCAAAAGTCATGACATAAAAGCTAAGAGTAGTTACTTGTACCATCCGCGCATTATTAAACTTAACTATATTAACCAGTGGAAGTCAAATCTGCCTAAGTGTGTCCTTGCTCTAACATTGTTCAAAGGTGCTTTCACTACTTCCCATGAGAATAGAATCCTTAACCTTAAAGAGTATCACAATGTCTCACTACCACTTGAGCTAGCAACTCTTCGCTAGAGAGTTTGTTGTTGGTGATGGATAGAGAATCTATTCTTTGTGGTTGGTGAACAAAACTTTATAGGTTGGCTTCCACACTTAGGTAGAGGCAATTCAATGTCTTAAAGCCTCCATGTGTAATGCTTTGGAGCATGTATTTTGTAGGGTTTTACTTCTACAACAAGATAGCAGCCAAAGCCCTTGGTGAAATGTATAACTGATGCTTGTTCTTGTACAATATCACTCCTAATGGTGACAATGTCATTGATGATGATATAAATGCCCCATTCTTAAGAGATTTGTCTCCCCCTCACAGTGTCATACATCACAATGCTTACTAGTTGAGAGATGCATTTGCAAATTATGTGCTACTCGTTGCTATTTTTTCTTTTCCTTGTCAATGCTTATCCTTTTATGTTGTAGGTTCTAGCATAAGAGTTGGAACAAAACTTTTGAGCTCGAATCTTGCTCAAATGGCTATGTTTGTGTCATCCTATCCCTTTATGTGATGGAAATCATTATTCAATGCCTTTTATGTAAGTCTTTCATGCCATGTAATTCAATAAGCGTGGAATATTTCAACAAGAAATTGATTCGAAAGGTTGATGTAAAGCAAGTCCACATGTACATATTCTACAATTTCTTTATATCTTTTATAAACTTGTCTTTGAAAATCCAAGCATTTGATGGTTGAACCTAAAATGGCATTAGATGCTAAGTGTAAGGATAGTATTCTCACTCCAGCCACTTTGACATAACTATAAGACGCATTGAACTAAATGAAAGTTGAATACAAAAAGGGATTGATTAGTCCATGCATGCGGCCCAAGATGTTAATGAGGGAATTGGATCTCGTGTTGATGATAGATGGCAACATCAGAAGATGGAGAAGAGTCCTTGTACATCAGAGTGTGTTGAAACCTACAAATAAAGAACCAATAAATGACCAACCAATTGAGGGAGATCAATTATAAATAGACAGAAATGCCAAAAATGTCCAACTTGATCCTAGAGCACCAATAAATGTTGATTGATTGCAATAAAATAATGGAAAAATAATTGTTGCCATCATAAATGCTAATTGCTTCATCTTGTTAGTGTGAATGGAGTCAAAAACCACTAAAAAACAAATGCACTAAGTTGGAAACTAACTAGTTAGTTTGAACACACCTAAAATTGGTTGAAAAAGAAATGCATTCTCTAAATAGAGATTTCTCTGTCAAAACACATGATAAATTGAATGTTAGAGCTCTTAATATCCCTATTTGACTCAGATTGAGGCTCATAGGTAGGAGATGATTGCACAATGGTACACGATTGCTAACACCCCCGCTCAGGTCTTGGATGTGGCTAAAGGCTAAGAAGGCGGAATGGATCCAAGGGTGGCAAAAGAAGTGCCAATATTGGTCAGGAAGTTTGTTGATCAATAAGGCCCTTTGTTTTGTTTTTTGAGTTAGGTGTGCATGACTGGGTCATGCAAATGCTATCATAGGGCCAAACCTTTAAGCCTTTGGTTTCATCAAACTTTGTTGCTTATTTCCACTCCGTTTGGTTGATAGCTTCGAGGAGACCAACATTCTGCTAGCAAGGATAGATATCAAGCATCCCATTTAGGGGCCCAAGTAACTTGATACTTGAAAAAGGATCACCCTAACCCTCACTTGGTAAAATGCCCCATCCTAGGATCGTAAAGAAGCTCCTCATGATCCTAGGAATCTCCCTTTGAAACACAAGGGTCTAGGAAATCCATAATTGCATCACCAATATCATGCCCCTTTGAAAGGGATGGGAGGTATGAGGGAGCCACAAGAGGAGATGGTGGGGGATGGGATGGAACATGTGGGAAAGATGGTGCATAGTTAAGAATGGCTGTGGCTATGGAATATTGCCTCAGAGAACCTTGTATAATTAAAGGGGAACGAAGCATGTATACCCCTTTCTTTGCCAACTTGTTGTGAAAAGAGCTCTTCAAGAAGAATCCTCAAAATAAAGATGGCATGCTCGATAAAGACAACATAGGTACCTAGTCTAGTAAGGTCATGAACAAAGAGGAGTGGGAAGCCCAAGTCTAAAATATGTAGGACTTCTAAAATGGAGCTCAATGGATAGGACCAACCCCGCTATTAGGCAATAGAGGCAGAGTGCCAACCCCGCTATTAGGCATTGAAGAAATGTCAGTAACAGTGACTATACCCTCTAATCGACAAAGATCCTACAACAAATCTCCTCAAGGAGTCGTATGACATGAAGCACCACTGTCAATGAGCCAAGGCCTCTTAGTAGAGCCAAAGAAGAAGGCTCCTCCATCTCATGGATGTGAAGGAACATAGACTCACGTGTAATAGTTGGTGAAGAAGTAGAGGAGGGCTTAGATATTTGAGCTTCATCCTTCACTCCTAGATGAAGGTGAGGGTATTTCTTCCAACACTTCTCCTTGGAATGGGCACCCTTCTCATAGTGTGGGCATTTATGATTCTTTGAATATGTACCAAAGCTTGAGGATTTGAGGGAGACTTTGAATGCTTAACATGCTTCTTGTTCTTGGCCTTTTTATGGCCCCTTCTTGAACCCATAGTAAAAGCCATCGGTGCCAATATTCTTGAGTCACTCTTCATGCTTTTAAATAGGAAGAGCTAGCTCTTCCCATAGAAGAGTCTCTCGAACCATGGACGTAAGAAAAGTAGTGCAGAAGATATTATACTTGGGAGATGGAAATTGACTAAGGAGAATTAGTGCCATGTCCTCCGATGAAATCATCCTACCAAGCGATGCAAGCTCATCCTTCATGTCCTCCATCGTGTTGATGCGATCCTACATAGAAAAGAGAATCACGAACAAAAAGCATCTGAAGTTTCTTCTCTACGGTGATATGGTGAGCAAAGGTCTCCTAATGGTAGATAGAAGAGAGTTTCATCCACACCTTTGCTATAGTTCAAAGTCTACACACATACATATGGATAGAATCTTGCAGACTCATAAAGAGAAAAGATCACACTCTAGAATTGAGCCAATCCCAAAGGGTTTCTTGGTCCATCATAGAACCGATGTGGGTATCCTCCATCAGATGAGGTATAGTGGTAGTAACAAAGTCTTATAAATCGAAAGTGTTAAGGACACACTCCACTTTGCAAGACCTAAGGGTATAATTTCACCATCAAGTTGATGATCTTTGGGGAGAGTAGGAAGCATAGGCACTTGAACAAAGGAAGCCATTGTGGCTACATCAGGACTTGAAGTATGGGCCATATGAGAAAGATGTAGAGAAGTAGAGGGGGAGGGGGGGGGGGGGGGGGGCTCCGATCTTCTTGAACTATCAAAGTGAGAACAAGGCTTTGAATGTCCATCTTTGTGTCACTCTTCATGGCAGTTTGATTGATGGGACTGCCTGTCTACAAAAGACTAAATGATATTTATATTTGTATATTCAAAATTTCTAAAGTAGTGGTGCATAACTCTTCAAAAGAACTTACAAGCTTACCGAAAAATTTGCATTTGAGTGTGAGATGCCTAAACGAAGGGTAAATTAGCTACACCTTGCAAAAGGAAGTTGTAGTTGCCCCGAACCCCTTGTAAAAGGCCCAAACAAGGTAGAAAATCCACATTCTTTGTGATATATATACTCTAAATAGCAAGCTAAGTGTGGTCTTCTCTTCGTAGAGTCCTCACTTTGGAGATGACACCATGTGAGAGTGCATAATGGAAGAGAAATAGGAACAACGAGAGAGAAGGGAGGAAGAGAAAGATTGTAACGAAAATATCCACTAAACTAAATGAAGATTGAATACAAAAGAGGATCTACACATGTCCCAAGGTTTCATTGAGGACACTAGATCAAGTTGATGATGGATCAAGTTGACGTATACAAAGGAAGAACCTGTGAATGATAAGCCAAATGAGAGAGATAAGCTCTATAAATAGGTGAAAATGCCAAAAATTGGTTGACTTGATCCAAGAGGAGCAATAAATGTTGGTCAAATGCAATAAAGTAATGGAAGAAATGAGGTTTCCATCATAAATGCTAGTCATCTCATCCTATGTGGTGTGACTATAGTCAAAAATCACTAGAAAAGAAATGCACTAAGCTAGAAATTAATCAGCCAATATGAATACATGTAAAATCGATTGAAAAAGAAATGCATCACTACAAGGACTTAAGGCTATAGCGACGGTGGGTAGCGACGCAGGTAGCGGCGTCGCTATTTGCGTCGCAAATGTGACGCAAATAGCGACGCTCCACAGGGAAAAAAAACAGGCCGAAACTGAGCGCGGGTTTATTTCGCATTTTTGCATCTACTGTTTTGAGAGTGAGAGTGAGAGAGAGAGCAACCGTCGTGAGAGAAGGAGAGGAAGAAGGCTTGCCGCCACCGCCGCCGCCGTTGTTCGCGGAGGAGAGGAGGAGCCTTCATCGCAAAGAGGAGCCGCCCCACAGTTGCCATATCTCATCAGTGAGTCTATTCTCTCCTTCTTTTGCTTAATTAGGGTTTACATCACTTTCTCTTTTGCTTGTTTAGGAGAGGAAATGAGAGAGAAAGAGAGGGAGAGGGAGAGGGAGGGAGAGAAAGAGAAAGATAAAGAGAAAGAGAGGGAGAGGGAGGGGGAGGAAATGAGAGAGGGAGAGAAAGAGAAAGAGAGGGAGAGGGAGAGGGAGAGGGAGTGCATTCTCTCTCTCCCTCTCCCTTTTGCTTTTGGAGAGTGTTAGGATATATTGTGAGAAGGAGAGGAAATGAGAGAGAAAGAGAGGGAGAGGGAGAGGGAGGAGGAGGGAGGGAGAGGGAGAGGGAGAGGGAGGGAGAGGGAGGAAATGGAAGAGGTTGTGGGCAAAAATCTCTATTTATTTTTTTGAAGTGTTCAAATTAACATAGGATGCATGTATAGATCATTCTTGTGTGTGCAAACTTGAGAGCTCTCTTCTCTCTCCTTGTATCCTATCTTCTTATGCTTCACATTGAGGGTGAGGGTGAGGGTGAGGGTGAGTGAGAGAGGAATTAAGTGAGGAACTAGAAGAGTGAAGCTTCTCTCTTATCTTGCATTCTTCTCTTCTTCCCCTTCTTCTTCTACAATTTGGAGGGTGAGAGGTGGAGTTGAGATGAGGTTGGGATATCCCTCTTTCTTTTCTATGCTTCCTCTCTTTGTTGGAGTACTTGAGGAATGGATGGATTGCAAAATGGATTGGCGTAACCAATTGAGGGAGCCATGCTTGGATTGTGAGGCTGAATTGATTTGAGATGATGATTTGATTGGTTGAGTATATTAGAGTAGATAGAAATCAACAACTCAATTTTTTATAAAAAAACTCTCTAATCATTTGTAGTAGAGATTCGAATTGCATTGATTGATGATTACTATGGAGGATTAGTTAGGTCCAACGTTTATCAATTGCATTAGGAAAGAAATTAGTTATGTCTACTGTTATGTCTAATGATTGCTATGGAGGATTAGTTATGTCTAATGTTTATCAATTGTATTAGGAAAGAAATTAGTGAATTTTTTTTGCTTACGACATCTAAATGCAACTCACAATGTAACTCATCTAAATGCATTCAAATTGAACTCACAATGTAACTCATCTAAATGCAACTCATTGGAGAGTGTTAGGAGCATTTAAATGGAAGGACCTCTTGAGTGAAAGCTAGCAGGAAGAGAGGGAGTTATTTTCCAAATAAAACATTTAAGGAAGAAAATGAAATGAGAGAGGGAGAGAGAGAGAAAACGAAATGAGAGAGGGAGAGGAGAGAGAAAAAATGAGAGAGAGAGAGAGAGGAGAGAGAAAAGAAAATGAGAGAGGGCACTAAGGCTCAATACATAACCTAGAAGCATATAAATACCACTGACAACACTATGACAGATATAAGTACTAGATCCAAGACAAAACATCAAACCATCCTACGATAGGGGTACTGCATCCAATGAGTATCAAGAGAGCATGTACATGTCACAATTAGTTCTATTGTCTCACTATAATATATCTAACAAATGGCTCATGTATCATCCAATGATAAGAGGCATGAAGTGTCTTAAATTAATGCTTGATGTGAGAAGTGATAGTCAAACTCAATGAGACTAAGCTTCAATCTCAATCCAAGTGCATTCTAGAAGCATGGCCAAGTATATGGCATCAACCATAGACATTAGTGTAGCATGCAAAGTAATCAATAAACATCAACAAGAAATAAGCATGAAGTTTCTCTGACAAAATAGCATTCAACCCTACTTATTACAGAAGTGAAAACCTCTATAAAATTGAGTAAATGAGTGCTCAAATTAGTCCAATAGCATGCCAAGACATTGACATAGCATCCCAAGTGATCTCACATCAAATAGACATCTCGAGAAGCATAAGTGACCTCCAATAAACAATGAGTGAAGGGTTTTCCCAAATTGTATTACAAGTCATTAAATTGTTTGTTGTAACGTAGACAAGATGGAAAATATCTTAATCAGCGTGTCCCATGTCCTTGCTCTCAATGCAAGTTGGCAATTAGACGAAAACGCCGATTGTCTATAGAACACGTACGACAATTTGGCAAGTTTCAATCTGAGATCATTGATCAGGCGATTGCGGATTTTCAGCAAACGGTAATTTGAAGTTAATATCAATCATGCATTGTACTCGCAAGCTAATTGAATACCATATACAATAAGATTGGGTCTTGCGGGAAAATTTTCTATCTAGGGAGGTGATGTCTCGTCCCAAGGGGGAGTGCATCCTTTGCGGCCAATTAGAAGAGTATACGGGCGTGCGATGAATTGCATAATTCACTCATAAAATGAAGTTGTTAAATGTATTGACAACACATTGTGTGACTAAAATATATAAAAGGGCAACAAAATTCTGAAAAAATGTTTTTTGAACAAGGATGGGTTTTTATTCTGTGAAACAACATGGTGTAAATGATATTGAATGTGATTTAAAAACAAGAGGACAAAATGAAACTCATACCATAGGCCGATATGTTTCCTACTTGCTACTCTACTCATCTAGTGTGTCATTCCATAGGGCCATGAGTTGGGTGATTGAAGTTGTATCTCCATGCGCTTCAATTCCACCCTCTCAAATATTGCAACAAACGTCCCCACTGCAAGCACATAACCCCCTCCAAAAAGCACTAGTAGGCTTGCATTTCTTGCTTCTCTATCCTTGAACATTATTACTGTCACCAACCCTCAATGGAGTGGGATCTAGCATTGGATCATCAGTGTTGTTGTCTCTTGCCCTAGACGTAGTGGAATGTAGCATAGGAGAGCCTCTAATCACTTCGACCTCATCTTTTGGTTCGGTATTGGTGGCTATTGGTGCTAGTGCATCGTCCTCCACCACAGATAGCCATTTCCTTGTCCTTAGGCAAGGCACTACTTCTAGGGCCACAAAACCCACCCTAGAAAATCCCTTCTTCATGAAAGTCTTCTTCATATTCTCCCATTTGTTATAGCATTGTGTTTTGGGGAAGTTGAGAGGTGGTAGCGCAGGAGCTCTGACTCACTACGAGGGACATGCATTAGGGTGCTTCCAATCCCTAATGCCCGTCAAAAACTCAGGGCTTAACCTTTTATCCTACTCAGGGCGTGATTTCAATGCCTGTCAAAAACTCTTTGGAATCTTTTTTAATAAAGTAATCACAGGATTGCCCTCTTCTAACATGAATATAAATATGTATTCAAAATGATTATGTTTCAAAAATACATATGATAATATTTTTTCAAATTGTATATATATATATATATATATATATATATATATATATATATATATATATATATATTCAATGATTTCTATGCTTTTATAAGTAATATAAAAATATAGTATTTTTAAAATTAACACATTCAATATTTATTACATTTTTATAGTTAATATATCATTAAAAATGTCATCATTGAATATATATATCAATTTGGAAAATATGTATATTTAATATGTGCTCAAAATTAATATAAAAAGTTATTAAATATTCCATATTTATTGATCAATGTATCCTATAATTATTATATTTTTATAATTAATTTTTTTATTGTATACATATGATGTTTTAATATATTAAATAATTATTATTTAACAAAAAAATAAATAAATTATTGAATAAAGATATATAATTATTGAATAATAACATCTACTATGTAGGTGTGTTGGGTGATGTGCAAGCATTGGATGATTTGGCCAATCAAGCGGGTTGTGCAAGACTCTAAGTGCTACATGGTGCAATAGAAGCTTTTGTGGGAGGGGCTTCGCATGCGCCACATGGCCTCGCAAAAGCTTCTATTAATAATAGAAGAAGATTGATTATTGTATGTATTATTCCATTTCATGGGCCCACTCCTCGAAGATAGAAGTGTGTATATAAGGGTGAGTGTTTGCTTAAATCAACATCTAGATGATACATTGAGTATATAAATGTGCTGTCAAGATTGTGGGAGAGAAGGAAGGAGTCTCACTTGTAGCTTTCTTGCTTGCACAATGGGGAAATACACACAAAGGTGGAGGCTGAAAACAGTTTTCCTCTTCTTAGTTGTGTAAGCCAAAAAGCACTCTCATACAAAGAAATAGAAGAACCCTATATATGGGTCTCAAACCAAACTCAACTAACTAAGGTGGCATACTAACTGAGCCACTTTCGGGACATGAAATACATCGGACAGGTATTTCTTTTTCCCATCCTGCATAGACAAGGGGATTTTTCCAATCTGCACAATAGGATGTGCAGTATCATCACCAGTCTTCACAAATCCTGGTTTTACATTTTTCTTGCATCCTCCATCCATTCTGCATGACCTATCATGTGGTTTGATGCACCTGAGTCAACATACCATACATCATTGCTTTCTTATGTACTTGTCATAGAATTGTTCATGTGCTGCACCATAAATAAATGCTCATTTCTATCATCACCCTGTCTACTAGAAGATGCATAATTTCCTTATTGCAGTTTTCCATTCATGATGTCATTCTGCTTTTTATAACAGTCTTTAGCCATATGACCCATTTTACCACAATAGTAGCATTCAACATTGCTGTTTGCATTTTGCCCTCTTTGCCATCCACCATGACCTCTTTGGCTCCCCCTGCCTCTAGAGTTACCACGTCCTCCTCCATAGGACTGGTTTTCTTGAGTTTGCTGCATATTCTGATTTCTACCACGGCCTCCAGATCGACTTCCTCTACCTCTGCCTCTACCTCTTCCAGCATTTGAGTAGAAGACAACTTCTTTTGAAGTTCCTCCTGAAGAAGATGCACCACCATTTCTCTGCTCCTCAGAAATTAGAAGAGCAATCAACTCCTCAAAATCAGGAAATCTTTCACGGACGGAAATGGATGTTCGAAACTGTGCATAATCCTTTCTTAGACCATTCAAGGTCACAGAAACTAAATCATCATCTTCCACTGGCGACCCAATGGAAGCAAGTGCATCTACAATCTTCTTCACCTTCATGTGGTAGTCATTGATGCTCATATTTTCTCTTTGCACATTATACAACTCTTGCTTGAGCTGCATTTTCCTAGCTTGAGTATTTATGCTATACATTTTTGACAAAGTATCCCATGCCTCCTTTGGCGTACTTGCATCCTGAATATGCACAATCATAGAGTCTGAAATACTGATAGACAGCCAGTACATAACTTTCCTGGCTCTCTCATGCCATGCTTTAAATGCTTGCATTTGCTATTGATTGGGAACATCAGGAAGAACTGATTCTTCTTCATTTCCTGCAACAAATTCCCAATATCCTTTTCCCATAAGGAAATTCGTCATTCTAAACTTCCATGCTTGGAAGTTTTTCTTGTCAAGCTTTTCAGTGACAATCTGTGAGAGAGAATCAGACGCCATTACAGAACACTGCAAAAAGTTCTGTCACTGCAAAGAACACAGCTTCAGCCTCACAAGGGCTAATCTGCAAAACTGACGAAAGTGGTATTTGACCACACAGTCACTTCCTAGTGACGATTTTGCATCAACAGGCAACAAGGATGATTCTGTAACTCCCAATGTCTCTGCACACAAGCATACGATACAATTTCTATAGTAACTTTTCATTGACCTGTAGAACAGTGGTCGCACAGCATAAAACTGGGCCTTTTCCTAAGTGCGTGCAGAAAACTTTCGCCTCCAAAACAGGCCCCGAAATGGCCTCAAATAAAAAAAATAGGGTCGCCAAGGGCTAAAGCCCCATCCCTAGCATATACTCCCCTCTTGCTTCACCGTGAAGGGCATCTCAACCTGAGACAATGCACTCTTGCAATTTCCGGCTGTGCTACCTGCAGAGATCTGCTCCCAAAACAGAAAATGAAAGCAACACTACTCCTCTTACCAGAACACCGCGAGCTTGGCTTGCTTTCTTGAGCTCCTTACCACGAACAAGGCTCTGATACCATGTCAAGATTGTGGGAGAGAAGGAAGGAGTCTCACTTGTAGCTTTCTTGCTTGCACAATGGGGGAATACACACAAAGGTGGAGGCTGAAAACAGTTTTCCTCTTCTTAGTTGTGTAAGCCAAAAAGGACTCTCATACAAAGAAATAGAAGAACCCTATATATAGGTCTCAAACCAAACTCAACTAACTAAGGTGGCATACTAACTGAGCCACGAACTAGAGTAGATAAGGATAGCTGTCATCTAGCTATTATTCATGGGCGGTGTACCAACCGCATCTGCAATTGACAAGTCGGTGACATAAATGCACAACGGTCACCCTTGCATATCACGAGTGGAGCTCGATATCTCAACATGTGCAACATTCATTGAGTGGTTATTGTCCATGTTGTAACTTGCAAAATTGATTTTCCACATGATATAATAAAGATGACAACATGTTTGTGTGTATAAAAGGCCATTTAAATGTCTCTATGAGAATATCCTACATATTGATGCATGCGTGTCCATCCATCTTTGTTGCACTATCGACGTCCTTATGTCCATCCACAAGCTCACATCACATTATGTCGGATATTTACATGAGGAAATTTGTAATATGTTCATTTGCATGAAATGAGAATATTAACATCTAATGTTCTTTTTGAGTGTAATTGAAACTTTAATTATATTTCCATTTATTGAACATCACAATGAAAGTAGAGTCTTGTAAGCTCTAATAAACCACAAGTTTTGGTATAGAGCTATCTCATATACAATGCTATATATAGATTTTGGAAGCCCACAAAAGGTATACCTACTCTTTTGAACAAATAGTTATTGCATCATTTGATTTTTACTATAAAGCATTAGGATTTTTTTGATAGAGGACCATTTGTAACGTTTTCTAACTTTCTTCATTGATTTGAAGTAATTGATCTGACACTGATTTTGCACCTTATGTTGTATATTTGGTTGCCTATGGAGCCTTAATACCTTTAAACTATATTTGCACTTCTAGAATCAAATCTAACATTATGTGTTGAGTCTCACTATTATTTCCAATTAATTATTTTAATGCACCCACCAATAGCATAGACATTTGAAGTGTCCAACATCCCAATCAAATATGTGTGTTAAATTAAATATGTTTCAAATGGTAGAGTTAATTAGTATTTGTTTTTTAAATTCACTTGAGGACTTAGTTCAGCAAATTGAATATGCATTCTACTATCACTTATTCATCATTAAATGGTCAAAAGTCAATCTATTTTAAAGTCGAATCCTATGTATTAACAAGTATAGCATTTGAAGTGAAACTTGTTTAGAATCCTTGAAATATGTAGATTAGGTAAAAAGATTATGAAAACTAACACATATAAAGTTATTGTCATTGAAAGCTCAAGCTCCACTTAGTATCATAGTGCTATTTATCTTCATGAAGCTAAAACATATGTAATTTTCTTAACATTTCAAACTACAAAAGTTTGAATAGACTTGATATTTATGATACTAAAGGTGTTTTACATTTAAAAATTTAAAATGCATTTACAAACTATTAAGGTTGGAAGTGTATTCAAACCATGTGTTGTTGGCATGGAAGGATAGGGATTGTGCTTGATAGAGCCATCAAAACTTATATGTCTTCTATGCATTCATCATTCCTTTGAGACGACAATGCTTTGATGTTGCATCGTGAACTCAACAAGTTTTGCATATTGTTACTTGTTAACCCCAAGTCAAGATGGCGAAAAATGGAGAAAAAACAAAGGAAGATGAAGAAAAAGAGCGAAGACACGCAAGCGGCCCCTAAAGATGGACTGGGGCAAAAAGAGCAACCATAAAAGAAAAGGCGCCTCAAAAACTCAAAAAATCTTTGTAAAAGAGCGTCAGGCCCCCTCCTGTGCCCATTGTAAAATATTAGACGAGTGTAGGCTAGAGGCACGGGGCTAAAAGAGGAAAATGGAAAAAGGGCCTTGCTATATGAATCCCTTCTCTTGCTCCCCTAGGTCGGATCTGGAAGGTTATGCCTGGTATGATTGAGTGAAGCACGAGAGATGATCGAAATCGATTTTCCGTTGTTTACGTGCATTGCGCTCGGCCCGTCCGAGTGGCCACTCCTAGGCCGAGTCCTAGAATCGACCCTCGGCCATGTGTCGAATTCGACCCATCTGACCAAAACCCTAATCGGCCCATCCGAGTCTATAATTCGGACCGTGAACAAACTCGGCCCTCAATCCACTTGCCTCGGCCCGTCCGAATAACCTTGTTCGAGTCAACCGCTCGGCCCGTCCGAGTGACCTCGTCCGAGTGGCTCCGTCCGAGTGACCCCTGTCCTAGTCCCCAGATTCGGCCCTCGGCCCATGCGCCTCGGCCCATCCGAGTAACCCATTCAGACCCTGCAATTTGGACCAGTTGGGCCAAGTGTAGATTTTTGCCCGATCTTTAGAAAATTGGCCTGACCCGGCTGGGACTCAGTAGCTCAGACTGTCGAAAGCCTGTAGGGCACTCAGAACTTGATTTTGGCACGCGGAATAGGCAAAGTAGGAGGGCGTTGTTGCTTAGTAGCTAGGAGTGGGCAGTTGCGAGACCTAGCGGCCCAAACGCGACCCGCTGAGCTATAAGGCCTGATCTGACCAGAACCAAACAAGGCAACATTTTAGAGAAACCCTAAACCCTAACAAGATGGCCAGGAAGTGACCAACAAGCCTATTCAGCCCAAAACAACGTGAGAGTGTGTAACTAGGAAGTAGATGCTGCACTCACCTTGAATTTTCGCACTTGAGGTACACATAAGGAAACTGAAAGCCTGATTGAGCACGAGTGCAGGAGGAAAGACACATTGAGTGGCCATAAATTGAGGATTGTATTAAAAAACTGAAGGAACTCACCTAGATAAACCACTCAAGGAACCCACCAATAGGAGAAAACCCAATACAGAGACAAATCGTCAACGACGATCAGAGGTAGGACCAAGCAAGGGACGCCGACGAAGTGGATTTGCCGAGCAAACTGAACCTAATCAATAGCTTGGTGGAGCACGACAACTCGACAATGGCAGAGGAAAGTTCAGACCAAAGATACAACGAGGAATTCGACTTAGGAGCCTTTCCAGATGCAGTTCAACACCTGGTCAGTAGTTACGATGCTCATGCTCGGTATGAGCACCGCGGTAGAATGGCGGAGGCTATCATTGCAGATCTAGAAGAGGAGAGAAAGCTGGCCTGCAAGGCATTACAAAGCATGGCTGAGTACAACAGGGATCAACAGGCTAGGAACCAAAGGCAAAAAGCATGGAGTTACGAGAGGTGCAACGGGTACTAAACTTGGCTGGCAGGAATTGAACGGACCATGAGAGGGCACTAGAAGGAGACTTAATGCTGAGTGAGCTTTTGATGAAGCGATTGCTTGATAACACGGCTGCAGAGCAAAGTGCCATGGCTCTAGCGACATCACTGCTCATAGGGTTAGGAGCAAACCAAGGCTCAAAGAGCCAGGCTAAAATCCCTATTGTTGCCAAGCAACTCGATAAATACCAACCCCATGACGATCCCTACAGCTTTGTCGAGCAAGTCGGCGAAGCCAATGGCCTCAACAACCTGACTCAACGCTCGCAAGCGTTCGGGCTTTGCTTGGGCGACAAGGGTAGGACGTGGTATACGAGCTTAGATAACGTGGAGCGAGCCAACTTCGATGGCCTCAAGGATCTCTTCATCGAGAGATTTGCCGAGCCTGGATACTCTGATAATCTACTCGTGCGCTTGATGAACGTCAAGCAGAAAGAGAAGGAGGACATTCATGACTACGTGACCCATGTACGGAGTCTCTTTAAGAGAATCCCTATTGGAGAGCGACCGACTAAAAGATCAGTGTCAACTGTATTCATCAGCGGGATTCAGAACGAGGAGCTATACAAGGCTTTGGCAAGCAACTCGAGCTTGCAGCGGGATGTGCTAGCCAGGGTCTTTGTGGAGACCATCCGAGTGGACGATCAACTGAAGGAGTGGAGCTCGAGGAGCGCGAACGTAGAAGAGACCGCTTGGCGAAGCTCAGAGAGGCTGTCAGCCTCGAGTGAGCGATCAGCACCATCAGCCCAGGATAAGGGAAAAGCCACTAAAACGAATCAAGACTTGGCTGATGTTAGAATGGAACTAGCCAAGTTGCAAGAATTGTTGAGATGACCAACGTGTCCACATATCCAATGCGTGTACTGTGGCAGAAACCACTTGCCAGCCGAGTGTCAAGACCCTAGGTCACGACCTTGTGCTAACTGCAGTAGGTTCCGACATGATGTCACACATTGTAGACTGCCAAGGAGACTTCAGTACTCACAACCATATGGCCAACCTTACCTCGTGAGCAGGCCACAAACATTCTTCGGAAGGGGAGCCCCATTGGCCCTTCCTGCACCCAACGATGTTAAGCCGGCTGTTCCCAGGATGGAAATAAATCCTACAGGCATTCCTAGGCCACCTGGTCCGTATGTAACCCACCCACTGAGTGACGCCCCTATCCACTATGTGTAAGAACTAAATGAGGAGGAAGCTTACATATGCCCTTATGTTTCGCAGGACGACGAGGGCAACGCTGTCCTCATGGACTATCGACCAGTCCCAGTGATGGCGTTGGGAAGAGGACGAGGTAAGGGCCTAGGAGGGTAGGCGCAGGATCCAATTACCTATTGGACCTGTGGCCACCCACGTCATGTCTCGTCGTGCTGCCCTGAGAGGGAGCAACAAAACAGAGATAAGGCCGACCAAAGGTGCACTGAGTGCAGAATCACTCATCTTTTCGTCGATTGCCCAAGGAGGAAGCCGTCACCTGGTTCAGCCAATGAGCCATCTGCCCCATTGGGGCTGTTCGATGTCGAGAACCACGATGCGGAGGCCACGCCTATCCCATTGCAGGCCATGACCCGTGCCCAAATGAAGCAAGCTGGCATCTCTCTGCCAGGACCTAGCAATCTGGATACAGCCTCGATAGGGAAGAAGAGCCGTAGACGGCGGAAGAGGAGGTCGGAAGCTAAAATCGCACTAAAGACTGAGAGTGTTACAACTCTGCCCATTGGAAAGAAGGTCTCTGACATAGAAGCAGAGACGTCAGCCCCTAAGACGACCGAAAAGGGAAGTGCTAAGGTAGGGGAGTACCCGCAACCGAAGCGACAATTAGAGGCCATAGAGAAGGTGAGGGAATGGGTAAAGGAAGCCCAAGAACACCTAAAGGACGCTGAGCCCATCATGGAGGATGGGATCGATGACCTCTCCAGCATAAGTGCGCCGATCTCACTCCCACAGCCCAAGTCAAGAGAAGTAACTGCACCACAAGAGGTGCTGTTAAGGCCAAACCTCGACGCTGCTACAGGGCCGCAGTTCAGTCACGGCCACTGGTCAGGACAATCCAGGCTAAGAGAGAGACAAACACCCAATGATCTCCTAACCACACTAGTGACTACCCCTGTAATACTCAGTCTGGGAAATCTGCTTAGGCAGCATCCCACCCTGTGGCAGGACCTTAAGCAGTGGGTTGAAGGGACACAAGACCAAGTCGCGACAAACCCTCAAGACCATGAGGCAAAAACGCAAATACCGAGTTTGACACTACACATTGCGCCTAAGTCCTTGCATGTCAATGCCTTTTGGGAAGGCTCCGAGATGCATGCAGTCTTGCCAGTTTTAGCCCTAGGCGACACAACGAGGAAGGGAATCGTAGAACAGGGGCTGGGGTTAGTGTGCTTAGCTACATACTGCTTCAGACTTAGGGAAACCCACCTGTTGAGACTGCTACGTTTAATGTCACACTAGCAAATTGTATGAGAGTTAAGCCATTCGGGATGCTTAAGAATTGGCCAGTAAAGATCGCAGGTGTCCAGTTCTCCGTTGACTTTATAGTCATGAAGGGAGTGGACTACGACATCCTATTAGGCCGCCCCTGGATGCACAACGCTACGGTCATCGAAGATTGGGATAACGGCTTAATCTTCCTTGGCAATAGGACGGATGCCGTGAGAGTAGAGATGGACACCCGGAAGACCTCATCTGTCGACTTAGATGCCATCTCTACTATGCTCAAGGGCAATGCTCAGGCCAAGAAGCCCTACGGGCCCTTGACCAGGTATATCCCATGCCCAGAGGACGAGCGGGATTGGATGCATGTCCTTGCTACAATCGACTTGCCGTTCTCTGATCACGAAGCATATGAGCAGGCCATCAAAACAATTGGCAAGGCTAACGATACACCCTCCGTGCCAGTCTGCATGTTGGCAGGAAGCCTTCAAGGGAAGCCGAAGCCTGTCAACTCCCACGTTCCAACCGACAAAAGAGAACTCCAGGAGATGCTGGAATATCTACTGGACAAGCTAGCGGGCAATTCAGCTACGAATCTCAAACCACTCCAGGATCTCCTAGATGAACCCAAGTGGCAATGGACCAGAGTGCATGACTTAAACCTCATGTATAACTGGGCCCTGGTGCCTGACCAACGACCAAGGATAGGCCGAGTCTGAGGAGATGACGAGCAGTCTGATGAAGGAAATTCGAGCGATGAATACAAAACTACCAATCCTTTAGCAATGAAAGTGGGGTGAGGTAGATATTGTGGAATAAAACACTGAAGGACAAGAAATAGAGCAAATACGGGCAGACTCCAAGCCGTAGAGAAGGAGTATATTCCAGAGGGAACGAGGATTCATGAGTGTGGAATGTGACCGCGCCTGGTTGGAACATGTAGGAGCTATAGACCTCGAGCAAGTGGGACTAGCCTAGCCAGGAATGACGTCGGTATTGAGAACTGAATCACCATTTGAACTACGGCCACCAGGAGAAACCACCTCTTCTAGCAAATGGGGGGAATTCGATTCTGAATGAGAGGTTAGCTCGGAGAGTGATCCAGAGATCGTTAGGCCGTCCGCAACCAAAATCACTAAGGGGGACCTACCGGTCCACCTGAGGCGCAGGCGATTGAGAGAGGAGAAGGCAAAACAACCCAGGGAGGATCGAACGGAGGAACAGCGAAAGCCTCAGGACCTCCCTGAACGATTTACGAAATTCAAAAAGGGGGATAGGGTGGTAGTGCTATTAGGTGCCAAACGTCAAGCACAAACAAGTGAACCAATCGAGGGACCAACCAGGGTCAAGGAGGTGGACGTAGCCCGAGAGGGGAAACCACCCCCACCAGTCTTCATTGCTGATGATCTGACTAATGAAGAAGAAACGAGTCTTGTCGCTCTCTTGCGAGAGTACATAGACGTGTTTGCCTGGTCCTTGGGAGAGCTTAAGGGTGTGGACCCAAGTGTTGTGACCCACAACATACCCATGACGCCGGATGCAACACCGGTCAAGCAGCGACCATACCCTATGAATCCTAAACATGCTCATGCCGTCAAGGAGGAGATTGATAAGCTAATGAGAGTAGGATTCATTTATGAAATTGAGCACACGGACTGGGTATCGCCCATAGTCATTGTGATGAAAAAAAATGGAAAAATCCGAGTGTGCATCAATTATAAGAAGGTGAACGCTGCCACCAAGAGGGACAATTATCCGTTGCCGTACGCCGAGCATATGTTGGAGAGAGTGGCAAGCAAGGAAGCCTACAGTTTCCTGGACGGCTTCTCAGGATACAACCAGGTGCAAGTGCACCCTGCTGACAGGCATAAGACTGCCTTCGCCCCACTGAGTGGGGTGTCTTTGCGTAGATAGTCATGCCCTTCAGGTTGACTAATGCCCCTGCCACTTTCCAACGCCTCATGTGCACCATCTTTAAGGACATGCTTCGCAAGGAGTTAGAAGTCTTTGTCGACAACCTCTGTGTCCACTCGACATGGGTCAAACACTTAGACAAACTCTGAGCAGTCTTTAAGTGGTGTCGTTTATACCGCCTCTCCTTGAACCCCTTAAAGTGCCAGTTTTGGGTGAAGCATGGATGCATTCTAGGATACGTGGTGTCAAAGAACGGCATTGCCACTGACTTCTCAAAGGTGAGGATCATTGTTGACCTTCCACCCCCAAGCAACTACAAAGGAGTTCAATGCTTCCTAGGCCATACCGGGTACTATCGGCGGTTTGTACTCAATTATGCGTTGATCACCAGACCATTGTACAAACTGCTTATAGTCTTCGAATGGACTGAAGCATGCCAAAGGGCATACGAAGAGTTGAAGAAGGCTCTAACCAGAGCACCAATCCTACGAGCCCCAGATTGGACCATCACCTTCCACGTGCATATCGATGCTTCTAAGTTTGCCGTGGGGCCAGTGTTGTGCCAGCCTAGCGAACACAATTTAGACTATCCAGTAAGCTTTGCTAGCAGACAACTCACTGAGACAGAAATGAATTACTCAACGACGGAAAGAGAAGGACTAGCCATGGTATTCGTAGTGAAGAAATTCCGGCATTACCTCTTGGCCACGCCCTTCACCTTTTTTGTGGACCATCAAGCCTTGCTATATCTAGTAAACAAACCTTGTGCTACGGGACGTATAGCTCGATGGCTCCTTTTGCTTTTGGAGTTCGACTTCTCCATAGTGGTACGGAAGGGAAAGCAGCATTACATGGCTGATCACATGTCGCGCATTCCTACCGGGAAGTCGCTGGGCAAGGTGTTATTGATGAACTCCCCGACGCCCATCTGTTTAACCTCTCCAATGAGAGAGACCTGTTTAAGGCTGATCTGACACCATATTGGGCAAATGACATAGTCCAAGTGCTCGAGCACGAACTGCCTAACCGACCAATAGAAAAAGCCCGGCTTAGGAGATTAATCCTCAAGATCCAGCCTTATCAGCTGATTGCAGGCCAACTCTACAGGCTGGGGCAAGACGGATTGTTGTGCAGGTGCATGTGCGAATATGAGGTGCACGATGTGCTCTCAGAAGTGCACAGCGGCATTGCTGGAGGGCATTTTAGCAGAGACACGACATCACGAAAAGTATTGCAGTCTCAATTGTGGTGGCCCACGCTTTTCCACGACGCAACATGATTCGTCAAGCACTGTGACGAGTGCCAACGGACGAAGGTCCCAATTTGCAAGGATCGAATGGAATTAACCCCAGTTATTGCTCGACAACCCTTCGAAAAATGGGGAATTGATTTCATTGGGCCCATTAGTCCTGCAGCACAGTATTCGCAGGCCAAATACATCATTGTGGCCACAGACTACCTCACTAAGTGGGCAGAAGCGCGAGCCACACAAAAAAATGATGCTAGAACGACGACTAAGTTCTTATGGGAGAAAGTAATCTCACGATTCTGTTGCCCCATCGAACTGGTCAGTGATAAGGCACACACTTCATCAATGAAGTGATCGCACACCTCCTGTCCACCTTCCTCATCATCCATCGCAAATCCTCGCCATACTACCCTCAAGAAAATGGCCAAGCTGAATCAACAAACAAGGTTCTCATCAATGTCCTAACCAAGGTCGTTTCTGCTTCACACAGCGACTGGGACAACAAGTTGATGGGAGCTCTGTGGGCTTACCGAACAGCCTATAAAACGGCTGTCGGTCAAACCCCCTTCAGGCTGACATATGGCACGGAAGCGATTCTACCGGTAGAGTTCTTCGTCCCTAGCCTAAGAATAGCACTTCAGGAATGATGGGAAGGAAAGGAGGCATGGACGCAGCGACTAGTTGAGCTCGAACGTCTCTTAGAGACTCGTCTTCTTGCCACCCATGCACTGATCTGCGAAAAAGCCCGACGCAAGAGTTGGTTTGACAAGCACGTCAAGCAGCGCGAGTTTGAACAGGGTGACTTAGTGCTCCTCTACTCAGTTAAAGGGCATAAGCAGAAGATGAAATTTAGAGGTCTTGGACCATTCAAGGTTCGTGCAATCAGCCGAACAGGCAATGTCGAACTCGAGACCTTAAACGGTGAAGGAATAGGCTTCTTCAATGGCATCTGCGTCAAGAAGTACTATCCTCCCACGCATGCTTTGCATGAACCACCAATGTTAGAACCGCTTGTCAAGGTCTGAGTAGCCACACTCACTGAAATCGATGATGAGGATGAGGAAGCTGTGGAACCCGCATACCTTCGTATCACGGTCATGGCCAAACACACATGTGCTTTCACCGCCTTGATCGACGAGGAAGCAGACTTCAACATCCTGACCTACGATCATTGGACTCAACTTGGCCAGCCACAACTTCAACGCACCATTGCAAAATTAAACCCATATGGGGCTCATTCCTACGCACTACTCGGCAAGTGCAAGGCAGCCGTTTCTATCGAGTTTGAGACTGTTCCAATGCTTTTCTACGTATTGCCAAATGCTAAAAATGCAGGCACAGAGTCATTGTTGGGGCGCACCTTCAAAAAGCAGACCCACTACAATGTCGACTACACATCGCAGCGCATCCACCTAGCAATAGGCAAAGTTCGCATTGTTACAGCTTTCAGCAAGGGCTGCGCGACCTCATCCCGGGCCACCCAACCACCAATAGAAACACCCGTAGGCAATTCTAAGGAGGGGGGTGGAAAACGGCCGCCACTTCCCGAGTCTCATCATCTGCAACCCATACTAGCCCAAGCTGAGGCCCCACAATCTCGCCTCCAATGGGTGCCTAAACAACTGCAACAGCCGCCAAGGAGTTGACGCTCCTACTCTCAGAAGACCAGAAACTCTAAACCTAGGAGGCCCAAACGCAGCCACAGGAATAGATGTGTAATCAGTCAGAGGTGGGTCCCCAAGGCTCTCTTGCGTGCACAAGGCTACTATGAGGGCAATTCTTGGCTATGGATACCTAAAGCACACATGGCCAGAGGCACCACTCGCACACCGACCTCAAGATCGATCATCCCGAAAACTGTAAGATCTCGAAACCATGAGGCCGCTGTTAACCTAGTTTCTGTCCCAGCGACCCAATTGCAAGCTCCTAAAGTCTTACCACAGCAACTCTCCGTAGTCAAAGGCTCAAGTCCTACAAAGCCCCAACCGCCCGCAGGCCTTAGGCCCTCTTACGAGCGGAAATCCTTTCTCTCACTAGCAGCTGATTTAGCTGAGGAAACAGGGGATGATGTGGTGGATTGCATTAGACGACTGGACGCTACTTTTGTGTCGCTAGGTCTGAGCTACAATCGCCTCGACTTAGGCCTATTGGATGAATCCTTCGCAGTCGAAGTTCAAACGATGCCTTGTTCTTGGGAAACATTTGAATATGCATTTGCAAAAGCCCCTACCTCCGCAACTAAGTTGCTCAGTGGTGAGATCTCAAAAGAGCAGACAATCAAACAGTGCCTCATCGTGTTGTATGATCATCGAACCACCTTTGCCATCACTGACCAAGAGGTGGAAAAGTTGTCAAAACTAGCTGAGACGAAATCCCAATTCTTAAGGCATTGGTATGATCTTAGACTGCAATGGGAAGTTGAAGGATGCTGAGTCATGACCAATGCCGAGCAGCGACATGCTATCAAAAAGGCAAAGTACGACCCCACATACGTCACGCCGACATCATATCAAGTGTTAACCATGTTGCGAGGCCGTCCTATAGAAGACCACATCAAGGGGCACCCCTACCTCGACCGACTATTGACTGAAGAAGAGTTACACATTGCTAGCTGAGTCAACTCAGACGACTTTCTAACTGATGTTCTCACATCCATCACTCAAGCGGGGATTAAACCCTCCAACTTGGACCACGAAGCCCATCTCGAATACAACCCCAACTTCTATACCTGGCTCCTTCACAAGTAGCCAACCATGCCAAAATACCTACACCTTCTAACCCTCATCCTAGAAAGGATTCTTCTCAGACTAAAAGGGGAAGGGGTAAGGTGAATCAGATCAGAAGTAATAAAGCAAACCAAAGCTACGAAGTATGCAGACATGCATTGGGAAAAACGGATGGGGTAGGAAAGAGAGCATAAAAACTTTGAATTAAAAGGCAGAAAGTCAAAGTCTGAAAAGTGAACCTGCACTAGACTTTAATGAGTTCATTTAGAAGCATAAAGTTTTTTCTGTTTTAGCGATTACTATGTCGTAAGCACTAACGGAAATTACGGTTATGACAGGAACAAAAGATGTCACAACAGGACCGAGCAAACCGACTCCCCTTCATAGAGGAAGAAAGAACGCGGTACAACATCAACCTGGAGAACCGCGCCTATAATCAACTGAAATTCCAGACTATCCACAATTTGGAAGAATTAGTGGCCAAAGAAGAGGCGGCCAGGAGCATCGTGGAAAGTTGCAACCTTAAAAATTACATGGAAAGTTTCTCACGAGAACCTGAGCACACAAGCTGCGTAGAATTCCTCAGGACCTACAATCCCGATGGAGAGTGCGGCACTGTCACAGTGGGGAGGGGACAAAATGCTAAGCAGGTGCTATTCCATCTAACCCCGGCCTTGGTGGAGAAGGCACTGGGGCAGGAACCGAAGGTGGAGAAGAAGCAAAAGAGGGACATGTATGCCATGCTGGGGATGCGGAAGGAGCAGGTGCTGACGAACGATGGCATCAGTATCCAGGACATCCCCAGCGCAGAGACCAGACTACAAGCGAAGCTCGTACATGTGCTCTTCTCCAGCCAGCGCTATAACGCGCTGATGCACAGGATCAGCGTACCAATCCTAGGAACCGTAGCGGCCCAGACCCTGCATGAAATCGACTGGAATGGCTACGTGAGCAAGACTATTGATCAGGCAGCCTGAGCTCTAGCATTAGGAAGCCTGCCAGCAGGAGGAGAATGTCGAAGGCTGCAGAAAGAAAAAGGGCTTCCTCCAAAGCCTCATTCATTGCATATGGGGGCATTTTAAAGGCGCTTATCCAGGAGGCTGTAAAGGAAGCAGAAGAGGGGGAGGGAGAAACACCCGACTGATCACCGCCCCATCAACACCAGGACAGGTCTAGCGATAGGACGGAGACAGAGGAAGAAGGGGAAGAACAAAAGAGCAAAAAGCAGGTTAAGGAGACTAAGAAGAGAGTAGCGCAGAAGAAGAAGAAACAGGATGAAGGCCGTAGAAAGGAGAGCGAGGACTTAAATAAAACAAAACGACAATCCCTCAAGGAAGCTGAGGAGAGAGAAAGGAAGAAGAAGCAGAAGAATAAGAGACAATAGAACAAGTAAGGCAGGCTAAAAAGGCATCTAAGCGGGAAGCCGAAAGGAAAAGAAAAGAAGAGCAGGAGGAAAAAGAAAAACTAGAGGAAGAATGCAAAAAGGCCGAGGAGGAAAGAAAAAGAAGAGTCACGGAGGAGGATGAGAAGTTACGAAGAAAGGAGGAGGAGGACCTGCCAGAAGCTACCTGCTGGTCAATCGAGCAATAGTGCAGGGCAGATGACCCAAAAGCCTGGAATCAGCCCAAGGAAGAGAGGCCTAGCTCCAGCATGTAGGCCCCAGAACCCGCGCCCCCTACAACTCCAGAAGGCAAAGGCAAAGTACCCCTACATCCCATCCCCACCCTCATGGCGCCCCCCGTTGAAACCACTACGCCCACCCCTAGCATCCCCACCAGCTTGGAAGTGTCCAACTTGGTGGCCTGGATGCAATACTTCATCAGCAAGGAAATGGCCCAAGGGAAAAGCACGGAGATGATGACCATGGGACCAAAAAGGCAAGCTGTTGTAGATGCTGAATCAAGGCAGGATCAAAAGCGCCCGCGCATGGAGGCCTCAACCACCCCCACCCACACAACAATGACACCGCTAGCCAGTTACGACGAATATGTCACTGAGCTGCTCTCCCAACTGGAGAGGACCAAGGAGGAGAAAAGGACGGCTGTGGTGGCTGAGTTGATGGCAGAAAAAGAGTCAGTGGCGGCTTTCCAATTGGAAAAGACCCACATTATCGCCATGCAGCAACGCCAAATCTTTGAACTCAAGCAAGAGCTGAAGGCCAAAGAAAATAAGGAAGAGAGTTACAAGCAGCAGCTGGAGGACGAGAACCAGGAACTCTTGCAGATGCAGCGGGAGCATAAACTCCTCCTGATGCAATATAAGGAACTGGAGTCAAAGCATAAGGAACTGGAGTCAAAGACCGCTACCATTGAGCAAATGATGGGGGAGCTGAACGCCAAGAAAGAGGAGAGGAGCCAAGAGAGGGAGGAGCAACAAAAGAAGATCGAGTCTATCTCCGATCAGCTATGTCTCAGGAAGACAGAACAAGACAACATGAGCAGAGAGCTCAAGGCCCAAGAGTAGAAGCTCGTAACCCTAGCTCAGAAGCAGGGGGAGAGCATGGAAGGCATGAGCAAAAGGGCCGAGGAATGGGCTATGCAAAACGAGGCGCGGGTGAAGGCTCTGGCGCGGTGCCTCGCCTTGGTGGAGAAGGAAAAAATCTTGGCAGAAAGCAAAGCAAGTGCCATCCAAACAACCTTCACTGCCCAACAACAAGCCTTCCTCAATACGCTGCTAGATACAACTCAACCAGAGGGAGCGGAGCCATTGGAGGTGGTAAAGAAGAAGTTAAGCATTGCACGCAGAGCTCTGCATGTGGGGCTGCAGATGCCATCCCAACCTGCGGAGGTAAGGCTGGGCCTAGAGGAGCAGCGCAAGTATCTACTAATGGCCGACCTAACCCCCCAGGAGGCAGATGCCCTCGGCTTTGAGGAAAGAACACTACCAGAAAACCGGCAGGGGGAGGAAGTCGAATTCAGAATTGACATGAACAGGTTCAGAGAAGATGTAATTCCGCGTCCCCCCTCGCTGCATGAATAAGATCAGCAACAACCCGACTCGCCCCTGGACAGACAGGCCATCCTTAAAGAGCGGCGGAAAAAGCTGGTGGAAGAGGCCAGAAAACAGCTGAAAGCCAAGCCCGTCGTGCAGCCATCCGCTCCCCTCCCACCATGCCCCGAAGACCTACCTATGCAATTCCACGCCGAACTGGTGGTCTGGGAACGGCAAGAATTGGAAAAGGACCCTTTCTCCTTTAATTTTCTTATGCCTGATAGTTTGAGAAGGGTCCTGCTGATCAAGGCGATGGAGGAGGTGATAGCGGCTGGCAGCCGACCAGGCCAAAGATGGTTGGAGGACAGAGCAAAAACCCCCACCTTGTGGGGCACGGAAGAGTCCGAGTTCTTGCAAGATAAGATCTACGAGGTACCACACACGGTGAAGGGCTACGACTGCCAACCCCTTTGGAGGAGGTGAATATGTAATACCAACATGTTCGCCTGGATGGCTTTTTGTAACACCCTACCCCACGAGCAGAACGACCCCACGTTTATGGCGTATCCCTGTAGGGTAGGTGTGGATTTTTTTGCCACCCTCCATGGGCGGCACGACTTCCCCATTATCTACAATGCCAACGCCACTTCCTTTGAAAACGCTCTACTCTTTGACCTAGAAAGCCTGCCTACCTCCATGACACGTTTTCTTGCGGAGTTCTCCTCCTGCCCAGATCTCGCATTCATAACCACTTGTAATTACCTTAGGCTCCTTAAACTCTTACTTAAACAAGACCCGGCACCGCAAGAAAGCGGCTTGCCTCCCCTCTTTTTTGATCCTAATGCTATCGATAGTTGCGCCATGACCCGCTTAATGATGTGGGCTAGCCTTCTACCTTCATTTTGCCTAGCGCTCCTAGAGGATATGAGCGACAGCCAATTCACTAGGTGCAGCCACCCCTTCCTATCCACCACCTCTCTCCATGTCCGCATGAACCTGAAAGGGTACATGCAGAGCCATCAATTTTATGCAAATCCATCCGCCCGCCCTCCCCTCCTCATTCTGACGACGAAAGCTAGCCTTGGTTGTTCTACTCCTCATGTAATACTATCTCGCAATGTGGAAAAAAAAAAAACTACACCTAGGGGTCCTTAAGTTAGGCGTGTCCAGTGACCTCGATTGGCTGGCTCCACTCCTAACGCCCTAGCCCTTTTGATCCCCCCACATCACGCTTAGGGCACATCAACGGCAGGACACACCTGGGGAAATAACACTCCCCTATGGTTTGACCTGTCACCCTAAGCCACTAGCACCACTCCCCCTTGGCACAAATGGGGTCCTCAAGTGTGGGACATCACCCTGGTCCAACCCACTTCCCCATTTCACTAGCACGAGCACACCGCACCAACACGTTGACAACAGCCACCTCCCTAGATAGAGTCTCACACCTTCTTCTTCAAGTCCACCACTTCCACCCAACCACCAACTTCAGAGGCCCTCGTTCACCCATGCAATCCACTGCGCTGCTCCAACGACCATCGTTCTTGAGTTGCCACAAACCCCTAAGTCTCCATGCTACCCTTAACCTTACACCCACGCCAAAAGTGCCATGGGACTGGCACCTCTCTAGGAGGGGGTAATATTAACCCCAAGTCAAGGTGGCGAAGCCAAGATGGCAAAAAATGGAGAAAAATCAAAGGAAGATGAAGAAAAAGAGCGAAGACATGCAAGCGGCCCCTAAAGATGGACCAGGGCAAAAAGAGCAAGCATAAAAGAAAAGGCACCTCAAAAACTCGAAAAATCTTTGTAAAAGAGCGCCAGGCCCCCTCCTGTGCCCATTGTAAAATATTAGACGGGTGTAGGCTAGAGGCACGGGGCTAAAAGAGGAAAATGGAAAAAGAACCTTGCCACAATGGCCGGTCATGTAAAAAAGGGGTGGGCGCCCATGGGATTTTAAGGTTTGTATATATAAAGTTCAAAAAGTGAATAAGAGATCATTCTTGTGTGTGGCAAAAAGTGGCTCTCATCTTCTTCTTCTTCTTCTTGTTCTTTCTTGCTTGAGCTTGTGCTTGAGAGAGGGAGTGTGAGAGTGTGAGGGAGTGAGTGTGTGAGGGTGAGGGACCGAGGAGGAGAAGCTCTCCATCTTCTCCTCTCTTCTTCTCTTCTCTTCTCTTCTCTTCTCTTGCTCGCGGTGATGGAGCTTGGAGCGTGGAGCTTGAGGATGGAGCTTGCTTGAAGCTTGCACTTGGATCGTGGAGCTACCGGAGTGCGCGGGAGAGGAGGTAACTCGAACGGCATGGAGTAAGCTCACTACACCCGTAGATATGGATGGCGTGTCGGCTATGTGAGAGGTAGCCATTAGTGCTCGGCTTGGAACGCTTGAAACAATAAGCGGTCTGTGGGTCTTGGCGGTTGAGCGAAAGCTCCCACAT
The DNA here is from genome assembly GCF_053477565.2 of Lygodium microphyllum. Taxonomy (NCBI): domain Eukaryota; kingdom Viridiplantae; phylum Streptophyta; class Polypodiopsida; order Schizaeales; family Lygodiaceae; genus Lygodium; species Lygodium microphyllum. Next base: position 22,859,377 of record NC_141140.1, on the reverse strand, counting down.
TACTCTACTAATAATGCATGCAAATTCAACTCCCCAAGGTATTCTAATTTGTATATGTCATACCAACTTGTAGCAGACGGTATTAGCTAAATGTGTAAAAATATCCCATAATGTTTTTGGTCACATAGGATTATTGCAATGCTCCTCTCTAAATATGTAAAAATATCCCATTATGTTTTTGGTCACCTAGGATTGTTGCAATGCTCCTCTCTCTTTCTCTCTCTCTCTCTCTCTCTCTCTCTCTCTCTCTCTCTCTCTCTCTCTCTCTCTCTCTCTCTCTCTCTCTCTCTCTCTCTCTCTCTCTCTCTCTCTCTCTCTCTCTCTCTTTGCCTGCTACTCGCATAACAACTCTTATATTGCCATTACATGCCTCTCGTCAAGAATTTTTGTTTCAATTTTTTCTAAGATCCAAAACAACATTGTCAAATTATGAGAGCTCCATGTGTGTGTATGCATGTGCGTGTGTGTGAAAGATCACCATTTAATCAATCTATCTCTCTTTATCTATCTAAACTCAATCGATAATGCATTGTGAAGAGGAGATGTGGCTAATAATGATGTTGTGTTTAGAGGTAGTAAGGCTCTACTATTAGGAACCTTCGTCTACTTCATTCTCCTTCCATGTGTTCTACAAGCTGTGTTCGGTGCACGAACATATTTTCAAGACTGGTGGATATTTCACAAACAGCACACATTGTACGTTAAACAAAAACCACACATTCTACATTGTGCCACAACAAAACATTTGGCTTTGTGAAATTGATGTGTGTGATAAACTATTTCAAAGGCATTTCAATATGCCATACGCATCATTCCAACATCTTCTTTGACTAGTGGTGCCCTTTTGGTCTATAGAAAGTGATGTTGACAAGGTGCAATTGCCTGTTGAGAACTTGAGAGAACATTGAGTCACACACTATTTCACCTCACTCATAATGAGTCCACATACCATATAGCCAACACCTTTGGGATTGGCGAGTCCAATATAAGGGAGTACTGCCATATAGTTACAAAGCCACATCTTAGCTTCATCTCTATTCCATCTAGTGAGTGTCTTAAAAATAATTGTTGACTTCTAGGCACTAAACTTTATTCCCTTATGTATGTGGGTCAATCGATGGTAGCCACATTAAGCTTGCAAGGAAGCCTAACATTGAGGATATACTTGTGTAGTACTAGTGTAAGCACCACTTCCACTCTGTCCTCCTTCATGAAATATATGATGTGCATAGACATATATGGGATGTTTGATCATGGTTCTAGGAGGTGCCAATGACATGGGGCACCACAAAGCTTCATCCACTTACAGGTGTTTCAAGGAATGGAAAGTCTTGTGTAGAAGCCGATTCTTCATGTATAAGGAGTGTGCATCATACCTTTCCTTCTTGCAAACTTTGGATATGGAGCTTGCAAACACCTTATCACACCATTCAAAAAGTCCCACCCTCCTACAAGCGGCGATTGGAAGCTTCTCACTTTCCACCTCTCTAGAGGTCATGTGTGCATAGAGAATGTGTTTGGTATGCTCAAGAATTGCTATCACATTCTTAGAGACATTGACATGAATCTAGATTGTGTTCCCATGTATATTATCACTTACTATGTTCTCCACAAATTTCTTCTGGATAATGCAAGTGCAGACCTCATAGATGATTAGTTTGATACCTATCCAAACAATGCAAATGTAGTGTGCAATGTCACAAGATTAGCATGTGTGGGGGGTCAAACCCTATGTTGTGCTAACTTCGAGGAGTGGGCTACCTAAGTTGTTCTTTGAGACACCATGCCATCTATCATTTTATGTGCTAATGTCACAAATCTTCTAATAAAGAGCATTTTGACTCCTCTTTTTTTCCATGTTTTACAACCATGCATATGATGCTTATGTATTTCCATGCTTCTTTAATAGTTTTGTGTAGCATTTTGTACCCTAAAAACATGTCTTCCTCTGTATGATGACTATGTATCTTCATACTTCTTGCATACAATGATTATGTATCTTCATTCTTCTTTAATAGTTTTGTGTCACACTTTGATACCCTAATAACATGGCTTCCTATGTATGATGATTATGTATCTTCATGCTTTTTTATTAGTTTTGTGTTGCACTTTGATACCCTAATAATGTGGCATCATGCATACAATGATTATGTATCTTCATGCTTCTTTAATAGTTTGGTGTTGCAATTTAATACCCTGATAACATATTTTCATGCAAATGAACACTTTAATACCCTAACGACACGACTTCATGTGCATGATAAATATGTATCTCCATGCTCCTTTGATACTTTCACATTGTGCTAGCAAGTTATGAGTAATAACTATAAATGAAGTATAGCAATGATACCAAAAAATGATAATAACTTGAGATTAGTGTCTTTAAAAGAAAAATGACAATGACTTCAAAAAAACACTAGTAACATGGGAAAAATAGTTGCAAATTAGGAACTAAAAGGGCCTACGGATGCCATAAATACATCATCCTAGTTTTGCTTTAGTGGGGTGTTCCATGTTGGTGCCAAGAGCTTTGCAATCTCCAACTACATCTCTATGCATTTCAACTCCACCTCCTTGAAATGCAATATCAAAAGACCATGCATTGTGCTCCAAAGATGCGCCAAGAATCTAGAGGTTATGCTAACTTCTATTTCTTGGTCTTCTGTTCTCGACAATGTTGGCAACCTACAACACTAGGTGTAACATCATCCAAGCTATTGTCATCAGCTCTGAATGGGTTACTGGAGTCTGCCATGGAGGCACCCTTGTTCAAAACTACATCCATTATTGTTATGTCTACTGCTTCATCCTCCATAGCAACCTCCTCGTCCCTTGCCAAGGACATAACCTTAAGAGACATGACGCCCTCCCCGTTCAAGCCTCCCTAAAGCTCTGATACCTTGGGGTGCCATTTAGCAAGTCTGACATTCTACAAAAGTGTTCCCATCTTAGCGATTCAACACCCAAGGATGCCTCCTTCTAATGTTCTTCCATAAACTTTTTTTTTCATTCTCTCACTTATCTTTACATTAAGTCACTATGAAGTCAGTGTTGCACTTTATATTGAGGTCTCATGCAATGCCAGCCCAGTGTTTTGCCTTCAAGTTCCCTTTGTTGAGGCTAATCCACTTGTCCTTGTTGAGGTTAAGTAGCATACTGATTTCCAAAGGGTTTCCAAATAACTAAAATTTTGAGAACTTTCTTTTTTGAGGGGGTGGAGCTTCCATATCAAGGAAGGAGTTGTACATGTCCTTAGCATGATAATTGCAAGAACGATAGCCATCTAAATGTCATATCAAATAAAAGGAAAAGGTTGTATGAACAAGACAAAGAAAATCTAGTAGAGAAACTGAAATTCATACATTATGGCAATCAACAACTTAAGGAAATGGGACTACCTCATCTCAAACTCCTTCAATGTCAAGCATATGACCAATCCACAAGATAAGGTTACACAAATGCCTTAAAACCACCTAGAGTGGCATTACCACCAACTAACTATCAAGATCTGTGCAGAGCTAATTCATCGATGGAAGGAAATAATGAGGAATCTTAGGAATAGTAGGACAAGGAGCCACAAGAAGTATTAGAAACATCCACATATAATCAAGATTATTATAATAGGATGATGAAAATTATTAGGCCTCAAACATAGAAGGTGCCAAATATTCCACTATCAATAGACCTGTTAACACCGCCATCTAACAATTTCAAAATTGTCACAAGACTAATATTGCCAAGACTTAAAAGAATCCAACTTATTTACACCATAGATGCCCTCATCAAGATGGTTATAGATATCGAAAGAAAATGGTTGAAGGAAGAATATGTAGTAGCATTTGGTGAAGCTTGCAAGCGTAGAAAAAACTTTAAAGTAGCACAAATTATAGGGATGCATGGAAGGTGCAACCAAAATGACATTGCACTTTCCTAGAGATAGACAACCATGCCTACTTTAACTTATGTAACACTATTTGATGGCAAAGGGCTAATGTAACTTTTTTCCATATGCTAGATGACACATACTCAATTATGACCCAAAGGAGCATGAGAGATACAAATTTCGTAGGATCCCTAATGTGAATGCCACTAAATGAAAAATGGTATACCTATTCTAGTTAAACAATCTTAAGTACTCACTTTCTAACTTCATCAAGAAATTCTAGTCAAACAATCTTAAGGAGTCACTTTCTAACTTCATTAAGAAATTTAAGAATTTCCCTAACCTATCCTTCATCACCATATGTAGCTATATCATATTTCTACTCAAACCACTCTAGTAGAAGCCAAGACTATATGAGGATATGCTATTACTCTTGTTCTTTTATATCAATGGTAGGATTAACCAAGTCACAATAGCACATCTCAATCTCCAAGCATTGATGCTCCAATCATCAACCACTTCTTGATAAGTAATATTCACTTTGTTTTACTAAAAAAATGAGATTTTTAAAAAAAGAAAAGAAAGGACAAAAAAGAGTAAAAGATTCAATTTAGAATAGGTGCATCACATTCATGCACCTAGGGTTTCTCAAGCTTAGAGGTGCTTGGTGGCTTGACCAGCTTGATCCATCTCTAGTCTCCCCTACCTTTTCGTCACAACAAAAATTCAGGGCACCTCAAAGGTTTGGACATCGCTGGGCTTGCTCATTGGCGTAGCTATGATCCAGAATTACACTGCACCACCCACCAATTCACTAATGAGATCCTCAAGTGTGGGAATACCCAAGGAGCTTTAGCATCTATGTTAGACCCAATTTCTAATCGCACATCCACCACCTTCAATACATAATTAGGTAGTCACAATCCTAGGGGGAGCACATTGTTTGGGTTGAAAAGTGTGAATATGAAGTGTGGTGGCCATCAACTTGTAACCTCACATTCCTTGGCAGTAGTTTCTATCCTACACATCACCCTTCCATCCATTGAGCTCCATACCCCTATAGGATTTGGAACTTGAAAAGACCACCATGCCACATTGACAGAACATGGCTAGGAAGGGAACAAAATCTTAACACATACAAAAGAAAAGCTATTGAAGCAAGTTTGAAGCTGATTCAAAGAATAAAGATGATTGATAAAATTTTCTAAAAGAGAAAGCTATTGAAGGCAAGTTCGAAGTTGGATTTGAAGAGTAAACATGATTGATAAAAAGTGCTAAAATCTATATTTCAAAGCTATGTAAATTTTAAAAATCAACTAATATTTAAGGCACCATTCATCCATGACATGCACTTGTAATCTCTCCTATTCATCATCAATTTTGTTTCCAAATCATGGCTACAATACCCTAAATTGGAATGTACAAGGAGGACCAATCACAAGTGGAAAAAAGTAGATGATGCCCAACCTAAGTGTGAAACACTACCCCTAGCGTACATAATATGTAAAGTTGAATTGTAGGCTCATTCTTGTGTGTGTAACTTTTGAGTCTTCTGCTTCTCATCTACTTGTCTACTTGCTTGTTGCTTCCATCACTTGAAAGTGAGGAAAAGAGAGGGAGAATTTACGGTTAAGTGAGACTATTGAGGGTAAATCTCAATCTTCACTTCTTGCTTCCATCTCTTTGTCCCCTCTTACTTCCATAGCTTGAGAGGGTAAAGAACTTGAGTGAGAGGGAGTGTGTGAGGGAGGAGAGTATATGTGGTCAATTGGAAGAATCTCTTATCCATCATCATCATCTTATCTTTATTATTTTTCCCTTGAAATTTGATGAATGGTGGGTGATGTAGATTTGTAGAAGCTCAGGTGTAGCTTAAAGTGTAACACTTGGATAGTGACACCACCAACAACCACTCACGCATTTTGCACTACAACATGAGAGAAGGTAAGTAGGTAATTTCCTATGTTCATGAGGAATAATGAAGAAATATTAGATGGCTTGGAGCTAGAGTACGAGCCAACTAGGTGAGAGATAGTTGAAATATAGGTGATTCAGCTCTTGAAACAATAAGATTCTTTATCCATGCTCTAATGTTAAGCTCTCACAAGGCATAAGAGGGGCCTAAATTGGATAGCTCAAGCTTGTGCCAGATAATGCTAATAGCAATCCATATAATAAAAAGACCATATTAATTGTTGGGGAACTCTAATATAATCACCATTATAACCAAAAACTTACTGATATTTTCCTATGTGCTACCTAGGCAAAGATGTTGAAAAATAAGTATTTCTTAGGAAACCTTTTAAACTACAAAATAGTTACAAAGTGGATGGTACCAACTATTCCCATCAAGTGTGAGGATCATTGTAGCTTTTAGTTAGGCCAACCGATCAAAGGAAGACAACCATTTGTAGCAGCTAAGAGCATTAGCTAGCAAGGGAGGACAATAGTTGGTGATAGACTTGCTCAAAGGCAATACTTAAAACCAATCAACTAGATTACACTATCCACTAAGAAGAAGGAACACAAAGAGAGGAAGGAAAGGTTCCAAGACAACCAAATTAGGAAGCACCATGAAGACAAAAGAACACAAGTTAGACTTCAAGAAGCAAAGCAAGTAGAAGGGATAAGCCATACAAGAGGTTCAGTACCATACCGAGGTGGGTGTCAAAGCCCTACTCCATGCAAAAGGGTACTACTATGGTAATCACATATTTTGGCTAACCAAGTCAATATAAAAATAGCCTCTTATATGTCCTTCATCACAAGCTTGTGAGATACAAAGTCCAAACTAACTCCTCTATGCAAATCAAAACAAGTAGTGATATTGTTAATCTAGTTATTAATGGTCGCCAACTCCCAAAAACCAAAGACTACAAAGTTGATAGTCACCTACAAGACAAAGAACCAATCGATTGAGGGTCCACAATAACAATAGTCCTCAACTAGTGCCACTCTCATACTTGAAAAGAAGGAAGACACCAAAACCCCAATCATGGATCTCGAACAATAGGAGTCCACAAATGTACAAACCTTACAAAGACAACAAAATCCAAAGAAACTAAGATGGGGATAGACCTAAACCATCAACTAGCAAGTTTCAAAGTCAAATAACATCTAGGTAGATTCGATAAGTTCAATAATTCAAAATCTCATGCTAGATTAAAGCCAAATTATCACAAATGATCTCTTTTTAGTATGGCTAAAGATCTAACTCAAAAGAAAACATATGGTTGAGGCTTGTGAGAGATTGATACAATGATGAGCTTACTTCCACATAGCCATGACATTATAGATATAAGAGAGGTTGATGAGGGTGTGGTTAAGGTAGCGACATTACTGTGTGTCACAAGGGAAGATTGAAAACATATCTTTAGCATGCATGAGTATAGGTGACTCATAATATGTTATGACTAACAATATGTTGTTCTTCTTCTATGAGGATCTTGTCTGTAAGACCATTGGACTTAGATGCATATGTCACATATCTCATTGTTACATCATTGGACGTAGATGCATATGAAGATTTTCAATTATAATCTACGTCTCTATGATAACTTGAGTTTCAAGACTCTGTACATAATAAACAAACGTATTTTTCTTTCTATACTAATAATATCTAAACACTAAAAATTTCATACAATACTACTTTCCTTATGACAAACAGGAAATGAAAATTCTTGTCAATTCCTTAATCTAGATTTATTTAACCTCATATTGTACTTATAATTTGATCTAGTGAATTCAAATAAGATAAATAGTTGGAAAGTCTATAAGAGATAGACTTATTTAACTACATGATGCATTTACAATTTGATCTAGTAACTTTGAATAAGATTAGTTGGTGGCAAGTCTACAAGAGATAAACATATGCTAAACTTATAATTTGATTTTGTAACTTCACATAATATAAATAGGTGACAATTCTACAAGAGATATATCCTGAAAACAACTTAATGAAAACAAATGAAAGAGCCTCTTGATTGCTTCAAAACATAGTCATAGTTAGAAGGGAGAAAATCATACTCTATTTTTTAGTCTCTTATTGTTTGAAGTGTTATGACATTGCATTATGATGCAACTCAAAGAGGAAACCATCAAGTCCCATCAACTAAACCCAATGTTGCACATGCTTTCAAAAAAGAGTACCTTGATATATCACTCACCCCTAACACTAAACTTTGTTAAGAAGATTTGCTTCATCAATAGGCTCAAAGGTCTTCAATGACCACATTCTAGCAAGCTTGGTTCTTCTTCAATGACATTATAATCATTAAAGCTTTCCAATCAAAGTGATATTAGCCATGGTCCATCTGCATGGGATTGAGTGTGAGAACTAATTGTATGGCCATGATTAGCTTTTCTACCTCAAATCTCGTAAAAATAAAGCTAAAAGTTAGATTTATGATATTGAATATCATTGTAAAGAAAAAAGAGGGAACGAAATGAAGAGAGAAAGAAAAAGGAAAAATCACTACACCACCTAGAGGTTCTCTAGTTAGAGTTACTCAGTTGTATTGATCAATTGGCTCTGTCTCTAACCCCTACCTCCCAACCTTTAACCCCATGTATACTTAGGGCATGTCAAGCATAGGACATACATATAGAAGCTCTTGCTTGCTTAGTGTTAGATGTGACTCCCTAAAGCACTTACACCTTTGTTTCCTAATAGCTCCCTTCAACATCCTTAATACTAGTAGCAAACCTACAAATAATATGGTGGAAGAGGCATTTTACAATGAGAATATTCCTTATGTACCAACTACCATCTCAATTAGTGGTTGAGTTATTATGGAGTCATACACTTCAACTATCACTTGAATTGACTTCACATATTCACCATCCAACTTTTTCTCTCCATGCATTTCTTTTACATGATTCTATTTTTCTCATCATCAACGATGTTTCATGTCCCTCAATCATGGAGATTATGCTTGCTAATGAACTTCAATAGGAAGCACCAAGAGAATCTATCTTCAATACGTATGTATTATGTAAGCATGTGCACTCAAATTATTGCATTATAATGTATATACCAATCATGTCTTCAAGTATGGGTCATGCCTAGGGAGTTTTTGGAGTAATTTTGTGATAGGCCCATCTCCCAATCCAACAACATATGTTTTCTTCACAAGAAGACTAGCACTCCCCTTACAAATGTGAAAGCAACTACATGTGGGGTAGGTATTGGAGCCAACGGAGAATCTCAGCCCTTCATCTCTACTTTTGAAAAATGAAATTCATCATCCTTATAGACCTCCTTGTTTCCACACCTTTGTGCCATTTCTTTCTAGTTCTATTGTGCCTTGAGCTCATTAGAGTTGACAAAATTTGCAAAAATGGATCATGTTGATACATGGGGAAAAGAATGTATCAAGGAATCTTATGCTTTTAAGGTTTACTACTATGAAAAAATTAGTAGATGTTTCTACATGATTCAAGAAGGAATAATGATTGTAGTACTCCCATATCTCATGTCTTATATCAAGCTACCTATAGAGCCCATTATCACGAAAAACCTAGAATGTACACTATGAGTGTGGATGTGTATGAGGCAATGTATAAGAGCATGCCAAATGAATTTTGAGATTAGGGACAACTTAAATGGTTATATACTTTATTTAATATTGAAATATAGCATTTTTATTCTCTATTTGATAGTTGTCAACAAGGAGTAGCACCTAGAGTTTCTTGCATTGGGAGACAAATAAAAATCAATGACTTGCATACATGTGATGTGGTAATGGGAAAGAAATCTTTGTCATGAATGAATATAATCTACATCAAAGTGAATAAGAACAATTGTTTTAAAAAATTGTAACCATTTCACAATCAAAGACAACATTAGGACCTTGTTTTAAAAATGCAAAGCCAAGATAAGATAATAGTTGTGCTCAACTTATACACTTTTAAATCACCATATTAGCATTAACAACCTTAAATTTTTTAATTGCCTTAGATTTTCAATCTTGTTATTTGTTTTTGCCTAATAGTGGTTAAAGAGTACTCACTATGTCACAAAATGAAGTAGCATTATTAGTTTGCCCTTTTTGAGTGATGGACTAATAACAATGTTGTGCATTAAAGTGTTGTGACAAGTAAAACTAAGTAAAACTAGGATGTGTTCACATTGCCAGCTAGCATTATATGCAATGGTAATTAAGCTTGTTAAGTAGCAATGCTAACAATCATAATCATGAATCTAGAGCTCTTTGTAGCAAATATGAAATCCCCAAATCTACTAACAACTATTACTTGCTATTCGATAGCACTTGTAAATAAACTAGCACTATTAATTAGTAGTGCTCACATTATAAGCGATCTCATCAATGGTAGTCGCCATTGTTAACTAGAAAACTTAACATCCATGATAGTGAATATAATGGAATAATAGCAAATTTGCAAGCAAGTTCTTTTTAAGGACTATTAATTGCTACTAGGTAGCCTTGTTAACTAGCACTTTATTTATACTATTCATATTGTTAACTAGTAATAACAACAATGGAAATTAGCACTATATATTGCTAACTAGCAATAGCACTGGAATTTAGCACTATCAACCAAAAATGGAGGCAAATTTTGACAAAACATGACCCCATGACTATATAAAAATAAATTGAAAGTTTCACATCAAACATTACAATCCAAGTCAACCATGACCATATGACCATATTTTCAACTTCTCTACGAAACAATCTTTGATATACAAATAAATTCTCATTCTCTTCCAAGAACTAAATTATATCACCATCTATGGCTTCCTAGATTATTATGTGAAACTAGCCATTCCTTAAGAAAAGGAGCTACTTGCCTAAGGAGAAAACTCTCATGCTTCAATAATAAAGTGTACTTTATTATTACATGTTACTTGTAGTGACTATAATGCAACAACAATGGCCCTCGTGGGTTGAAGGTCAAAGCCAGACCTTGAACAATTATTTTGTCCCAACAATTAGAAACATAATTGATCAAGCTTTGTAATAAGGTCTTGAAACATCCTAGAGGGTTCAAAGATTTTGAGGACTGTGTATGAAAACTCAAAACCATTCAAAATCACACTACCAAAATCTTTTAGCATCCTTTAACACAAGAGAGGTGGCGTTAGAATGGGCCACCCACTAGAGTCCATCCCTTGAATTGCTAATGATGAAGACTTACAATACATTATACACTTTGAAGAGGAGTAGAATCCCCAGACAAGATGCAATAATCCTTATACTTGTAATAGATCTATATGTCTAATAAAATTAAAAAACATGTTGCAAGAAACCTATATTTGAAATCATAATATTGCCTTTGAAGTCAAATGCATGTATCAGAATAGCACAGTGAAAGCATGGTAGGTCCTAATCCAAAGGACATATGATCAAACTTACCATGTAAATAGCATTAACCCTAGTTTCTCACGAGATGAGGCCATCTTGATTCCTCTAAGGGGAAGAGAGTGTAATGGCTTAAACACTAAAATGAAAAATAAGGAAAAAAAATAGTCATCGTTTATGAGGCCATCGACATCACCATCACTACCATCATCATGCTCATCCCCTCAAAGCATGCCAATAGACTGTCACATGGCAACTCCATTAGAATTAACGTCATGATTGCTTTGATACTACCATCGGCCACTAATAACTAGCACTTAAAGCTTTCTGGGTGGTGAGCCGTCTAGCAAAATGGCCCCCACATGTTGAATCATGATCATCTCTCTGTCATTTCTCTTCATCCCCTATGAAAGCTACATCCCGACTATATTTCCTACCCGTGGAATTATGCCATAAAATCCTCCAAAGATTCTTCCTTAATTTCATTACTCAACCCACCTAAATCAAATTCCCAAATCTCTTAAACTCCTTCATACTTTTCTATGGGTTCTCTTGCTTCTACAATTTTCAACTCAAAGTTCAAGTCCTCCGACAAAGATCGATGAAAAAGGAGGAAACCAAAAAGTGCTGAAAATGATGGCCCAAAATGGCAGAGTCCTAGAGCAAGATAAGACGTTGCACATGTAAACAAGAACCCATCTACACCAACCTCTACTCATATGCCATTGGCTAGATTTAAGTAATTTTGACTAAATTGATCCATCGATTGATTAGTTAGCTATTGTTACTGCTAGCAACAATGAAGGGCAAAGAGTAGTTTCTATCCATCCTTATCTATCCTTATAATATTATGCATTTAGGAGGATATTCAAACTTACAAGGTCCCTAGGATATGAATATGAAATCTTTAGCTAAGAACTAGTTAGGACTATCCCTTTAAAATCCTAACTACTAGGAGTAAAGGTAGATGCCCTACTTACATGTGGTAAGGTATTGTATGCTAAAGCAATGGATCATTTAATGGAAAATTTATAACCTTTGAATGAATGAAGAGGATTTGAGGGGTATCACATCCTAACAATAGGGGAGCTACCATGTATTGATCATACAATTGCACTCAATGAGAAATAATTATGGATTATAACTTCTGAAATTGTTATGATTTTTTATTGAATGTTTATGATATACTTGTTTCTCAGAAAATAGATGGTCTCCTAATTGAGAATAGGTTGATTGCCTTGCTTGTGATTTTTGAAAAGTGATATTCTGCCCAATTGGTGTGGATTCTTGGATGCACACTAGGTCTCTCCCAACACTACTGATCGAGCCCTTCACCAAGGGGTTGGATTTGTCCACAGTGGTGGGTGCTTGGATTGGCCTTGGATGCAATAAGAGGTCTGTCCGTAGGAAGGACATTAGGCTAATAGGCGACAAGGGTGTCAAGGGTGCTTAGGATGTAAATTCCTTGGGCATTAAGGACCAACCTAACCCTTGGGAGCCCAAGATGATCTTCTCGAAAGTTATTGATGCTAGATAAGGGAAAATTGGTTGATTATATGCAAGCACATGTATCTAGGTACCTTGGATATGGGTCTTGATGTAAAAGGGATAGAATATCAACACAGTGTTGCACCTTGGAGAAGGTGCAGATAAATATTATGGGCTACTTAAGAAATTTGGTTGCAATGTGTTAAACTAAATTGTGTTAGGAATAACTAGCAAACTAAAGAAAACCTTAGAGGGAAGCGGGTAGCTAGATTCCCTATGAGTCTTGCCAAAGGCAAGGTGGTCTCAATTTTCTTACAGGCTTCCATCACAATTTAAGCATTAGTCTAGGGAAGTTTAGGAAGAACACATGACTTTCCTCTCATTTCTCACTCTCTTTGAACCAAGTGCAGCAATGGTTTGCTTTGGTCTAAGGGATGATAGCAATGCCACCTTAGAGCTGATGTTAGATGGCTGATACAAGACCTTAGTATGTCAATTAGGTTCTTGTTTTAGGTCAATCATTATGGGGTTGAGGTAGAGCTTCAAATAACTATAGGGTAGACTCAAGTAGTTGAAGATTATAAATATTTGGTTATTCAAACAAGTTCCATACGATAGTATTCTTGATTACTTCTTGATGGGCTACAAAAATACGTGCTATTGACGTTCGTTCATAGGCACGTCACAACTCTCATCAACAAAGGTTCTGATTTTAACATATTGACCTATGTATCATGGATGGAGATCATATAGCCAAAATTAATACCCACAAACATGAAGCTCAATTCATATGGAGCCATTCCTTAAAATCTTGCATGGTAAATGTAAGATTGTGGTAACTATAAAGTCTAATACTTATGTGCTTCTACATTCTTCCAAATGGAGAAGATGCCAAAACGAGATCCTATTGGGAAGACACTTCAAATACCAAAGTGAAGTGCAATGTTGATTACATTGATAGTCATATATACTTGACATTCCTAGGAGCCCAAGATACCTCATCTTGCACTTCTAGGGACCTTGCAAAAGCGAAGAAAAAATGAAACGACCACACACAAATTAGACTGCCATGGGGGATAAGGACTTATTGAGAGAATTACTCAATGGACAAGAGAAGATATTATATCATGTAAGCATTGGAAAACCTTCAATCAAAAACAAAAAACTCTACCCGATATGTGGAAACCCAAGGGAAAAATGATGATAGTATTTAATGCGAACACCTAGTCTCCTAAGGATGTTGAATCAAAGCATAAAACATAAGCAAATGTCAACCATGTATCTAGAAGAGAAACAAACCTTGTGTGTTACTACAATCATAAGCCCAAAAAATAGCCAAAAGGGAGTGCTAAACTAACCACTTGAGATCCACATTAGTAGCATCCCTTGTCTAATACTAGGGTTGCTTCATCACAAGAATCTAAAGCTCCCTAATAGAGTACAACATCTCTAAATTCACTATGGAACTAGCCACAAAATATTGGTCTATTGATGCTAAACTTGTGGCCAAAAACATCTAGCATTAGAAGAATTACAAGGCTACAAAGATGAAACATTTATAGATAAATATCTAGAATTTAATGATCAAATGTGTCATCCAATGCATACATCCATACCAAGCTCATAGTTGGCAAAAATCCTAACTATATGAAGCAAAGAATCTATAATTGGAAGAAGTGCTAGCAATTCATACCAACCTTACAATATCAAAATGCTACACAATTGCATAAAATCTTCAATGGCTTGGTTAGAGCATATGAAATGATTGACATGGGTGCTGCCAACAAGGATGTATCAAAGTGTTATTGTCACATTGACTTCTCGTAGATCAATAATCCATACAAGGAATCTATATTTGCCACACGACAACTTCAAATCACCCTATACTTAGTAAGGTTTTGCTCAAAGAGAAATCTATTGTGAATCATTTTGGAAGGCCCAATCCACTCTAAAATATCATTGTATACCCATGTGCCTTAACATGTAGGTCATATGACTTGGATCCCTTAGCAAACCTACAATTTAACCTTGACCACAAGATTGGGTTCATGTGAGTTTGTATCACGAGTGGAGCAATTTGATACAACATAATGCTCACATCAAATCTATTGGAGGAAGAACCAAGCATCATACAAGGTTACTAAGTTACAATAACACAAAAAAGCTAAGGCCATTTGAATGTAGGAAACCATAACTTATGAAGATGGTCTACTTCCTAGTGCAATAATGGATGAAGACTTGCACCTCAAAGCCCAATTTTTCCACATCATGTTTATTTAAGTAAGGCCTACCATATATATGATGGTAATCCCCAAAGACATTATGAAAGACCTTGTATTTAGAGGGATTGTAGATCAAAAGCTCAAAAGCTCAATGATCTTTCAATTCATGTCCATGAAGCTATGGTGAGAGCCCAAAAGTCCTCATCTAAGACCTTGAAGATAGGATAAGTAGCAACAGGGCAAGAAATGCCATGATTATTTATGGTAATGCTCTATCCAAGGTTATTAATACAGCCTTCGATATGCCCAATGCTCTATCCAAGTTATTAATACGCCCTTGGATATACCCCATACTCTATCACCCATTCGATAAACTTAAGAGGACCCATCAATCCAGAGTCTTGAGCCTTCCAAGGGATATTGCTTTTGCTAATGAAATACCACATCTAAAAAAATAGTGTGCATACTATGGCAAAATATACATATTCACAAATTTACTTTTTCTTCCATATTTAGAATCATAAGAACTAAACATTTAAACATTGAACAACATGAACAAGCTGCACATTCATGAATATTACCAATATCGATTTTTCCATGTCATACTTTTAATTCTAGAAATCCTTTCTTCACCATAGAGAAAAGGTATTCCCTAATGATGATTGTATAACTTCAAAAAATTATGCCACTCTTCATTGTACACCATCAATAGTCCATTTATTGTGTCATTGTGCAAATATGAGCATATATTTGGGACACATGCACTGACTTTTCTTGAATGAAAGTTGTGGCTTCACTCTACCTGTAGATTAGTTTTATCAATGATAATGGGAAATACCAATATATACTCATGAGGGAAATGGTGGCATTAATAAAGCATTGTATGCATTCAATATCTTTTTCCTAATTTTTTCCTTCTTTTACAGTAGAATAAGATACAACATATGATGGTCAAGAAAATCCTAAGCTATTGATAATGCTTTATCTTTATGTCTATTATGAACAATCTTATATTATTGATTAAGCACATCATCATTTATCCCATGTTCATCATGCACAATAAATACTAGTTGAAATGCATGACAAATGCCAAATCATCAAACACATCTCAAACACAAAATTTCACATTTATAACCCTTCCATTAATGTGTGTTTAGTCTTATGGTCTAGTTTTCTCTTTTCATCTAAAATATGTAGATAAGTAAGGTATCCAAACACATACGATACATTTTCATAATACTTTCCCATGGTGTGCTCATATATATCATTGCAATAGGTGTCTTATTTTATCTATTAGATGTAATGTCTACTACTTCCACCCAACCCTCAATCAATTGGTCTTCTACTCCAATGATGTATGTATGTATGTATGTATGTATGTGTTTATACCTCTACACAATCATCAGTCTCAGTAAGATGTTCTCATTTAGCAAAATCTTAGTTCTTTGCGGTAGTGTTTTATCTTCTTTTTCTGCAACTTTTTTTTGGATTATATGCCATGGAACATTTCCCCTAATGCCATGCATAGCCAAAAAGCGATCACATTCATTTGGCATTCTCCTCCACTATTACACATCGAGTGCATTTTATCTACCAACCAACATATGTTTCAAAGTCCTTTAACATGTCCAACACTCCTTCATGGTGCTTCAAGAAGTAATTTCTAGTATACCTACAATAGTAATGTCGTAGTCACCATAAAAGTAACATATCATCTAGATCCTCCCATCAATATCTTGTATGTGCTAGACCCCACACATATGATTGTATAAACTACAATGGGCATTAGTTATTATTGGCATGCTATAGAAAAGGTAACCTTTCCTATTTACCAAGCTGGCATATTACGCACACAAGTCCGAAATCACAAAGCTTAGAGCTTGGTACTATGCACACCCTAATATCATTGGTTGCACAATTGTGTACTTGAGTTTTATAGTTCTTTTTCACTATCTTTGATTGTATATATGTGAGCTTTGGCTTGCTCCTTCATTGCTTGTGTTCTTGTGGTGCCACCTTGCCATGGTTCCAACTTATACCTCCAAGCAACTTATTGATGATTTAAAAATGTAACTTGGCATGGCCTTTTTCTTAGGAACATTCATAAATCAACTACTATATTCAACCATATCTTCCTTTTGAATGATGGTAATAGTCTCTTCTTTAAGCTTAGTAATGAACAATTATCTAATTTGCAATAGTTTTGTTTGAGCTACTTTATAGATGTAAATATGTTTTGTTAATTCTAACACTTTTTTTTTCACATGCACAATAGTCTTGCTTTTTATAGTTCTTTATCTTTCCAGTCTCTAATGACACCCATGTAGGTACTAGTATCTCCCTTGTACACACAAGCCTTGTGAACCAAAGTCATTTCCTTAAATTCTTTCCATCATCTAACGACACCCATGTAGATACTAGTATCTCCCTTGTGCATACACAACCTTGTGAATGAAAGTCATCTCCTTAAATCCTTCCTCAAGTGGGTCGTATGACTAGAAGGACCACATTAATGCACAATCCATCATTTCAAGATTGGTCAAAGCACTCACCCTTCTCAACATTATTGATAGGAAAGAAGATAAAGGTTTTTCACATTGTCTCTACTAACAAATGCACGGTGCCATCTATCACATTTTCCTTTCATATCTCCTTACTTCTTCCATGGTAATTATACTTTGAATCTCTATTCTATTATGATTAACATGTAGGTACTAGTATCTCCCTTGTGCATACACAACCTTGTGAACGAAAGTTATCTCCTTAAATCCTTCCTCAAGTGGGTCGTATGACTAGAAGGACCACATTAATGCACGATCCATCATTTCAAGATTGGTCAAAGCACTCACCCTTCTCAACATTATTGATAGGAAAGAAGTGATGTCAAGAGGCATATTCCACGGTGGATTCCGTGAGGTTTTGCGGTGGATTCCGTAAAATTTTATTATCGGGGCTTATACACAAAGTGGATTCTTTGTGCAAAAAGTCGATGGGGACGCCTATCCTTTTCGGACATTTTGTTAATTTAATATGTAAGTGGGTGATTCCATAGCAGGTGATTCCGCAAAATACATATTTAAATTAATAAACGTTTATGAGTTTAGAGTGCGCACTCGTAAAATTAAGGTTAGGATTGATTTCTAACCAATTTATTTTTGTAGCTGAAGACTGCTAGGTATTCACTTTTGTCGGTTTAATTGTGTTATTTTTCTAACAATTGTGAATGCTTCAGTTAATGTGTAGAGCAAGCAGCGGTGGCATTGGGAAGCATTGGAGGATAGCGTGTATTCAAATTGTCGTCAATTTTTTATGGCCGTGTATATCTTAGGCATGGCATCCATATTTTGACGCGTCTATTTATTAAAGCGCTTGATAATTATTTATTATTTTTGTATGCGCATGGACGCACGATTTAAATATTTGTATTGGACATTCTATTTGGGTACCGCCTGACTTCTTGGGTGCCCAATAGCTTTAATTCTTTAGTGACACAAAAGCAAACACAAAAGCTAAAGAGTGCTAATTGTAAATTGGGCTATTTCTTGAGCTTGAAGATGAATAATATATAAAATACATGCTTTGTGAAGCGCTCACATAAGGCATGGGGAGAGATTGCACCCAATTAGTCTCTTGTTCATGATATGCAAGCTTTTTTCATTGTTTTTTGTGCAAAAAGTAGAGTTCTTTTGTTCTTGGGGACCTGACGCTCACTACACGCGCATACGGCGTCCGATCTGTGCACCAATGGTATCAGAGCAAAGCTAAGATCAAGAGCCTCCAATCGCTTACCATCTCGCGCGAAGGCAGAGCTCTTGGAATGATTGAGCTCTATAGTCAGTCTCGTAGCAAACGGTTGATACCAGCGTGTTCCTGGCAGTCAAGAACCCCCTTCTGTACCCTCTGATCACGAAGGACCTCTCATGATAGTAGGCAAAGGACTGGCGGCAAAGCTTCTACGTCAAGTCGTTTTGTTTGAGAAGTTACAGAGAAGAAAAAAGAGAAGTTTATAAATATTAAAGTGTCAAGCTTAAGGCTTAAACTTTAAAAGCTTAAAGCCCTTCAAATCGTCGATTCACTGCAGCAGTATGTCGTCAGAATCAACGGCGTAAAAAAATGCCCCTCTCCCCCCCTCAAAAAGCGAAATGGCGATACATATTTCCTTAAGCTTCATAAAGCTCAAGTCCATTAAGCTTAAAAAAGCTTAATCACCTAAATCACATTAAGCTTTCAACTTACTCAACCAACAAGACTTACTTTCCTAGTGGCCGTTTATACTGCTTGTAAGCTGAACTGGTTTTGGAGCTCCAAGAAGTCCATGTTCACACTTACAATCTTGCTGAACCAGTTTCAACAAAAGCAAAAGTTCACACGCAAACTATACGCAGTCTATACGCAAATTTATTTTCTTGGAAGACGGTTGTGACATCGAATTTCGCAATCGTAAATGAGAAATACTACAAAAGCCAAACTAATATATATATATACAAGCCTTGTAAACCCGCCTTTGAGCTACGCTCATCCCACTAACAAGGTTTCAAGTGTGTGAGGTCTTTTGGAATTTTGTAGGATGACTGATCAAAACATGGACACTTTTATGGCTGAATGTGATCTACATGAACCAACAATGGAGCAAAAGTTGGATTTGATTATGATGCAGCTTCAAGAGGAACGAAGAGCACGACAAGCTTTGCAAGCTCAATTGGCCAATCTGCAACGATCTACCACCGACCAAGATGGATCGCAACCTGAAGATCTTATACGAGGTACCATCGATGCAACACTTGAAGCCCAATCTATTCAGAAAGAAACAAAGATAAGTAAAAGAAACTTCAAATTTTGTACTTCAATGGATCACGCGATGGAAAGACTATTCTTGTTTTTATCAATCAATTTGATGATTACTTCCATGCAGAAACATATGCTGAGAATGATAAAATTAAATGTGTCACTAACCATTAGTTGACCGAGGATCCTTATGATGGACTGTGATCTGCAAAAGTGTTGATTGTCCCACTACTTGGGAGACTTTCCAAAATAAATTTTTGCAGAATTTTCTTCTGCCCAATTCCACGAAAAAGCCATCAAACAATGGGATCTTCTACAACAAAGGAATCGTGAACCTATTTCATTGTACACTGAACGTTTCTGAAATGCTCTACTGCAACTACAAATGCTCGAAGATGTACCTAAAGCAACTCATAAACGCAAGTTTATGTCTGGCCTACTTGGACATTTTTATGCGGAAGTCAATATGTTCAAGTTAACCCTTGAATATGCAATTTTCTTGGCCCATGACACTGAAGACAAAATTCGCAGACGAGACAAGCGACCACAACAATTTCCAACTAATGGTAACTTTGGTTCTAAACAATTCAATTCAAATTTTCGAATATTCAATCAAAGTCGTTTTCTCCCATCTTCATTCCGTAAATCTTGGACACGACCACCTGCCTTGCCATCAAACATAAGTCCAAACCCTAAGCCATCTCTTTA
This sequence comes from Lygodium microphyllum, assembly GCF_053477565.2. NCBI lineage: Eukaryota > Viridiplantae > Streptophyta > Polypodiopsida > Schizaeales > Lygodiaceae > Lygodium > Lygodium microphyllum. The sequence goes on along the minus strand of NC_141140.1, from coordinate 22,838,969 downwards.
GTCAAATCCCAACATTCCTAAACTTCCTGCCATTACCAATAATGTATCCAAAGTAAAATCCATAGTTTGATATAAATGCCATCAACTTGGACATCTAACAGCCAATTGTCAATCCAAAAAGCCATCCGTTCATATCAATTATCTGGGAGCAATAGAAGATGAACGTGAGGAAATGTCAGACTTTACGAAAGACGATAACGACATTTGTACTACTTCTGATACTTTGCCAGGTACGCCAACTCTCCATTCCTTATAAACAATGAAATATTTTATGAATGGTAAAGAAAAGACTATTTTACATGATGATGAGAGCACACACAACTTATTTTTGTAAAATTAGTCAAAGAATTGAATTTACATATTGTTTCTACACATTATCACATCAAGACTACATTCCTAAGGACAAGATATAATGGAATACAAGAGGTACATAATTTAGAAATTAAAATTTGTGATTATATTGAACGAAGAAATTTCTTAGTTGTACCTTTGCAGTCTAGTGACATTATCTTAGGAATGCCTTGGCATCATCAATACAATCGTGATATAGATTATTCTACGCATTTAATTAAAATTTATTTTCAAGGAAAACAAATAACACTGCATGGTATACACGATTCCAATAATTTTTCATTGCTTACTCATACTCGTACTAAACATGTATTATGTAAAAGTAGCAAATCCTATTTAATATGGATGAATGAAATTCAAGCTAAAGAAAAACATATGCATTCTAAGCATACACAATTCATTGCCCAATTTCAAGATTGTTTTGCTACTGATTTACTACCTGGATTACCACATTTACGTCCTAAAGATCATAAGCTAAATTGAATTCTTATAACACAACCACCATGTAAAGCACTATATAAACATAACAAAATTGAATAGAAAAAAATTCCAAACCAAATAAAAAAATTACTTAGAGAATTAATTAGACCTAGTAGTTTTCCATTTGGTACACCTGTCTTATTAGTGAAAAAGAAAAATAATACATATCGCATGTGCATTGATTATCGTGCCCTAAATAAAATTATTGTTAAGAATAGATACTCGATTCCTAAGATAGATAATCTTATGGATAAGCTACAAGGATCTATCATATTCAGTAAGATAGATCTTAAATCTGGATATCATCAAGTAAGATTGGACAAATCTGATATATTCAAAACTGTATTTAGAATACAATTTGAACACTATAAATTTTTTGTTATGCCTTTCGATTTAACTAATGCACCAGTCACATTCAATCGTATGATGAATCGCATATTTTTGAAACATCAGCATTGTGTCCTTGTTTTCTTTGATGATATATTAGTTTTCAGTAAAAATGAGAATGCGCATTATGAATATTTGTCTTTAGTTTTGAAGTTATTAAAATACAATCAATTATATGCTAATCTAAAAAAAAGTGAATTTTTCTAAACAAAAATTGAATATCTAAGACATATTTTTTCATCAAAATGTATTAAAGTCAACTCTAAAAAGATAGAAACAATTTTAAATTAGCCGATACCCAAAAATTTGCATGAATTATGTTCTTTTCTAGGTCTTGCTAGCTTTTACAGAAAATTTGTGAAAATTTCTCATTACTTGCATTACCTTTGACAAAACTCTTAAAGAAGTGTATTGTATATAATTAATCTGACAATCAAAAAGTCCTTTGATTTGCTAAAACATGCTTTAACTCATGTTCATGTATTACAATTACCTAACTTCAATAGACCATTCTTCTTGGTAGTTACTAACGCAAGTGAATCTAGAATAGGAGCAGTCCTTATGCAAGATTCTCATCCCATAGCTTACTCTAGCTACAAACTCAAGCCATCTAAACTTAAATATTCTACCTATAACAAGGAATTGCTAGCCGTAGTACGTCAATGGAAACATTATCTAATGGAATCTGAATTCATGATCAAAACTGACCAACAAAGCATTAGACATCTTTTTAGTCAACCACAAATATCTGATCGACACATTAAATGGGCTGCTTTTATTCAAAGTTTTCATCCCCTTATACAATATCAACCTGTAAAAGAGAATGTTGTTACTGATGCTTTGAGTAGAAGACTGACAATTCAAAATATTTTGTAATATCATTTGATTCCCTTATTCCTATGAAAGATACTTATCATTAAGATCCTACTTTTCAAGCTGATTAGAATAAACTAATTACAAATAATTGGATTCTTATTCATCCATTATCTTGCACTAATGGATTTATGTTTTATGAAAAAAGTTTATGTGTGACTGTTCCATTTCGATCATTTGTTTTGCATGAAATTCATTATCCCACATATCAAGGTTATAGAGGAATTATATCTACTTTGCATACATTGATTAAAGATTTTTATTGGCCACATATAGACACTGATGTATTTAACTTTGTATCTGAATGCCTAATTTGTCAACAAGTAAAAAGACACCACGGTAAACAATATGGTTTATTAATGCCATTATCCATTCCATCACGACCATGGGAACAGATTTCAATGGATTTTATTACAGACCTACCTAACACTAAAGCTAATCATGATATGATTTAGACTGTTGTAGACAGGTTCAGCAAACAAGCATATTTTATTCCATGCAAGAAAACCTTAACTGCATCTCAAGCTGCTTAATTGTTTTTAAAAATTGTTTTCACTAACCATGGTTTACCAAAAGTCATTATTTTTTATCATGATTCTAGATTCTGTAATAATTTTTAGATTACTTTGTTTGCTAACTTAGAAACAAAGATTGATTTTTCATCTACATTTCATCATGAAACAAATAGTCAAACAGAAGCTACTAACAGTACTATTTTAGATCTTTTACATACCTACAGTATTTCAAATCCACATTCATGGAATATATATCTATATTTACTTCAGTTTGCATATAATAACACACCATATACAACTACAAAGAAAGCACCATTTGAAATTATTTATGGATATCGATTACCTACACCTATTACATCATTATCAAACAAAATTCAGACTGCTGATGATATTGATAACATGCATGTTACTATTTTTTATGAAGTTAAATAAATAATTACCAAAGTCTAGCAATCATACACAAAACAAGCCAACAAGAAAAGACATGCTATGAATTTTAAAGTTAATGATTATGTTTGGTTACAAATTGAAAAACGCAGATTACAAAGTGTAGATAAACACCCCATTGTCAAATTAGCACCTAGATTTTATGAACCATTCAAGATCATACACAAAATCAATGACAATGCATTTAAACTAAAATTACCATAACATTGGAAAATCCACAACACCTTCCATATCAGTTTATTACGACCTTTTAGAGGATAACTACATGTACACCCTGTTTATGAAAACTCTCCTTTGCTAGATGATGAAACTGAAATCCTTGAGCCTGAAACTATTATAGATACTGACTTTATGACCACTAGAACTGGCCGTAGATATTCTAGATATTTGGTCAAGTTTAAAAATCATCCTGTTGAAGAAGCCCAATAAATGTACGCTAGAGATTCAAGTGTTTTTCCTACACTGTTAGCTCCACATTGAGCTAATAGCAATTGAGGTCAATTGCTATCCCACCCCGAGGGTATAATGCCAGGAGACATATTCCACGGTGGATTCCGTGAGGTATTGCGGTGGATTCCGTAAAATTTTATTATCGAGGCTCATACACAAAGTGGATTCTTTGTGCGAAAAGTCAATGGGAATGCCTATCCTTTTCGAGTGTTTTGTTAATTTAATGTGTAAGTGGGTGATTTCATAGCGAGTGATTCCGCAAAATACATATTTAAATTAATAAACGTTTATGAGTTTAGAGTGCGCACTCCTAATAAATTAAGATTAGGATTGATTTATAACCAATTTATTTTTGTAGCTGAAAATTGCTAGGTATTCACTTTTGTCGGTTTAATTATATTATTTTTCTAACAATTGTGAATGCTTCAGTTGATGTGTAAAGCAAGCAACGATGGCATTGGGAAACATTGGAGGATAATGTGTATTTAAATTATCGTCAATTTTTTATGGGCGCGCATCTTACGCATGGCATCAATATTTTGACGCGCTTATTTATTAAAGCGCTTGATATTGATTTATTACTTTTGTATGCGCATGGACGCACAATTTAAATATTTATATTGGACATTGTATTTGGGTACCGCCTTGACTTCTTGGACGCCCAATAGCTTTAATTCTTTAATGGCACAAAAGCTAAAGCGTGCTAATTGTAAATTGGGCTATTTCTTAAGCTTGAAGATAAATAATATATAAAATGCATGCTTGGCGGAGCGCTCACACAAGGCATAGGAAGAGATTGCATCCAATTGGTCTCTTATTCATGTCGTGCAAGCTTTTTTCATTGTTTTTTGTACAAAAAGTAGAGTTTTTTTGTTCTTAGGGACCTTCTGACGCTCACTACACGCGCATATGACGTTCGATCTGTGCACCAAGAAGATAAAGATTTTTCACATTGTCTCTACTAACAAATGCATGGTGCCATCTATCGCATTTTCCTTTCATATCTCCTTACTGCGACAAAACATCCCAAAATCATAGCTAAATCAAGGACTAAGCAAAAGAAGTTATCCATGAATTGTAATCAAGTAATTGTCGAATCCAAGTGACTATCCTCAGATACAATGCATAAAACTAAAATATCAAGCTCCTGTAATAAACTAATAGTATGCCAACAATCAACTGTGAGTAACCAAGAAAAAAATACCGAAAACAACTAACATTGGAAGCTGTCACAATTGCAGAATGTCAGTAACCATGCATATAATAGGCATAGACATCATGCATATAAGAGATCTCAAGGTAAAGAAAAGAGAATTGCTAAATGCATAACCCACAAGCAAAGCTCAATATATAACCCAAAAGCATATATCACTGACAACACATTGACAAATATTAAGTGTCAAGTCCAAAGTAAGTAATCAAATTAGTCCATTGTAGGGTAACTCCATTCAGTACATATCAAGAGAGCATGGGATACCTAAGGACACTGCAGATATATGCATATGTTATGGTGGCCACGATATAAGAGTCATGGATACACTGGCTCTACTTATGCAAGACATGTAGAAAGTAGGAAGTCCACCTCTAGCTATGTCTTTACCTCTATACTCAATTTTCTATCATTTCTTTTTCCCGACCTCACTTTGTTTTATTGAAAAAAAAAGGGACAAGGAGTGGGAGGTTATTAAGGGTAAAGGTACTTGCAACATAGGTAATCTTTGCGTATTCAAAGGTATAAGTAATAACATCAAATGTTCATAGTTTTTTTTTTTAAGTCTTTTTTGCAAAAGTAAAAATAGCCAAAGGAAGGATAGCGCAAGTAAATGTGTATAAGCTCAATAATCACCCGTGTATTCATTACACTAATAGTACATGCACACCTATACACTACACATGACAAGCACCCATCACTTTTACTTCATTATTTATTCTTTTGAAACTATTGAATAAATAAAGATCTATCACATATTGTAATTGTTGGAGTTTCCACATACGATGTCTATCTCTCTTACTCCATCTGACATATTCTATTCACTCATTTTTCTTCCAATGCGTGTATTTGCTTGGATTTTCTAGTTTTAAGGAGACCCCATAGAATGGTAATCAATATCCTTACATGTAAGGCTTACCATGGAATAATCTCACCTATGTACATCTAAGGCACTCTTACATGTAGAGATGACAATTCTGCTTCTTGTTCTTTTTTCATTCTATGTTATTTTTATAAACTAATTAAGCCCTGATTTTACTATCATTATTGGTTTTGCAAGATCAAAATGATTGTGTACGTGATATTCTCTATTCTTTCGTTATTTATCTCTATATGGCAAGACCATAACCAAAACCCTTGGCTTTTGCTTATGATTATGTAATGCATATTCTTTTTTAAGTGCAACGGCAAAGGGGGATATTGAGCTTTGATATCCTATCTTCTTTGAGTAACTTATCTATACTTACATATGGGCACATCCACCTCTTTGTTTGGTCATGCTATAGCTATGGTGTATTTTACTTACATAATGTTGCATCACTTGTTTTTCTATGTCATAAACATTCTAAGAGAAAGTAACCACCAATGACCCTCTAATGCATCACCCATGAAGTTTGTCAATTTGATATAAATCAAGCCTAGCCACTCCAAAATGCATTTAAACTTGTGAAACCTATTATAACATCACTCCAAACAACATTTTTCTAAGATACCAAGCTATCTTCTACTTGTTGAATATGTTGAGAATCAAGCTCATAATCAGTATCACTGACATGATCGACCTTATCTAGACAACTATCGTCTTAACTGTCACTCTACATGTGTGTTGTAATAACTGAGTCGATCAAACTCAACTACAGTTAGTGGTATGGTCAATTAGTGGCCTAGGGTGTTTATCAATTATGTGTGATTAGACTTTAGTAAGCATTATGGAATAATGAGAAAAAGAGAACAATGAGAGTTCACGACTCTTTATTACAACTCCATATATTTGTGTCTCTGTCCCTCTTAATCTTCAACATGGTATCAGAGTCTGAAGGCTGAAGGCTTCGTAGTGGTCATTTGACATCAAGATATTAGATCTTAAAAAAACGTCATCAAAGGAGACTGTGCTTGCAGTTCCTTTTTTTGCAGAAGTTATATCTTGCTACAGAAATGGATTTTGGAGAAATGGCTCGCGATTCCTAACCGTTAACTTTCCAAAATAAAGTTTTTCAAATTCTTTCTAGATTTTGAGATATTTAGCACAGACATGTACACAATGGTTGTTTACTGCAGTAAACATCACATGGTTCTAGGGCACTCCTGGCTTTCATCCTAACAATGTATATGCCTTTATTCTCATGCATTTGAGCATGATTCTGAAGTGTTAAATGCTCATTTTTGGAGCTTATTTGCATGCTGAAAACAATGAACTGGTTACTGTCCTGAATTTGGAAACAATATACCTACAGGATTAAAGTATCAATCATACTTATTTGCTACTAACAAATGCTTGGATCATACCATTTGAGTAGTAGATGCTTTTTGGGATACTATGAGTACTGAAAGCTCAAAGTCTAGACTGAATTGTTGCTCGTTATACTGGGATATTGACTAGTTATTGTCTGCAGGAAGGATACCTAACATCTTCACTTGGCATACATGCAATCTATTTTGACCGGTTGGACATGTCTCAACTCTTGCATAGAGTGGCAATTGAATGAGATGTTTTGGGACTGTTTTGAGGACTAAATACCCTTGTTTTAGCATAGAAAATACTGTTGGTTATAGCAATGGCCTGACTGTAAACATGTGGTTCAAGTATTTGGTACTGCTACTTGCATACAGTACAAACATTGATGCTTGTCTGGTCACATATTAAATCCGCAATATATTGGGACATGTCTATGGTGGTTTGAGGATATTTTTGAGCTGAGAATACCATGATTATTGCAAAGTTTATGTTGTTGGTCATAACACGCTGCTTGTCTGTCATAAAATGTGGGAAAGTCTAGTAACTCTCAGTATCAGTTCTATGCATCTATTGATGCTTGTATGGACATAGTTTGTTGTTGCAATGTTTTGCCACTACCATAGAATGTTTTGAACTGATTTGAGCTTGGTTTATGCTCAATTGACTGTGTTTTCTTATTGCTAGAATATAGTTTACAGCAAGTTGCCAAGAAACTCTACCTAAAGAACTGCACGAAACTGGTCCTAAACTGCAAAAAATTGTTCCTGAATTGCACGAAAACTGTTTTTGAACTACAAAAAGTCAATTCCTACACTGTAGGAAAACTGTTCCTGAACTGCAGAACGTTTGTTCTTGAATTGTAGGGAGTCAAACACTTACAGATTGCATGTAGCATTGAATATCTTAATTGCAAATATGGCAAATGCTCAAGGCACTGACAATATCACTCAAATTGTGGCAGAGAAGCTCAACAACAAAAACTTCGCTTTATGAAAGTTCAAGATGCAAAACTTTTTAATTAGCAAAGGTTATTGGGATTTATGTACAGGGGCTGAAGTTGAATCCAAATTATCTGAACAAAATCCGACACATGAACAACGGAGAGCTCACCGACAATGCTCGGAAAGAGCTAATAAAGTACTGCATTGGTTTTCTTTATGCATTTCTAATGCAATGGCAACGCATATTACCAATTGCTATTTCTTGAAGGATGCTTGGGCTACACTCATGAAGAATTATGGTAATGTCACTCATGCAAGGAAGATATAGTTGAAGCAAAAGCACTTCAACAATATATCTAAGAACGGCAAGAGCATTCAAGTATACATGACGAAAATAAAGACCATAGCTGACTAGCTGGCTACTATTGAATCTCATGTTTCAAAGGAAAATATGATTGCAATGACATTGAATGTGTTAGATAAGGAATGTAAGGCATTTGATACGTCCATTTCTATGAGAACAGAACCCCCTGATTAGGATGAGTTACTTGCAATGTTGCTACATGAAGTAAAGCTTGGCTTAAATACATGTTCAAGCACATCTCAGGGCAAAGACACTATTTTTTACCCTAGTCAGCAAGCTAGAGGTGGTAGAGCTTATGGAGTTTTTCGGGGTCAAGTCTTTAGAGGCACGGGATAATCACCTAGAGACAAAGATGGCTCCTGGCAGTCGAATGAGCAGTCTAGCAGGGATAAAGACTGTTATTATTGCGGCAGATATGGGCATATTGCAAAGGATTGCCATGAAAAGCAAGCTGATATGAAGGCAAAAGGCAAGCTATATGGACATTATGCATATTCCATTGGTACTCAAGATGACTAAGGAGATAGATTGTTTGCTATGCAACATGTATCAAAGAATACACCTAAGCAAGGCAAAGATGAGAAATGGTACATAGACTCGGGAGCATCCAATCATATGATTCCTCATGCTAAATGGTTTGATAAGTTAGTAACAGGGTCTCATGGATTTGTATGTACTAGTGATGATACACAGCATGACATTTAGCATACATCTGCAATTCCATTGCTCATGCCTGATGGCAAAAAGAAGAGTCTACATGATGTACTATATGTACCTTCTATTACCTACAATTTACTGTCGATTGGACAGATGGCAGAACAAAACTACAAGTCAAATTCAACAGGGATGATTGTTTTATTGAAGAATATGGCAATGGATATAAATTGATTGCCAAAGGTAACAGAGATGGCATAATGTTTACTTTGGATGCATCTATCCCGGAATTGAAGGTAGCCATGTTTGCCCATGATAATGGAGTAGTCCGGGATGTAGAAATCTGACACAAATGCATCAATAATGTTAATGTATAGAAACTAAAGCAGAAAGAGGTTGTACTTGGCTTGCCAAAGTTCAAGCAAATACCTTGATCTTGGACATGTATGCTTTGGTTGTCAATTTGGAAAACAAGCGAGATTTTCATTCATGGCATGTCAAAAATAGTTCTCAGCCTTTGTGAAGGGAACTACAAGCTCAACCCCTAAGACCTACGGACCGCTTATTGGTCAAGCATTTCAAGCCAAGCGGCCATGGCTACCTCTCACATAACCAACGCGCCCTCCCTACCTATGGGGTGTAGGGAGCTTACATTGATGCCCGATCGAATACCCTCCTCTCCCGTGCACGTCGGTAGCTCCATGATCCTTGAGGCAAGCTCAAGCAACCTCAATCCCTCTCCAACAAGCTCCATCCTCCATAGTTGCGGGAGACAAGAGAAGAGTAGATAAGAGAAAAAGATGAAGAGAGGAGATGGGGAGCTTCTTCTCTTCGATCCCTCACTCTCACACACTCACTCCCTCACACTTACTCACTCCTTCTCTCAAGCATAAGCAAGAAGGCAAGAAGCAGAGAAGAAGAAGAAACTTTTTGCCACACACAAGAATGAGCTTCTCATTTACTTTTCAACTTTATATACATAACCCTAAATCCCTTTCGGGCGGTGATCCCCTTATCCCCTTTTTTACATGGTCGATCATTGCCTAAGCCCTTTGTACCATTGTTCTTTTATCTTCCTAGCTTCCTTCCTACCACCCAACCACCTTTATAAATTGCACGAGTGAGAGCCCGACACTTTTAAAATAAACCATGGTGCGCCTTGCGCTTTTTTACAAAAGTATAGACTCACGCTTTTTCTCGTGCGCCTTTTACCATGATTTGGGACTTTTCTGCGCTTCTTGTGTTTCCAGATTCTTCTTGGCGCGCCTTCGTCTTTTGTTTCACCTTTTGCTTGGCCTTGTCTTCCGCTTTAGATTTTCCAGCTTTTCCACCTTGTTGTTTGAGGGTTAACATTATCCCCCTTCTAGACGAGTGCCAATCCCATGGCACTCACTGTCATAAGTAGCAAGCTTGGGCATGCACTGAAGATGTGGGTGGAGGAGACATTATGGTGGGCTTTGGAGAAGTTTTAGTGGTGGTGCGGATCAAAGTGGTTAGTGGCACTTTGTTGGGTTGCTTGATTGGTGATAAGGGTGTTGAGGTTGGGGATGGGACCCGTTTTTGTTGGGAGTTGCATTCATGGGTTGAAACAGGTGTTGATGTTCAGGGGATGCTGGGGCAGGCGACGAGTCGTTGGTGGGCTTGCAGGATAATGAAGGATACGAATTCGGAGTGGAGTGCTGATGAAGAGCTAACGGTACTTCCGTCGGAATCTGCAATACCTGCAATTGAAAAGCTTTACATGTGGTCTCTCCCTGGGGTTAGTGCTAGTCTTCTTATCGTGCACAAGATGTAGTGTTGTTTGGTTTGGGAGACAAGTTGAACTCTCAACAAGCTGAGAGTATTGTCTTGCACTTGAGGACCCAAACTGTATATATATTATGGTGGTGCAGATATTATGTGAGTGCACATGCATACTTAGATATTACATAGTTAGGAGACCGCGGGCCTGGTCCCTCGTAGCAACGTGTGGAGGAAGCAAGGGTCTAGTGAGGTAGAGAAATTTATCGATGGTGAGGGAAAGTACACACGAAGGTGCATGAGACATAATTTGTGCTGTGACAACACAATGTAGCATGATTGAACTCAGCGACACCTTACTTTCGGTAGCGGATAGCTACTTGTATTGCTTGACAAGTACAGTGTACTTTCCATGGTTGCTCGTGCTTTGCATACCATGATCGATTGCAATGGTAATAAGGCGGGGTGCAGAAAGGAATCATGCAAATGGGTCAAGGTGACAGGTTTAACCATAGGCGAGACAAGCTCCTTAGGAATGCCCTGCCCTTGATGTGCCTTGAACAATTGTGAGCGGTGTGTAGAGGGCTAGGGGACTAGGGACGACGGAGCCAGCCGACCAAGGTCACTCGGCGTACCTAGTTTGAGGAACCCTAGATGTTGTACTGTGATTGTGGGTGCTTCATTTTTTTTTTTAAAGAATAACATGAGTACAACCACTGCAATACTTTGAGGCTAGCCTTTTAATTGGATTGGGAAATATCGAGATTTAAAGGCTGCAAAATTGGATATTACAACGATGATTGTGTCCTAGCCTTGTTGCTAGAGGAACATTTATTGAGATGGAGAGAGACATTGGAGATTTTGCAAAACCTCTTTGAAACGTGTGATGTTGGTACAATTGAGGTAACAGCTACCATGAGTGCCAGGTGTAGAGTTTAACCCAGAAGGAGAGAGTGGTCACTGATCATGCTTTGGGCCATGCAATGTGGACGATCAGCCAGGGTGATTTTCACCTTTGGCGGTGTGGCTTCGGCATGGCTCTTTTTGAGGTTGGTGGTCTTACGGTGACTTGGGCATTGAACACTTTCGTACAAAGACCTGTGTCGTCCTGCATCCACTTGATATTTCGTGAGAGTATATGCTAGTCACATGCATCAATTATAATGAACAGATGCAACACAAAAAGATATTACTTGATCAAAATCCTATGGTGCTAACTGCGATGCATATTATCAATGTTTGTTAAAGACTTGGCATGTATTAGTAGTAGGCAAGGGAGACTGGTACAGTTAGGAAACATGCCCCTTTAACCACTTAAGGAAAAAAAGTTATGGCAAGATGGCCTTTGTTAAGCGGTTTATACAACATGGGGGCTATTCTATTTGTATCAGGCGGGATGAGTTTGGGTGGTTGGACGACTGAGGCTGTGCTAGTGAGGAGCTCCCATCAGGCTGAGCAAGGAAGATATCGACCGGGACCCAAATGGTGTAGTCCCTGGCCGCAGTTGTTTCAAAAATGCCTTTAAACAATTCATCCAATTCCTGCTTGTTTCTAGCTGCCTTCTCCTCTTTCGAGCACCTAGTGCCTGAGCGTGTAGTGGGGGTCTACACGGCCGGTGTTGCTACACCCCGGGTGCTCCCTTGAGCCTTCGTCCCCTTGGCTTGGGGAGTATTCGGCCTGCGTCCTAGGCAGTGTCTCTTGGGGCCTCTTTTCGGCACATACCTCTTTAGAGTAGGCACATAGCGTTCTGATGGAAGCGCTAGTGCCTTATGCTCCCTCCGACAACGGAGAGCTTCCTTGTAGGCCAGCTGCGTTGTGTGCTCCATGACGACTACTGTGGGATCAGTTGGAATAGTAAGAAGCAACCGACCGTTGCTTTATCTAGTACAGAGGCAGAATATAGGGATACAGCCTTAGCGGCATGTGAAGAAGTTTAGCTTGTGAAACTACTGCATGACTTGGTTATACAATTGCACAGCGAAGTCACATTGCATTGTGACAATCTCAGTAGTGTGATGCTAGCTAGCAACCCCGTCTATCATGCTAGATCCGAACACATAGAAGTTCATTACCATTTTATCAGGGAGATGGTACTTGCTGGAAAGATTGATCTACTCCATGTGAAGACAAAAGACCAGGTAGCAAATATCTTTACCAAATCACTTGGTAAAGAGAAGTTTATGCATTTCAAGAAGCTACTTGGAGTACATCAATTAGCTTGAGCTTGAGGGGGAGTATTGAGAATCAAGCTCGTGATTAGTATCACCAACATGACCGACCTTATCTAGACAGCTATTGTCTTAGCTGTCACTCTACATGTGTGTTATAATAATTGAGTTTGTCAGACTTGACTACAATTAGTGATACTATCAATTAGTGACCTAGTGTGTTTATCAGTTATGTGTGATTAGACTTTAGTAAGCATTATGGAATAATGGGAAAAAGAGAACAATGAGAGTTCACAACTCTCTGTTACAACTCCATGTCTTTGTCTCTCTCTCCCTCTGAATCTTCAACAGAATATAGTCACAAAGGCTTCCTCAATACATTTATTAAGCCAATACAAGTCACGATGATAGCCATGAGAAGAGGAAAGATTGTCTAGTTTTTACTTTTTTTCGCTTACGAAAATCCTTATGTTAATGGAGACATTACAGACTTATAGAAGACCAACCGTTCCACAAAGTTATCTATTAACCACCACAGAGTTTTACGTAGTGACGACTGTATCAATGCAATTGCCCCCACTAACGTTCCGGTTAGGCGTCCCCCTACATAGCCTGAACAAGTCGAGAGGAGGCAAGCACAATGTTCTTATTAAGTGGGTGGGCAAGCATGTGCAAGTTCATAACTACCCCCGACCGAGAATTTTCTAAGACTACCCTCCATCCACTCCTCTTAAACGTCACAAAATCCTTCACCTGGCAATCGTTGTGAAGCAAACACTCTAACTAAATCAACGTACTATTCTTGATGCAGCTGCAAGACCCACAATAAGCACAATGTCTATCTAACAGGATTGAGGGTGAACTTTCCCTCGTTTGACATAAAGAATTTCTAAGACACAAACAACACCTTTTATAACAGCTTTAGAAGTTAAATGTATAGCAACAGGTACCTACACTAGATTTGTATTTTTTGTTTTATGTGATTAGAATATATCCAAATATTAGATCTCCAAAAGATAATAAATTATCCAAGGGCTATACAAAAGGCCATGGTTCAAAGACTTACATCAGGCCCGTAAGGACTTCCTGGACACATTTCCTTTGTGCAGCTGCCAATGCACCAAACCTGCTATTACATCCTCCCAAAAACCTTGTCCCTCTTTGTCCTTGCTGCAAAAAGATGGAGGACCTGTCTCATCTCTTTCAGGCATGCCCAAAAGCGAAAGACCGTGTGGTCTGAATTGAAGAAACTTACTCTAGATTGTTACTTTCTTCCTCAAGTAAATAATGGCAACTACTCATGCCTCTTGCTTGAGCAAGCATTCTGATCAATTGCAATTCTCTACAGGAAAATATCCAAAACCACCATCGATCTGTGAGTAATAAAATTGCCCATTCCTCCCACCATAGCTACAAGGCCAAGATATTTTGGCTTTAACCACTTCATTAATGCATACCCTATTTGCAAGTTGCAACAGACGAATGCTGCAGTATAGGGGGTGCCATCTGATGGCCCTCTTACCCGGGTAAAGCATCACAATCATCCTCAAATTCCTACTTGTTTGCCTTATCAATGGACCTCCATAAAAATTCCATTTATGAAGACTTCTAGTCCAAATATCATCAGGGCACATGGTCCTCTAATTTCTATTCGCTCTCAAGCATTAGCTTCCAAGCACTTCACTGCCACACTTCACCTTTCTGCTTTACAATCCCATATCCAATGAGTGATCTGCCTGAGTTGAACGAAGAAAAGACAATCAATAAGGCACTTAGCAATCTGCAGGATTCTGCAACTTGTTGCTCTTTTATACCTTTTGACATAAACTATCCAAATGTACAGCAGTCTCAAGAGTTACAAGGACATCTTTGTTCCACTATCTAAAACGTCAATGCAAGGTGTCACTCATGCTCTAGGTTGGAAGTCCATAAGAAGATGGCCCAAAAATAATGAGTTGATTTTGCTTTTTTTCAGTGCTAGAGCAAGCAGGCATGCTATAACCGCTTGATCCAAGTGAATGAATTGCTTCATTGGCCAGCTCGGGCTCAAAACATGCTATTCTTTGGTCCCTCTCTTTTTCAATGTGCCAATCTGCTACATCTTTTCAGGCTCTTCAGGACAGACCCCCCCCCCCCCACAAGCCTGGTCAGGTCAGTTATCGCAAGAGTTGATTGTTGTCCAAATTGTTCTGCACATCAGCGGTCTGAGGAGATTTCATCCTGCAGGTACACAAATGTTCAGAAATTGCACAAGGTGCTCTTGGATGATCAGACATACCATTTGGCGAGGTGCAAGATAATAAGGAAAAACCAGGCCTGAATGTAAGCTACACTCTACCCCCTCCACCACCACCTCTTCCTCTTTCACCCTCCATAGGGGAAGTTCCACATCAGCATCTTGGTATCTTGAAGGTGGGGACAACTACCTCTTACTTTCTTAACAGACTCAATATGCTTGTTCCAGCTCTATCAGCATCTTGATTTTCAGCTTCATTGAATTTAGATATCATACTTGAAATCAATTTCTTGCAAAACTTGGAAACAGCAGACCTTTTAGGCAAAATTTTGCTTCTAGCTGCCCATGTAAAAACCTCGGAACAATTGTCAAGCATTGAATAATATCATCACAAAACCTCGGTACAATTGCCCAGCATTGAATAATATCATCACAAGATGGTCAACCCCTAAAAGCACATTCTGGTTATGTCGTAAAGATGAGGGTGTTCAAGCAATGCACCAGGCAGCAATTTCAATTTCCCAGAACACACTTTCTGATCGTATCATAAGCTACTTTTCCATGCCTTAATGGAGGACTTCCCATCTTCAGATCAAACATTAAACAACTGTAGTACCTACAACAAAAAGCTATGGCTTTTCTAACCCTGACCACAGGCCAAACATCCAGATCTTCTGGATTAATGATGGAATTTCTGTCCTCAATCAAACATTAAGCTCCCATACCAACTATAACAAAAGAATACAGCTTTTCTAACCCTGAGCACAGGTCAGACACACAGATCTTGTGGACCCAGTAATACCCCATGGGAAGGAGACTATCCAAGAATAAACTGAACCTTAAAGCTTGAACATGTTTTTTGCAGCATGGTGCATCGAAGGGCTGCATGAATCTCTTTGTTTCCAGTTTGTAGCATGCAGTGTCTCACCTAACAAGGAGAGCATTTGACAGAAATAAGGGTGCGCCCTTGAGTAAACCCTATCAATTATTGAAACCTCTCCAGATGCTCTTGATGTCTCCTAGCATTTCAGAAGACAAAATTTCACCAAGCGTCTACAGGAACGCAAGATGCTGACATCAATTATGAGGTTGTTTGCTTGCTTACATGTAGAATCCACCATGGTGGAAGAAACCACCAGCCAGGAAAAGCCACATTTGCTTCATCTGTTTGCTTAAGCTGCAGCTACAGCCTCTGCTACAAGGTCATCCACAGCCGCAGACCCAGCAGGTAAACGCTCCATTGTACCAGCTGTGCGACGAGTGACCCAAAGCATATCAATCCACTCTTACTTTTCAATCTGAAGTGCTTATCCAATTAATAACCAGGAAAAAAAAAGGAACTGTTAATAAATAGATGTGAACCTGAAGTCATAAGTGCCAGATCCCGTAGTTCATGTGCATTTCCATTTGTGAGCATGTAAAGAGCCCTTCTTGCCCTTTTGCCAAACTTTGCCTTAGGCCTATATTGCCTGTACATTTTTTAAAAAAACAGTCCAGTAATAAGCAACAAGAAAGAACACAACCAAGAAACCTATATTGGTGACGTGGTTGACTTGCTGAATACCATCCTAAAAACCAAATTGTTAACTGAAACAGGTAAGTTGTAAACTGCAAAAAGCCCCTTTCAAGAAACAGAAATGTTAATTAACAGTCATCTCTAACCCTAGCAAAGCTTAAACAAGGCCACCTATGTATGCTTCCTGACTTCCCTACTCATAGAATCCGCAGAAGTTTGAGAAACTTCAGTAAAATTTAAGGACTACCACGGGTTAGTGTGAATTTTGGAGATGTTCAAGTTTGACGTCGCCATGTCCCTCAAATCAAATGGTCAAACTGGATTTTTCATCAAGTTAAATCATAAGGAAAACCTGGATGTCACTTAATTTTTAAAAATCAGGTATTCACTTCTGAAATCTACAAGCATGTCTACAACCAATGGCCTGCCGCAAGGGGTTCACTAAATATAAATCTTCTATATCATGTACGTTGAAGGCCTATTTAAAAATACCCTTACCTCTAAATTTTTTCTAAATAAAAACACACCCCTTTTTATTCAATCTATAAGTAATCCCTTTATATGGCACCCTTCTATATGTTAAAAATGTGAAAAAATGGTATTTAAAAAATATCTTCTTTTGAATCTATGAGTGACCCCCCCCCCCCCCCCCCCCCCGAGCAATCTACACCCTGTCCCTCCCCCAAAGAAAATACTACTTTGAGAATAGATTTAAAAACAAGAAAAAACTGAAAAACTTGTGAGCAGACTTCCTTTCAGTGCTTTCTATCTGCTGCCCACAGTAGTGCAAGGGCAAAGATAAGATCTTGTCCAAAACACAATGTTTCTGTGAGACACACTAACCAAAGCAAGGCATTCTCGAGAGGAGTCATTCAACACATTACTTGCTTTATCAGTAAGAGAGGAGTCATGACTCATTCCTTATATGAAGTAATGCAAATCAGCCAAGCAAGTATGGGATCAACTTGGTACTAGTCATTAGAAAGCAACTCCATAAGCAACTTGAAGATCTTCACATAGAAGGAGATAATTTTGATTCTTAGTCAACAAGTATTAAGGAATTGAATAGTTTTCCCTATCTTATCAAGGCTTTGCTACCGCATTAAAGTTAGTGATTATGTGAAACCATATCGACTATACCTTGAACCAACTTGTTTCTCTCTTATTGCAGGAAAAAGTGAAGTTGTGAGAATTGCAATGACATGATGACATCAAAGCAAGCCTTTTCCATGCAACACAAAAGGAAAGGAAAATCCCAAGCTAAATCCAAGTCTAGCAGCCAAAAAGCAACCACTACACATGCTGGTCATGATTCCTCATCCTCTCATTGTGCTCCAAAATCAGCCCATTCTCATGCTGATCACTCTTCAACCCATTCCACAATAGGTACTCATTCAAAGAACAAGAGCTATTCCAAAGAGGTTGTATGAGGGATTGGAGGGATTGATTCACCTCATCTTGGAAGGTAGTGGAGACAAATCAAATATCACTCACTAGAAACTGATGACTTTGCTTGAAATTGTGTATAAGGTCCTTGCTAAAGCAACCAATCTCAAATTATCTCTTCACATGCCAAAGAGCGTCCAACCTACCTGCATAGGTTTTATTCAGGAGCATGTTATCTTGGACAATATTTTCACTTTCTAGAAATCCACAACTCTTGCACACTTTAGGAGATTGACCTCATTGTGTTACCTCTGGACTTCAAGAAGGCTTATGACAAAGTTGATTAGGAGTTCTTGCACAGCACCGTACTGAGGACAGGATTCCCACAGCATTGGTTCAAAAGTGTAGCAGCCCTTTATTCCTTTGCTCATAGCTAGGTTCTCATTACTCATTCCGAAAGTAACAAATACAAAATTCAAGATAAGGCTGCCTCCAAGCACCTCTGCTTTTCCTATTTGTAGCACATGCCATGAGCTCTGTAGGAACAAATCTACAAGTATCTATAGCATTAAGCTGCCATTCAAGAGTTTAAGAGCTCTTGGATGTAGAGTTTGCAAATGACAAAACTATCAACATGGATGGAGATAATGAGAATTTTAAGGTTCTGTAGATGCTATAGAGACAACCTACAAAGCCTCATGACATCTTATCCATTGGCATAAATCTTGGATTTTGGGTTTGTGACACTCGCTAGCAAGATTGGAGACCACAAGAAGTCACTTGTGTTCACATAGTAGATTGTAAGCATGAAACACAAACAATATGAACAAAGCTAAGCAAGTAAGTGCATTTGATTCTCTCCAAATCCAAACATATTTGGCAAATGTTCGTAGCTCTTCATTAAAGAGATCTTCCAAGAACATTGCTCTTTGGAGAGGATTATGTGTGATTCTAGTTCTTAGTTTACCATCGGGTTTGGAAAGGCTTTGTTCAATGGCGTTGGCACGTTGCATGATGTCAAAGTTCGACCCACAAATTGATGGGCAAACAAGGAATTCTAATCGTAGCATGCTTACTATACTTCAATGCTACTTTCAAGATCATCAAAGTATGTGGAAGGAATATTTACCATTTAATCAGGCTCGCAATAAATGATATATTTCACACTTCTATCAAGCAAACACCATTTGAGAATATATAGGGGCAATTGTTAAGGAAAACCTTACTACATCTAGTATTGCTATTGTATTCAATTTTAATTTGATGCATAATCTAGTACTGCAAATATACATCACAAAAGCAAATATCCATATCCAAAGACATGTCTTTGTGTCCTCAATAAGCAATTAATTGAAAGGATTCTAGAAGTTGAACATGAAAGCTTCTCATTTGATCCAATGCTACAAGATGAAAATAAAAAAGAAGCAGATATAGTTTGCTCAACAACATAATCCATGCCAGCCAATGACGCTGCTAAAAGTGGGAAGAAGAGTCCTTTCATGCAATCACACACACACATCACCCTAGTACAACACCCTTTCAAACTACCCCATTCACATGGAGGTAAAAAATAAGTGCCAATTCATAAGCTCAAGCCACATAGGATGCACTAGTGCCACACAAGGTCCACAGAACCGACCAAGTCCCATTCCAACTGAGCACAAAGTGTAGGTGATGATCTTGGAACCAATCTTCCTTCTCATATATGGTGGTAAATAACCTAATTAGGCATTAATTCTAACAAGCATAAAATTCACATAAACTGAAATACAAACATTACCAACCAATCTTGGACAATGGACACCCTGTTGACCCCAAAAACTTTTGTCCCGTGTGGTATTTCTTTAACTTGTATTGCCATGGGATGAAATACACTCAGATTTGGCTCCAATCTCCTTCATTGTCAACTGTTTCTTCTTGTCAAAAATGAGCAACAAGACTTCTTATCAGTTTGCCCCTCCTTTCACCTAGGGATTGTGACCTTCAATTGACCCTTGTCTAGTCAAATCTAACCCCAAATCCAATTGGGATGGTTTCTTGAAATCTCTACCAATTCCTTGAATTCCACTTGCTGATTTCAAGTATTAAACCTTCAATTTTCTAATACATAACTCGAGGTAGTTGCTAGACCCTAATTTCTGTTGTAAATTAATTTACAGCAGTGAATGTTCTGTCGTCCAACTTCTATGACTAAGATCTTCTGTAAATGGCTGAGAAAGAAAAGCTGAGGGAATAACTATAGACACGAGAGAGAGAGAGAGAGAGAGAGAGAGCACTAAGGAGAGAGAAATTTATACTTTTGTAATATTTCCACGCAATAAAAGTTAGTTGGTTAGTTCGAAAGTTAGTTAGTCGATTAATAAGCTAGTAAGATTACTAACTAAAGACTAACTAAGGTAAAAACAAACTAACATTAATAATTAATTATTTTTATTTTATATTTTAAAATAAACCGAGAGTTATAATCCAACATTTTTCTCGGATTGACAAGGATCATAGCCACCTTTCACGGAAGTTACAACGTGAATGAGACTTATGAGCCATATTAATCACTAGTATTAATGTGTATAGTTTGGATGGTCCAAAAATATTGGATTTTTGGGAAAAAAAAACTAGTATATTTTAGATATTATCCAAAAAAGATAGAGCTGAAAGTCATTTAAAAGAAAAGACAAGTGATGTCTTAGTTAATTTTGAAGATTTTATAAAAAGAATAAAATTAAAAAAAAAGTGACTGACGAAATCGCGCGCTGCGATCGCAGTCTACAAGCAATAGACAGCACTTTGAACAGAGAAAAGAAAAAGAAGTGAATTGAGAGCTTTCTAATCAAGTATCTTGGGGTTTTACCCCCCTTTTGGAGCGAATGCAACCATCAAATTTATGATCTGAACATCAGATCACTGAGTCTTCCAAGAGCCCCTCTACTCTTGTCCTCAACCTTATCCCCTCCTCTCTAATTCATTATAAATATGAGGTATGGGGAGGCACAAGGGAGCATAAGAAGACCCCGAGAGGCTGCGAGAGAGAAGTAGACAAAAGAATACCCCTCCAAGAGATTGTAAGAGAGAGCTTGAGAGAGAGGAGAGAGAAAGAGAGAGAGAGGGGGAGAGAGAGAGAGAGAGAGAGAGAGAGAGAGAGAGAGAGGAGTTACCTCGAGAGGCTCCACAATTCTCTCTATCTCGATCCTCGACTTAGTCATCTACACTCTCCTATCTCAAATCCATTCCGCCTTCTTAATATCTTGAGTCTA
Organism: Lygodium microphyllum; assembly: GCF_053477565.2. NCBI lineage: Eukaryota > Viridiplantae > Streptophyta > Polypodiopsida > Schizaeales > Lygodiaceae > Lygodium > Lygodium microphyllum. The sequence continues at coordinate 22,817,764 of NC_141140.1, read as the reverse complement.
CTTATGGATGGTGGCCTCCAAGCGAAGAATGTCGCATGCGGATGGCAATCCTACAATCGGCAACGAAGCTTTGGGTAAAGGCATCACTGTCAATCCAACTGCAGTTCTGGTCGTAAGTAATGTATTTTCTAAATTGTTAGATGCTTGCTTTGATTCTCACATGAGATATATTAGGCCCATGCTTTGACATACGAGAATAGATCCTGGGAAGAGATAAACCTCTCCTCACATATTCAGAAGATGGAGTTTGCAAAGTGCATGTATCAAGGGAAGTTAATTGCACTAGTTGCGTATGGCTTATTCGTTGATAGGGCAATCAATCAAGGGTTATGAATAGCATAATCGTAAAAAGAATAACATTAAGAATTGTGCATGCAAGTATTAAGTAAATTTTGCATAGTATCGCTCTTCGACCCCAAGGGGGAGAGCAAATATGCGATGGAATTATTATTGCGTCCATTCTTGTATTGTTTGGGAAAAATACAATTAGTTTGTTGGATTGATTGAACAACATCCTAAATGCTTTTTACAATCAACTGATTGTTGTACTGTGATTTGGATAAATATTCCAAGTGCTTATGTTTGATGGCAAAAGTATGGCAAGGGTCAATAATAACAAATAGCCATGGGGAATAAAGGAATGTTTTCCTAGAAGATGATATTAGAGCTAATTGCCTTGATTATGCTTAATTCTTAATTGGATTAATTAAGGAAGGATATTTTGCACGCGTGGATCATCTCCAAGATCACACCGCGGATTACCCCGAGAGGGCACTGCTCGATTCATAGGCCGATGGTCGAGTGGTGAAAGGCCAACCACGGAAATGGCATCTCACTTCTAGACCGCTTGTGGGTCAGGTGGAGCTTTGGACACCCCTTGCTTGTCCAGAATGGAGTTGAAAATCCCCGTGAACCCAACGTCTAGGGCGTTGGGAGATCCTATTCTAGATAGAGGATGGAAATTTTGGTGCCATATGATTTGTACCAGGTACTTCTGTTGGACAAAAGGGATACATAATTCTTTTGTATGGGCAGGAGACAAAGATTAACTTGAAGATAAATTAAGGAACTTGTTTGTCAAAAGGTCTGCTTGCTTTGTTTTCGTGTCTGTGCTGTAAATTACGCGAACAAACCCTATTCCCTAAAAGGCTAAATTAATGAAGCTGATTTTAAATGTCACACATAAATGTGGTAGGACCTAATTAAAAAACTAAAGCTATCAAGGGAAGCAAGTGGACGGAATCCCCAACGGATCCGTCCTACGACTGGATGGTCCTAGAGAACTGGGAGGCTTCTCACAAGGTTTTACCAACAATGACCTTAGGTATTGTTAAGTTAGAATCCGATTTATGCCGTTTTTGGGGACCGGAATGGAACTATGCCCTACGGGCAGAGAGGTTAAGCGGCGCATCCCTCTCATTTCCCATTCTCTTTGAACCAAGTGCGGTATGGATCTGCTTCGGATTGGATATCTCTACGTAAAGTAGGATGTCCAAAAACCAATGCTAGGATGCTGTAAAGAGACTTTGTCTACTAGGAACCCAAATTTCAGGTCAATCCTAGTGGGTAGCCGTGGACGTTCTGTTGCGAGGCAGACTCGGAAAAAGCTAGGCGACCAACCCCGAAACATTCCATGGGAGTGCCGGGTGACGACGCCTAGAATCGTTTCTCGATGGAATGCTAAAACGTGCTTGGACAACCGATTAGCGGGCGCGTTACAAATCTTTTTCGCAAGGAAGTGCTCAAGTCTGCTGCTGCCATGCTGAAAATAGCTAAATGACTGCATCCCACCATCAACAAGAGTCCCACATGCAATTGTCAGCCCCTATGGGGCCTAGGACTATTGTTGCCAGATGGCATATAGGGGCTATCAACTGCCTCCAATGGCCTCCTAATCAGTTGGCAACAGCTCTCTAACAATCTCTGATGGCTGTGGGCCAATGACCAATGGTCGAAAAACTGCAACTACAGCTCTCTCTTCTCCTCTACCAACCTCCACAATGCTGGAATGAGGCCAACCAGCCTCCAACAACCTTTGTCTCGCTTGGATTGCAAGTTTTGCCAAGTGGTAGCCTTCTAATTAGATTTTCCAGTCATTTAATTAATTTCAAAATTAATAATTCTGAAAATTGATTTCAACCTTTGTAGCTACAGCTCTCTCTCCTCCTCTCCTAACCTCCACAATGTTAGAACGAGGCTCAACCAGCCTCCAACAACCTTTCTCTCACTTGGATTGCAAGTTTTGTTAAGTGGTAGCCTTCTATTAATTTTCAAAATTAATTTCAACATTTTGTACCCATCCAAAGTCAAATTGGCCGAGCCATTTTGACTCCAAAGTGACCCTATACATTCATTGACCCTTGAACTAGCATTGATTAATTAGTTAATGCCTAGGTCCTAGTGTCACCACTAACACTTATTGGTTATATAAATGCCCTAGGCCAAAACTGACGCCAAGCACCACCTACTAACCTATCCAATGATAACTTATTGCAACCTTTGGCTTTGACACTCACTGATATCTTGGGGTGCTTGACCCATCCTTGTAACTTACCTTTCACATCGCATCTACAAATATCATTAATGCCTAAGCCAAAATGCCAAGCATGGCATTAAAGTTTCATGTCTTTAAAATTGAGGAGAGGAGCAACTTTTAAAGAAACTTGAACCTCAAAATCTTCTATCCAAATAGCTACTTACTCTCTCAAGTGGTAAGTTTGCCCCTCCCCTTACTTTTTTTGAAACATAGAAGGAAACAGAATCTATTCTACATGGTCACTCAATTGAGAAGCGTTTCATTCGTCCATATTTTGAATGGTAGATCCATCTCAGTAAGAAACATTTTGAAATAATACTCTTCAATGACCAGGTCTAAGATTAGGTTCTAAAATGAGCCATCTCCATCCACCAAGCAAAGTCCACGAGCTTTTCTAGGCCTCGTTCCAAATATTTTGGTCAAAGCAAGTTTAATTTATCTGTCAGAAACTAATCTCGTTCCTAAAATATATGGCATGATCTGTTTCTTTCTTCCTCGCTTCCTACGCAAAATCTCGTTTCAATATGTTATACCCCTTCCCTTATGAACCTCGAGAAGTTTGCGCCCACGCCCATCACACAATCATGTCAACCAAGGGAGTTGAATTTACAACCTCCAAGAGTAAAAACTAAAGGGTAGGAAGCCACGGGAAAAAGACAAGGCTCCCTCCATAGTGTTGACCCTTGCCTTGGTAATCCAACTTGGGCATCTTTTTGTGGTCACCTTTTCCATTGTGTTTGGTTTGCTTGCATATAAATTACTTTTTTCCTTCCTTCAACTTCCAAGCCTTGTCACAAGCAACTACCTTCTTGTAAGAGCATCCGCCACTATTTCTTGACTTCACCTTCTCAATGTCCTTGTCTTTCTCTATCCGGCATTCCTCCATTTCTATCACTTCTTTTATGTGACATCTGTCTCCATGGCCTGCTCAAAGATAGTTGGTTGTAGAGCCTCCACAACATCCATTGACATAGCATTAGAGAAGCTATCCACAAATTAGGAAATGATATCATTAGAGAGAGAGAGAGAGAGAGAGAAAACATGAGTATAATTTTGATGAAGCCAATCCAAGAACTATATACATCCAACTACTTCTATTGAAAGTATTCCCATTCTTATTCCTTTCCTTTGTGGGAACAAGGAATCCTTAAAGTGAAGTATTGAAGAATAACCTATGAAGAAACGGTAGGTCTTGCGGTGAGAAACACATTGTGTGTATGACAAATGTTGAGACGTAGAACTCAGAAACACAGAAAATGAATGAAATGATGAATCATATATAATGATGATACAATACAGCCTCAAGGTTCCATGTCTCTTGGACCGGTACTGATGTGAGCAGAGTTGAGTTAATGATACCAATCAGAGATTCAAGATCACCATACGGCCCTAGCTGATCAGGTGGCAGCATGGATAAGCATGCCCTCTGGAGTGCAGTCCTCGAAGCAAGGGAATGTTGGAATAAACACTAGATGATGATGGACAATAGTAGAGATAGTGAAATGCAAACCTCAAGCTGTTGGCGATGATGAAGATGATTGCTCAACATGAAGACGAATATAGCCTGACAACCGGCTCAGTTCAAGAAGGCTAACGGGTCGGATGCTGATGAAGATGACCTCTAGCATGCAAGGGATGATTCCTGAATGAAGCAGCTGTTCAGCCACTAACCTCTAAATTAGTCTCCTTAAAATAGCCCCATACAGCAAATAATGAAAATTTATCAAAAAGAAATGGCTTATGTTTGATAGTAGGACAAATGCACCCCCAATCCTCTGTAAATAGGAGTCTTGTGTTTGTGCATCCCTATTTGCTCATTCCAGCCAGCTATCCATCAGTCCTCTTATCACTCACTGCTGTCTACACCTCTAGCCAGAGGACACCTCAGTTCATGGAGCTTCCTGGGCACTACTATCCACAGCCCCTAGATAGCCAGTCAACATGATTTGCAGCCATTCTACACCTGTGTTCAGTCTACATCTATCACCCCACTTGTCTTGGACAATATTCAGCTGCTGTGCACCATCTGCTGCCTGGCAACCTGTTCCTGCACTCAGATCTGCTGTGTTTACACCTGTCCCTGGCCGGCATCTGCCCACCTCCTGCAGCTGTCGCCTACATCAGAGGACCTGTGTTTTGATGCTGGAGCATCAACATAAAGAAATTTGACCTCATAGAAAAGTGAGCTCTTTATGAAGGACCATCACTTCCATGCATCTTGCCTTCATTCAAAACATGAGCTCTTCATATAAAGCCACCATGGTAAAGAAGGAACCTTCCAACTGTTTTGAAGAACAAGAAACAAACTTTCAAAAAACCTCCAAGCTCTACCTTCCCAATAAACCTTTCATGCTATAATAAGGGAATTGAGCCTGCTCGCCCCAAAAATCCTCCATGTATACTTGGAAAGAATTACGCGTACTGATATATGTCAGAGAGTACACAGAAGCTAACTGTTCAGCTTACACAAGCAATCACTACAGTCTGTAAACTTTCTTTGTTTTCTACCATGCAAGCAGCAAGAACAATCGCTAACAAAAATGCTTCCATGGATCTGGCATAAACACAATCTACAATAGTCACAAGACCAAGGATACCAACAAACAAAGAATCCCACGTGCATTGGACAAGACAAATAAAGCTGTTTGAACTCTCCCGATAGAAAGCAATCATACAACTTCTGTAGCAATTGCAGAAGAAATAAAATGTGAATTAACATATCCACATGGAAGTACACACAAATAGGCAAGCACACAAAGCAGATATTGTTACAAACAGTACCTTATGTAATGCTTAAGCATGATGCTTGCCTCCAAAAAATCATATCTATTCAAAAACACCTTTGCTTCCATTGGAATTCCAGGTAGTTGTTTGGGTAATTTTCCGACACTTGTCGAATGTGAAAATGCCCCTACCATATAAGGGCCATATGTCATGTCACGAAAAGCATTCACCTGTTGAAAGACCAACCTAAGAAGTGATTTGGGGTTGACCAAAGCCAAAAAAGGTGCACACACTGCATTAATCTTTTGGTCAAATCACAATGTATATTAGATGAAAAAACTAATGCATCAACAATCTTATAAGCGTACCATTGCTAGTTCCCTTGCATGGATTGGCCTCCGGCCAAATTCATTATAGGCTTCATGATATGCACTGAAAGTAAACCAGCTGTTGAACTGCATCATAAAAATGCAATGAATTTTATCAAACCTCACTTATCCTAGCTTAGCAGCATCAGCAAGTAACTTAAACATCCTTTTAAGCAAAGAATCTCCCTACCTCATCAATAGCAATAAGAACTGGAACCTCCTCCACCAGAGAAAGCTCCTTTCGAAGTCGCACTACAACCCCAACTGCTGCCTGTGAAGACTCTATTCCAAGTTGGATAAGGTTTTTTAAGGTAAACCCTTCACGCACAGCAACCTGTTGAGGACCTGAGACGCGGCCAATTCCAGCACCTTCACCTAAGGGTATAGGATCATGTACACGACATGGGATCAATTCAAGAATGTCACTATGGCTCTTCAAAAGATCCTGCAGAAAACACCCAAACAACATTAAAGAATACATATGGTATACAAACAGTACATGCTCTCTTACTCCTCTGTGCCCATCCCCCTAGCCAGCCCATCCTTATCACTTGGAACAAGCACAATACAAGCATGCTTTCACTTATTGCAAGTATTCTGGTAAGATTTCTTCACAGTATCCTCACATAAAAAACCCATCGTCATGTATGTGCATGGCAAACTGCCTAGTTTTTGCATCCACAGTACTTTTATGGGTCTGCCTACTGCCATTACCAGCTGTCATTTTTCTCTTCCCACTTTGGGATTCATTTCAACTTTAGGGAAATTTCAGATTCATTTCAGCTTGGCTTATTGATTTTCCTGATATTTGGAGAAATTCTATCTTTAAAAACTACCGCAAATATGAAGTTTCCCAAACTCTGAATTTGCTGATGTGATCATGCTCCTTCAAGCACATGAATTGATATTCGGGGAATTTCTATCTTTGAATACTACTGCAAATATGAAGTTTCCCAAACTGTGAATTTGCTGATGTGATCATCCTCCAAGCAAGCAATAGTTCATGTGCTTAGTGTCATTCTCTGCTGTGGCTGTCCAGTAGCTCACCATCTACATCCAAAAAAACATCATATGGCACATCTTGAGCCACCTTATTACCACCCAACAAATCCTTCATAAGATTGCCAACATAAAACATATGGAGCACAACTAGGGATCCAATGGAAGGATTCTGAATATTTTCTGTCGCTAGCCGAGTTGCTCCTTCGGATTCTCTTTCCCCATCACAAACTCTTGCCTTTCTTCATCCAAAAAAGCATTCATGATGCTTAACACCCTTTGTCTAACGCCTTGGCCTCTCTAGGGTGATCACCTGGGCTCCCTTGGTAAGATTACTATCACCTCTTCAGTCCTTGGAAGGTCATTGGGCAGCTAACGAGCCACATTTGCCTAGATGATGGCAGCCTTATTGTGCTGGTCTTATACGTGGATGACATGCTAATTGCAAGAAAGCATAAGAGTACTTTGAATACTCTTAAAAGACAACTGAGTTCAGCCTTCTCAATGAAATATTTGGGGGCAGCTGAACACATTTTGGGCATGCGCTTTAATAGAGAGAGAGCACAGAACTTGGTGTTTCTCTCACAGAACAAGTACATCAGCAAAGTACTTGACAGGTTCACATTGACTAAGATCAAAACCCAAGATGACCATACAGATGTTCTCACTAAGAATCTTGCAAAGGCTCAACGTGAGCATTGCATCCGATTAGTGGGAGTTGGCAATCTTAAAGGTACCACTTTGGGCCTTTAAGTGGGAGGTTGTCAGGTGTAAAGTCCCTTATCTCCATGTGTATAAACTTATATAGGTGTGAATATACCCTTATTTGTACCCTAACATATAAATACATTTTATTCTTTGTGTACCGTGATTGGATGGTACACTCATCTTGGGATTCTCTCACTCTCACTCTCAACAATGCTCCTGCTCCATTTCTGTCTCACATTCCATTGCGCACTCATCCCAACACAACATTCATTATTCATTCATCTTCTTCAATGTTCATTGTCTTTGAGTTACCCTAATTGTGCTCTTTATCAATCTGTGCTTTGTCATACGATTGTATTTGTTATTTATAGATGAGTGTTTCTTTATATGGTTTTAGAGCACATGTACTTAGAGAGCTAAAGATTCTCTTCATCAGATTCCAAATTAATTCCCTTGCACTATTCAGGGGATACCGTTATCTTCTTCTCTCTCCCACCCTCCCCTACAAGTTTGACGCATTGGCGCTATCACTTCTCCAAGGATAGAAGCATAGACCACTAGGTGCTCTGTGTAGCAAGATTTGCAAGAACGGTCATTCCACCACAAATTATCATCATGGACCTTTGCTCCCTACCCCACCGGAGCATATGCATCTACCTCCTACCACTACTTTGTCGCCTTGCCGTTCTAAGCAATACAAACTGTCCTACATCAACTATCACAATTTTATGCTCAAGGCAATAAGATGCAAGATGCGCACTAAGCCCTTGCAAGCAAAAGAAGGCTCTAAGACCTCACAAGGTCATAAGCCCTCCTAGAGACCACCGCAATCTGCTACAAAGGTTTTCCCTATCTATTTTCAGGTCCAATGGCTTATACAGTTTGCAATTATGCAATCCACTCCACTAAGAAGCAAAGGTTGTTAGATTTTGCCTTTTCAACAATCCACTCTGCCAAGAGACCAAGGCTATTCAACTCCTTTGGCTCCACAATCCACTCCACTAAGAGACAAAGGTTGTTGCCCACCCATGGTTCCTCCATATGAGCTACACATTTCCCCTCCACCCTATCCTAGCACCACGGGAACAACTCTGATTAGGACATCAAGGAGATTATCCTTGATACCCCTACCCCTTGCCCCTCTTCTACTTAGTTTTGAGATGCCACCTTTGGGAGATGGCTGGCCTCTATTCCATTGCAGTCTAATGGTACTTTCTTTGATAACACCAGCGGTCGTTTCTTCGTCATCAAACACTCCAAAGGTCGCTTCTTTGTCATCAATCACTCCGAAGGCCGTGATCCATGAGTTTTTAGATTTAGAGGGGGATCCTATTTCTGCATCTTCAGAGGGGAATCTACTTCCTCCATTTTTAGAGGGGGTCTCTACTCATCGTGCAGTGCTTCACAACAGCTTGGCAAAAAGCCTTTCCATTCTTTATCTTCCCTTGGATGGGATGGTTGGCATGGCTGCCATCTCACCTATTAATACCCAAGATCTACAAGTTCTACCTAGGTTGGGCCCTTCGATATTTTTGTTAGAATTTGCCAATTCCGGGCAGTGCTCAAAGTAATTTGTGAGGTGTGGACACTTATTCAAGTGTCATTGTAGGGTGTGTACACCTAGTGTCTTATGACATTAAAGTGGTGATACTAGGCTCTAGAGCAAATAAACTCTAGTTAGTTGGTGGAAATGTGGTTAGGTCAAAGCTTAGACCTATACCTTAGTCATACTTTCACCTATCTTTCCAATTGTGCAATCAAGTACACTCTCTCGTTGAGCTCTCACATTATCTATTGTTTACTATTCACTCTCTTGTTCCTCTCTCCTCCATTAGAGCCGCTTGCAACTAGAACTCCATCTATGCACAGTGTCACTTGCTCAATTGGTCACACCATTTGTTCAATTCATCCCCCTCAGGCTACGCCACCTATAGCGTTGATCAATTGATCACACCCCAACAACACCAATCCTTGCCACCTGCACCACCCACCATTTTGCCTGTTGTCACCTACCAACTACACTAATGCCGCCATTGCTACCCTATCCGCGTTGCCACAACAATGCCCCTATGGTTCCTGCCACCTACCACTAGAAGCAACGCCGCTACCCACCTCCCTAGTTGTTGCTCCTGTAGCTCTATCTCCACCTATTGCCCCAATCCGTTGGCTCCACTTGGTTATTGCCTCCACCATCAGCACCACTTGAGCCCACAGGTTCAGCCGCCAAAAGGTACTTGAATGCCATCTAAAGTCTGCCTAGCTGACGATGCATTTGGAGTCCTCACATGCTCCCCAAGCACCCAAAATTTAGGGCTTTTGCTCGATTTGAGCTCCCATGCGCAAATCTCCACTGAAATTGCCAAGATTGTGCAATTTCCTTGACATTGGTGCGAGAAATTTGGGGCTTTTCCAATTTTTGGGTCCACCACACATCCCAAGGCAAAATCCAATTGATAGGTGCTGTCTACACACATCTTGATGTGACATTTCACTAAATTCTAAGGCTGTAAGTTCTATTTTTTGAAAATTTGTCCAGAAAATTTGGGGATTTTTCTTGGCACACATCCCAAGGCAGCAACAGCGTTCAATTGCTGTTTGGTTCAAATCTAGCAGAAAAATTTCTAGAAATTTGGGGATTTGCAGCATTAAATTGCTGAAATCTGTATTTGGCACACATTCCAAGGCAAGTGCAGTGAGACAACAATGAATTGCTGTGTATTGCAGATTTGGGACTTTTTTGTGCAATCTTGCCACACATTTCGAGGCACTTAACAATTTTGGACAATTTTTGGTATTTGCATTTATATCCCGTGTCAAGATCTCGGTACTCGTGAGAGTACATTTTACACTTCAGCATGGAAGTGTTTGGTTGTAGTTTGTGCATTTATTGCAGCAATGACTCAATAAGGTCACAGTGACTACAACAATATTTTGGGTGTCCTAACTCAAGAGGATAAATTGGATGCAATATGGTGTGCAATCTACTTGTTGCAAAGGGTCTTTGAAATTTTGTGACCATCGATTCAACCTGATCAGGAGGGTTTGCAACTTAGTCCAATTCAGCCTGGACAATAGGGCCTTTGGGATTTGATGACCGGCAATTCAACTCGAACATGAGAGTTTGCAAAGGGTGTATGGGATTTTGTGACTGGTGATTCAACCAAACTAGGAGGGTTTGCACCTTAGACACCTCAAAGAGGAGCTAGAGGACAACAAGATGCCCTGGAGGGTTTGCAAAGGGTCTTTGGGATCTTGTGACCAGTGATTCAGCACAACCAAGAAGGTTTGCACCTCAAACCCCTAAAAGAGGTGCTACAGGACAGCAAGCTGCCCCTGCTGATGCCCATGTTCCTCCTACAAGAGAACAAAAGAAATGGGATTCTCAAGATGCACACGCTTTATCTTTGATTGCTCTTTCAATCAAGAGGGCATTATACCTCATATCCAATCATGTAAAACCTCAAAGGCAGCTTGGGATATCTTGGAACGGATGTTTGCAACAAGCAATGAGGTCAAAATCTCTTACTTGAGAAGAGAATTGGCCAATGCATGCATGGATGCGGGTAATGCTATGATAGATCACCTCACTTACATTTAGGATTTGAGAGACCAGCTACTAAATATTGATGAGGTGCTTACCGATGATGAGATGATAGACATCACCCTAAACTCACTTTCTAAGCCTTACCTTGGGTTTCACACTTCACTAAATTTGTCTTTGAAGGGGGCACAGCAGCCTCTCACATTCGTGGAGTTCACCGGCCACTTCTGCAAAAGGAGTAGACTAGGAAGAATGTTGCTATGCGATCAGGTGATGTAGCCATGCTCTCCAATTACAAAGGCAAAGGCAAAGCAAAGCAGCCAGTCAAAAACCAGCCTAGGGCTGATGTGGAACAGCCATTTGGCAAGGCTGCTCATGATGTTGTTAAAGGGAAAAAGAAAGGAAAATAATACCACTACTATAAAAGGCCAAGCCATTTCATCCAAGAATGCGTCAAAAGATTGACCAAGGAGAAGAAGAAAGACTCATGTTTAGCTGTCCAAGAGACATCAGCCACTCAGTCACGGATGGTGATGCTAGAACCAACTTTGTTGAGAAGAATTATGTGTTTTTCACATGCACTTATGACACCTCTATTGTTGATTTTACATTTAATGCGATTGAAACACAACACACATGGTATTTTTGGTATTTTAACACTAGAGCATCCAAGCACATCCCTTCATGGAAGTGTTTGATTACATCTATGCATTCAGCCTCTATGGATAAGAGGGTTATATGTGTGAACAACTCTAGCTATGATATCGGTGACATTGGTTCAGTGTTGATTACTATTGCAGATGGATTAGACTTCATGCTTGTGGATGTATTATTTGTGCCTGGGAATACTATAAATCTCTTGTTAATTTCAGCATTCAATAAACAAGGTTTTCAAGTCATCTTGGAAAAAAACAAGTGGATTGCCACAGACAGAGAGCTTGATTATGCCCTTCGGTTGTCAGGCACCTTGTATAAGGGCCTTTTCTTGTTGGATATCTATGAGAGGAGTTCTCATGATACTCTAGCAATTAGCACACTCATGCCCGCTATGCAAAATGCAGAGCTATGGCATGCCTATTATGGTCACATGAGTTTTGGCAACCTGAAAATACTTCAGCATTGTCAAATGGTGGATGCCTTACCTCTTGTTGAGACCCCACCTCCCCATGCATGTGAAGGCTGTATTATGGGAAAAAAGCATCATCTCGCCTTCAAAAAGGATGGTGCAAAGCATACTTTCCATAAGTTGCAGATTATACACTATGATGTGTGTGGTCCCATGCAGCTACTCCCATCCTCTAAATTATGAATGAAGGGGGGGACTTGCTGGTTTTATCATTTTTTATGTGGATGATATGCTGCTCACTAGACCTAGAGAAGATAAATTTGCAGATTTTAAGGCAGATTTGAAGCATGCTTTTGCTATATCAAATATGGGTTGTTTCCAATGTTATTTGGGAATTCAATTCCCCCAAAATCAGCATGGTATCATTATATCGCAGTCACAATATGTGAACAAGCTTTGGCATAGGTTAACATGCAAGATTGTAAACCTATGAGCACTCCAATGGAGCCAGGGCTGAAGTTGTCCATGCATAATGGTAGTGAGATATCCAATGTTGCAATTTACAGCCAAGTCGTTGGTTGTCTTATTTATCTTCGCAACACACGCCCTAACATGCAATTTGCAGTATCTAGCAACAAGCTTGGATATGCCCTAGCTCATTGTGATGGAAACGTCGACAAGTGGGGCAACTTCTCAGGATGTGTCCTAGCTCTCCACACTTGTGGCACCTCTTCCCATGTTCTTTGGATCATCAAAGTCTTTCTTGGAGTACATTGAAAGGTAGTCATCTTCAAGATGTTGGCCTCTATTTGAACCGAGCAAAGCTTTGGCTCTAAGGAGAGCGTCCTAAAGCCCCTTGGCTCGCATGGTTTCCAATTGAGTGTCCAAGGGAGGATTTAACCCTCCACAAAACTTGGCTACTTGTTGCACGATATTCATTGTTAGAGCGTACTTTGAAGGATTACAAATCGGAAGTAATACGCTTCCAAGCTCAACCCCGTTGGAAATCCACTCCTTCAATTCACACACTTCATTTAGGGTTTCGCACTGACAGCACCAAAAAGGGCTGGTGTCCACATTTTGGCCATTTTTCAATGGGCATCCACACAGTAGTACACCACCCTAGACAGCTTATGCCTATAAAGGCAGCCACTTCATTCATTCTTCACTAACCATCCTCTTCAGTCATTCTTCACCACCTTCTTCAGTCACCACCACCACTTTCCTTCTCTCACATCTCCCTTCCACTGCCCTCACACCACTTCAGGAGGACTGAAAGAAACCTTCCTTTCGTGGATGGGTGGCAATTCCCTGATTACAACTTCAGGACAACAACAACATTTATTACAAAATTGAGAAATGCAAATTAACTCACAATCTTGGACAATGGACACCCTATTGGTCCCAAAATTGGCGCCCCTTTTCGTATTTCTTACTCTCAATGAAGAAGAAGTTAATGTACAATAGGATTTTACAAATCCCCTTCAATATTCCAACTCCCCTTGCTGTCCAAAATGACCAACATATCTTTAATCTGATTTGTCTCTTGATTGAGGCAGTAAATTGGCATTCATCCATTTTGATGGAGATGGAAAATGCCCCAAATCCATGGGTTTGTTGATCCCTCCACTTGAAATTGACTAAACTCAGCTTCAGCCCTATTAAATCCAAGTCTTGGAGCTTCCAAACTTCAACCACGCTTCTCGAGGCTGCTGCGAATCCCTAATTTCTACTCCAGATTGGGGTTCACAACAGATAAATCTGAAATTTCTCAGCCTCTCATAATCTCAATGCTATAATCTTCGGGAGCAAGGCTGTAGACAAGCTAAGAGATGAGAGAGCATGTTGAGGAGAGAGACAATTCAGACTTTCTTCACAAAGAACGGAAGAAAATCAATCATTTACTGCTATTGCCCTGTCTCAACAGCCCATAGATGCTACCGCCTGCTGCAGATTGGTCTTCTCCTACCCCTGGCTGCCTCAGAAGGTCCTCCAATGGCTGCAAATCAGACCAGCAGCATCTCCTCCCTCTCTTTTGAAAGCTGAATGCACTAAAATGCCTCTCTCCAGTCTCTAAAGACGTTTTTCAGTCTTGCATGGGCATTTTTGACAAGTGGCAACCTTCCCAAATGGTTTTTCCAGCATTATCCATAATTGAATATTAGTTTTTAGTCTTTAAATACTGAAAATTTATCTCAGAATTATTTTGGTGCCCAAAAAAATAATCTGACTGACCAATAATTAAATTGCTAGGCAACTTCCATTCCCGAGGATCTCTACGTCATCTTTGACCATCCGATTGGTATTAGGTACCACTAAATGCCACTTCGCTAGTGTCACCAATTGACACTTAAGGCGAAATGAATGAGCTAACAATTGGTACCAAATACCACCAAGTACCTGTCTAGCATAACTTATAACAACTCGTAAATTTACTCTAATCCGAGTTACACTTCACATGTGCAACATATAATCATGTGATTGAAAATTAATCCACATGTTGAGTGAGGTTTCAATAATACATGTCCTCATGACAAGGACATTGCGGTTCGTGGCTCATGGTTGGCTTCACCCTTTCTCTTCTGCTTCATGCGCCATGTTCCATCATCAAGCCTTGCGCTTGGAGCATCTGCCACCTGGCGACACCATCATTTGCTTGGCATCAACACCTTTCTCCTTCACGCTCCACCTTCACCTGCGTTTTTTAGTCTAGAGGTCTTCTCCTTGTCTGGCATCATCATCTCTAGCTTGGCATTAGCATTCTAGCCTCTGGCGACAGTCTACATCACCTAGAGTCAGTGATTTCATCACTCGTTTATCTCAAGGGCTACTAAGACCTGCATTTTTGCAGCTTGGCTCCTCCTCCATCACCTAGCCTTACTCATCTATCACAGAAGATGCTGGGACCGGCGTTTTTGCAGCCCGACTCATCCTCCATCTTTGGTGTCATCATTATCTACCTAACATCAACATCATCTGGGTCGCTCTCCTTACGTTTGGTAGCTTTGATGCTCTGGGATTTGTGTTGTGCTGCCCAGGCTACTCCCCGACATTAGAGAGCTACCGTTCGCTCCCTCGACAGTTGATGATCATCTTCCACATCTCCGACATCATCAAACCACTTCTTCGACAATTGTCCTTCATCTTCCAGTGATTACTTCAATAGCCCACTACCCAGAGGACTTTGTTTCGCTCCCTTCACTGTGCAAATTCCCACAAGTGTTGCCGCTTGATTCAAACAAGACAGTACAATTATCTTCTAAGCTTCAGCTCTGCTCTATCATCTTTTCGCCTCATAGCATGGTTCAATGCATTATCACCGTGTTCTTCTTGTATTTCTCAGATTCTCCTCTCTCAGTGTTTGGTGCTTGCCATATATACTCTGTGTTATGAAGGGTCAGCGGAAGTGCCCGGGTAGTGTGCAAGACAAAGGGGGTGTATTTAGCAATAGAGTGTGTGCAAAGGAAGTGGAGACTAGAGATGGGTATATACCAGTGTGGTACACAAAGAATAAAAGAATGTATTTATACTTAGGGTATGGTACACTCACACTCACAAGGATGCGGTCAGATATACAAGTAAATTTATACATGGGAGCAGAAGTAAAAGAACCTTTACACCCAACAACCTCCCACTTAAAGGTCCTTAGCGAACCTTTAACCAACTCCCACTAGCCGAATGCAATGCTCATGTTGAGCCTTTACAAGACTTTTCATGAGAACATCTGCAAGGTTATCTTGTGTTTTGATCTTAGTCAGTGTAACTAGACCATCATCCAGAACGTGTCTGATAAAGTGATATTGCACATCAATATGTTTGGTACGTGCATGAAACATGGCATTCTTAGCCAGGCATACAACACTCTGGCTATCACATCCAAGTACATGTGTTTTGGTGGGCAGCCAAAATCCTTGACCAAACAACCAAGCCAAACAACTTCTTTCGAAGCTTCAATTGCTGAAATATATTCCACCTCATTGGTAGAAAGTGCGATTGTTTTTTGTAATCTAGAGCACCAAGAAATGGCCCAGTCAATTAAGGTAAATATGTACCCGCTAGTAGACTTACGAGTATCCAAGTCACCTACCATGTCTGTATCACAAATTTCTGCAGATCTAATGTACCCTTTCCATAGCAAATACATTTTCTTTGTGTGTATTTAAGGTACCGGAAGATGCATTTCACTGTCTCCAAATGTGCTTTGCTAGGATTTGACATAAACATGCTCACAACTCCCACTACATGAGCAATGTCAAGTCTAGTGGCAACCATAGCAAACACGAGTGACCCACAAGCTGAAGCATAAGGAACACCCTTCATAGAGTTGGCTGCCTTATCATCTTTTGGGCAATCTGTTTTGCTAAGCCTAAGATATGGTGGTAAAGTTACACCAAGTGGCTTAGCATCTGCCATAGAAAAATGATCAAGTACTTTGCTCATGTACTTTTCTTGTGAGGAAAATAAGAGTTGTTGCTCTCTATCTCTCGTCACACACATGCCCAAAATGTGTTCAGTTGCATCCAAGTCGTTCATAGAAAAGGCTAAATTCGACTGTTTTTTTAGAGCATTAACCTGGCTTTTATACTTACCAGCAATAAGCATATCATCCACATAAAGCACAAGGATTATAATACTTCCATCATCAGTCATTTTTATATATAAGCACTGTTCCGCAATGCTTCTTTTAAACCCATGGAAGAGTATGAAGGCATCAAATTTTTTATGCCACTGTCTAGGAGCTTGTTTTAAACCATACAAGCTTCTCTTAAGTCTACATACCAAATGCTCTTTCCCTGGCATAACAAAGCCCTCTGGTTGTTTCATGTACAGCTCTTCTTCTAAATCACCATGCAATAATGCAGTTTTAACATCCATCTAATCAAGTTCAAGATCTATAGATGCTACAATAGCAAACAATACCCAAAGAGTGGTCATTTTGACAACACATGAAAATACTTCCTAAAAGTCAAAACCCTCTTTCTATGTATAACCCTTGGCCACAAGCATGGCTTTGTATTTGGATTTGACATCCACACACTTGATTTTATAGACCCATTTGTTAGAAATAGCTTTCCTATCTTTGGGCAATGGAACCAGATCCCAAGTATCATTCTGATACAAAGATCTCATTTCTTCTTGCATTGCTAGCTTTCACTTTTTCTTTAACTCATATGATAATACCTCTTTATATGTCAGAGACTCACCCTCATTTGTGGGTAAAATGCAATCCAAAGAGGGATCAAACCTTTGTATAGATCTCCTGACACGTATAGACCTTCTCACCAACTGGCGGCACTTCCTTCGTCATCAAATAATCCGAAGTATGTGATCCATTAGTTTTTAGATTCCCTCTCTTGTAGAGGGGGCCTTAGAGGGGGATGTACTCTCTTTGCCCTTAGAGGGGGCTTCTACTCCTTCAGCTTCAAAGGGGGCACTGTGTCTCCACCCTTTGGGGGGGACCTACTAAACCTAAAGTTTGCCACCCTCCATAGGGTTGTCTTCGAACAATTGCCACTCATTTTTCCTATTGATACCCAAGATCTTCAAAGACCGCCTAGATTGGAGCGTTGGAGCGACTTAATGACCAAGCCTTCAAATTCCTTCCAACATGGAGTTACTGAGCTAGTGGCTTATCTCCCGAGGTGGAGTCACATTCTACAATTCATCATGTCTACTATTCCTTACTACAAGTTATCTTTCAAGTGGAAATCTTGGATCTCCCAGATCCTCTTCTTCTTCATCGTATCTCTCTTTGCTCCTCTTTCTTCACCCCTTTTTGGGCCTGAGAGGGTTTGTTGAGAAACCACTCCTTCAATTCACACACTTCATTTAGAGTTTCGCACTATCACCCTCAAAAAGTGCCGGAGTCCACATTTTGGCCATTTTTTCAATGGGCTCCCATGCAGTAGCACACCACCGCAGACAATTTATGCCTATAAATAGACAATCACTTCATTCATTCTTCACTAACCACTCTCTTCAATCATTCTTCACCACCTTCTTCAATCACCACCACCACTTTCCTTCTCTCACCAACCCCTTCCACGGACATTGAGGTTCATGGCTTGTGGTTTCCTTCACTTCACTCTTCCTCTTCTACTTCAAGCACCCTGTTCCATCATCATGCCTTGCATCTGGAGCATCTTGCACCTAGCGACACCATCATCTACTTGGAATTAGCACCCTTCTCCTTTAAGCTCCACCTTCATCTATGTTTTTCAATCTAGAGGTCTTCTCCTTGTCTAGCGTCATCATCTCCAACTTGGCGTCAGTATCCTAGCCTTTGGTAAAAGTCTACATTACCTAGTGTTAGTGATTTCATCACTCATCTAATCAGGGGCTGTTGGGACCTACGTTTTTGCAATTTGGCTCCTCCTCCATCAGCTAGCATCACTTGTTTGTCACAAAAGCTGTTGGGACCTACGTTTTTGCAACCCCGCTCATCTTCCATCACTCGGCATCATCATTACCCACCTGGCGTCAGCATTTGGGCTGCTCTCCCTACATTTGACAACTCCGACACTCTAGGATTTCTGTTCTGCTGTACAAGTCACTCCCTTGCATTAAAGGACTGCGGGTCACTCCCTCGACAACTAGTGATCATCTTCCACATCTTTGATGGCATCAAAGGACTGCATTCCGCTCCCTTGACAGCTATTGTTCATCTTCCAGTGATTACTTTGATAGCCCACTGCCTGGGGGACTAAGTTTTGCTTCCTTTACTATGCAGATTCCCACAGGTGCTACCGCCTCATTCAAACAAGACAGTGCAATTATCTTCTAAGATTCGGCTCCACTCTATCAACTTTTCTTCTCATAGCATGATTTAGTGCATTATCACGGTGTTCTTCTTGTGTTTCTGAGTTTCTCTTCCTTCTCAGTGTTTGCCGTACACACACTATGTTACTCCTCGCAAACCCTGTTGTCTCTTTGCATTGTCGCTTATTTTGACATGGTATCAAAGTGTACCTGTTATTTTTGACATGGTATTAAAGCATACTTGTTGCTAGTGAAGATCAAAGAACTCGTTCATTTTAGAGACGCAATAGGAAGAGAGAAGATATCTCCCACGTACAGCTTCTTTTATGAGTTCCCATGGCAACGACTTCCGAAACTCTAGTTTCTCTACACCACTGTTTCCACAAAAGACGCGCTTCCCTTGCTAGCTTTAGCTTTAGCCAACATGGCCTAATTAGGGGTACTCATCCTTGCAGCTCGAAAATAGTCTTCCATAGACTATCCAAACTTCTGCATCAATTTTCACATCTCTTTCTTTCCCATCAAATTTCGGAGGTTTCTTGCAATTGGATAGGATCAATGATGACCAGAATATCCTAAGTTTCAATACATTAGGAGCTAGTTTCTCATCTTTTATTCCATTATTTTCAATAGCCAAAGGCACTACATCATGATGAGGGTTCTATTATGGAGATTTACCCATGGAAGTCGGATACATCAATGGTACTATAAGATGGGGGCTTGGAAAATATATCTGAGATTTGATATTTGAAAGGAAGGTTTGAGTAGTCTTCTTTACAATAATTTTCACAATGCGAGCAGCTTAGGATAGCCACTCTATCAAGCAGAAAAACTTGGATCACTTGCTCATAGACATAGCGGTTGTGTGTTTACCTAATGTTTACCGCAGCACAGAGGAGAAAAAAGGAAAATAGAGCTATGACTAGGTTAATGATGCGGGCTACTCTCCTTCCTTCCTTCTATCTAGAGCTCTTAGAAAATATGAGTGACACCCGCTTCACAAGGTGTAATCACCCTTTCTTGTCAACCACTCCTCTGAGAGCTAAGGCCGATATTAAAGAATACCTACAAAGTCGCGCATTCTTATCTCAATGCCTGCGACCGCCCCGTGATTAAATGGGTGTGATATGCCTTGACAATTGTACTCCCTCTCTCATTCTCATTCTCAAAAAAAAAAAAAAAGCAAAGAGAGAAAAAGCCACAAGGAAACAAAGACAAGGTGACTGGAGAGATAACAAGAGCAAAAAATAGCAAAGCTGAAAGATGAATCTACTACTAAGCAAGTTAACAAGGAGAACACTTCACATGTGCTTGCAGTCTCCCTTCATTGTTATTGTGCACCACACTCACTACATTTAGGGTTCTCCCTAGCCCCTTCCCCACTTCACACTTAGGGCACATCAAGGAAGGGACTTTCAGACCTGTCACCCCAAGTTTTGCACCGCACCTCCAACGACGCACGAACTGGGTCCTCAAGTGTGGGACATTACCAAGGGCTTACCCAAGGTTAGACCCATCTCCCAGTTCCACTGGCACGGGCACCATGCACTACACAGCGAGACAGACACACCCCCTAGGAAGTGCACAACTTTTCTTGCAGGTTATGTTCATGTTTCAAGAATTGGCTGCTTGGCTGAAGAAGATCATCTACTACATCCTCCAATGACAAGGAATTTTTCCATGAGTCGAACATGACTCCATTATTGCAACTTCAGGAGCTTCGCTGCGAAGGTTTAAATGGCTCAATAGATTTCATGTTGCCAATCATCCACCTACTGATGGCTGCCATGACTGAACCAAATCAAGCAAAAGGAAAACCCAGTGATGGATCTGCCATTGGCTTAGATTTTGGAACCTCATCTTCCAAAGATATATGCCTACCGCCTCAAGATCTACGGATCGCTTATTGATTCCACAAGCCTGAGGATTTTCAATGCAAGGTTCAAGATCTTCAGCTCAGCACTGAAGATCTTGAAATCAAACCTGAAGATCTTGAAATCAAAGCTGAAGATCTTCAAATCAAAGACAAGGATCCTCGGGATAACAAGATCTTCAAAACAAAGACAAAGATCTTCCATGCGAAGACAAAGCAAACCTTTGTCAAGACAAAGTTCAGGGGGGTTTCTCCAGGATAAATCCCTCCAATACCATTCTCCTAAGGGATTGCTTATTGATCAAGCGTTTCTATTGACCAAAGATAACCGGCTACCTATTTTCCACCAGCCAATTGGAACCTCTATCAGCCGTCGCAGAATGGAAGCCACAACTGTGTGTGAAATCCCGAGCATTTTCATGAAGTCTAAAGCACACTGGAATCTCTCCTGGTCATCGTCATCAAACTCCATCACCTCTCATTCACAAGCATCAGTGTCATATACCCACCAGTTCCACCTAGCAACAGCATCATCTATCCCACTACTTCCCACCACAGTGCCATGGGACTGGCACTTGGCTAGGAGGGGGGTAATGTTTACCTAATGTTTACCGCAGCACAGAGGAGCGGAAAATGGAAAAAAGGAAATAGCAAAAGGCGCAGGACAAAAGGAAGAAAAAGACGTCGTAACCAGTAACCAGACCCTGAAAAAATTAAAAGCACGTGCACGACCCTCAGGAAGTCTTAGAGTCGCCCAAGGAAAGTAAAAGAGTAAAAAGCGCACCATTAGGTGTAAAAGCGCTCCCAAATCCTTGTAAAAGAGCGCCAGGCTCACTCCTGTGCAAATTGTATGCATTAGTTGGGAATAGGATAGATTAGAACGGTGGGAAATGAGAAATGGGCCTAGGCTAATGGCTGGCCATGTAAAAAAGGGGATGACCGCCCATGAAAAGTAGGGCATGTATATAAAGTTCAAAAAGTGAATGAGAAGATCATTCTTGTGTGTGGCCAAAGCTTCTTCTTCTTCTTCTCTTGTTTCTTGCCTTCTTGCTTCTGCTTGAGAGAGGGATTGAGAGAGTGTGAGGGAGTGAGAGAGTGATTGTGTGAGAGTGAGGGATCTTGGAGAATAAGCTCTCCATCTTCTCTCTTCATCTTCCCCTCCTCTCTTCTCTTCTCTTGTCTCGGGCGTGGCTATGGAGGATGAAGCTCATGGGAGAGGAATTGAGGTTGCTTGAGCTTGCCTCAAGGATCGTGGAGCTACCGGTGTGCAAGAAAGAGGAGGGTACTCGATTAAGCATCAAGGTAAGCTCACTACACCCGTAAGGTAGGCATTGCGCGTCGGCTATGTGAGAGGTAGCCATGGCCACTCAGTTCGTAACACTTGAGCAATAAGTGGTCCGTAGGTCTCGGGGTAGAGCTTGTAGTTCCCCTTCATTGTGTTAAATCTCTCATCCATCTATATGGAGGGTAGGGTTTGATTTAGATTCTTCGAAAATGAATAAGTAGATAACCTTAAGACTTTCCATCCACTGAATTCCCTTCAAGTCTGTTTGAATATAAGTAAGACGATCAGCATTAATGTCGCCGTATATGCCTTCACGCGTCCAATGTCTTTCATACCAATGTATTCCACCATATAATCAAGATGGATTATGAATTTAATCCAAAATAAGTATGAATAGATCCCTTTTTCTAAAGTTTAGAGAGTGCATGGCTAACATGAATATAAACCAAAATACTAAGAATCTTTGCCATGCTTTATTACTCCGATCCAAATTCTTTAAATATTAGTGACATAAAGAATTTATTCAAGAAGTAAACAAGACTATTGTTGTTCAAAACTCATTTCAATAATCAGTCATTCCTAATCTTGAGCTACTTGAGTTTACCCTGCAAGGGAAGCTCTACCTCAACCTCACAAGGATCAACCTAAAACGAAAACCTAATTTAAATGCTAAGGTCTCCTATCAGCCATCTAGTATTAGCTCTAAGTGTAGTGACAGGTTAGGCACGGAGATCGAGACAGACAATCATTACGTGCACTAAAAGACAGAGAGAGTGAGATAGTGCAGAGTCGAGAGTGAGCACGTTTTTAGGTACAATGACGAGAGAGTACCTTTAGGTTTTTTGATAGATATATATGTGTAAGTACAAGTGCTAAGGGTGTGTTCACACCTGAGCACATTTAAAGGCACAAGACCTTTATTCCCAACAAGTTACAACCTCCCACCTAAAGGCAATGTGCCTGAAGAGAAGAAAAGAATCAACTAAGTCTAGGTATGTACAAACCTGAAATACAAATATCTATCCAACTCCCATCATCTGTCGGCACTAAGCAAACCTCTCTGCTGGAAGACCCTTTGTGAGAAGATCTGTAGGATTATCATCTGTATACACTTTGACAAGCTCAATGCTCTTGTTGTCAAGTACATCTCTGATGAAGTGGTACTTCACCTATATGTGCTTTGTCTTTGCATAAAAGACAAGATTCCGTGCTAGCATGATAGCACTCTGACTATCACAATGGAGAATAGGTAACTCTGAGATGCCAAACTCTCCCACTAGACGTGAAAGCCATAAAGCCTCCTTGCATGCCTCAGTGGCAGCCACATACTCTGCCTCTGTAGCAGACAATGCAACACACTTTTGTAGCCTGGAGATCCAAGAGACTGCTCCTCCTATGAAAGTAAACACATACCCAGAAGTGGACTTCCTGCAGTCCGCATGACCAGCATAGTCTGCATTCGTAAAGCCAACAACAGATGCCTTCTGCTTTCCAAAGCAGATGCACAACTCCTTTGTGCCTTTGAGGTATCTCATAATACCTTTTGCTACATCCCAATGCTTCTTACCAGGGGTTGCCATATATCTACTAACCACTCCCACTGCAAAGGCAATGTCAGGATGTGTAGCAACCATAGCATACATCAAACTGCCAACAGCTGAAGCATATGATATCTTGGCCATTTCAATCTTCTCATCATCAAATGTAGGTCTGTCCTCTGCACTAAAGTTCACATATAGAGGCAATGAAACCCCAATTGTTTTTCCTCCCTCCATATTGAAACACTGCAAAACTTTGGAGATATACTCCTGCTAAGATAGATAGAGTAAGCTTTTCAATCTATCTCTGAGTATTCGCATGCCAAGAATGTGATTTGCATCACCAAGATCCTTCACGTCAAAGCTGCCATGAAGACTTTGCTTCAATGAATCCAAGGCACGAGTATCCCTACCAGCAATCAGCATGTCATCAACATACAAAACCAGGATAATCAGGCTGTCATCTACTACCTTCTTGGTGTACAAGCAGTGATCCACTTGACTTCTATGAAAGCCTAGGACTGCATGAATGTATCAAACTTATGATACCATTCTCTTGGTACTTGTTTCAACCCATACAAATTCCTTTTGAGTTTACATACCATTTTTTATTTCCCTTGTTCAACAAACCCTTCAACCTACTACATATAGACGTCTTCATGCACATCACCATGTAAAAACGCAGTCTTTACATCCATCTGTATAAGCTCCATATCCTCAATTGCAACCAAGCACAAAATGGTTCTCAATATAGTCATCTTGACTACACGAGAGAAAATCTCATCAAAGTCAATTCCATGCTCCTGCTTGTACCCCTTTACAACCAATCTTGTTTTTTACTTTGGTGAGAAACCAGAAGTGACCTTCATCTTGTAAACCCATTTGCATGGAAGGGTTTTCTGCCCTTTAGGTAATTGCACCAACTCCCAAGTGCCATTTTTTTCAAGAGATTCCATCTCTAACAACATGGCTTTATACCATTTCTTGTTGTCTTATCTGACCATTGCTTCCTTGAAGCAAGACGGTTCACCACAATCTGTCAACATGACATAATCAGACACATTGTTTACACCAGGAACAAATCTGTCAGGCTGTCTAATATCCCTAGCCGATCTCCTAACCCAATGGTCATTGTTTGTTGGTTGTTCCTGCAAATTTCCATTTTCAGTATGCTGTCCTGGCATTTCAGCCTGCAAATCAGCATTAACAGCTTGCTGTCCTGGCTGTTCCTGCACATGTAGTGGCTCATTTTCATGGGCAATAGCTAGCTGATCATTTCCAGCATCATTTCCTGCATTTACAGGTTCATTTACAGCAGGTATTTGCTGCTGTATAGAGGGCACATTTTGCTGTCCAAAATGTATTTCTTCCCGGAATACAACCCTACGGACCTCCTCAGTCTTTTCAGGTTGTTTGTGCATGCGATCTTCCCGGAAGATAACGTCATTGCTGCATACTACTTTCCTTTTCTTGGGATCCCATAATCTATACCCCATTTCACCCTCGTCACCATATCCTAGGAAAATGCATTTACAAGACTTTGGCTCAAGTTTGTTGCGTTTTTCTTTACGAATGTGCACAAAAGCCTCGCAACCAAACACTTTCAGATGAGCATATAAAGGTGGCTTTCCTGACCACGCTTCTTAGGGAACTCCCCTTCCCCCCCCCCCCCGGAAAGACCTGTTTGGTGACCGACTAATTAAGTGAACAGCTGTCATAACAGCCTCTGCCCAAAAACCATGGGGTAATGCAACATGAGACAGTATCGTACGGACCTTATTCTATATGGTCCGATTCATACGCTCTGCAACTCCATTTTGGGGCGGATTATGAGGGGTAGTGAGCTCTCTCTTTATCCTTTTGCTGTCACAAAATGCATGAAAGGCCTTGGACACATATTCCCCACCGTTATCGGGACGAAGACACTTAAGTGTCTTATCTGTCTGATTTTCAGCCAATGCCAAGAATTGTTTAAACTTGTCAAGCACTTCATCCTTGCTACTAACAGGGTAAACCCATACTTTCCGTGTAGCATCATCGACAAAGGTGACAAAATATTTCTTTCCCCCTAAAGATAATCCTGGCATTTGACATACATCCGAATGTATTGACTCTAGAGGAGAAGATTTCAAATAAAGATACTTTTTATCAGATGTCTGTGCATGTTTGCCATAAATACAATGATCACAATGCTCAAAATCAACATAACGAAGACAAGGCAAGTAACCCAAACGAGAAAGCACTTTCATTCCTATTTGACTCGTGTGTTCCAACCGGCCATGCCACAAAGAAACACTTGGTTGCTCGGTCACGGCAACAACATGGTCACGCACACTAGATACATGAAGTGGATACAAAGTATCACTCTTGCAACCTCTGGCAATAACCCTAGATCCCTTATAGATCTTCCATTTTCCATCACCAAAGGTGGTATGAAAACCATCATCATCTAGCTACCCTGTGCTAATCAAGCTTTTCTTGAGCTAAGGTACATGCCGTACATGCTGAAGTGTAAAGACAGAGCCATGCTGAAACTGTAACTGCACACTGCCACCAATACCTGAAATGTCACATGCATAGTTGTCCCCAAGATGGACAACACTATATAGACCCCCTGTATAGACAGAGAACCACTCACGATGAGGGGTGACATGAAAGGAAGCACCTGAATCGAGAATCCAGGTATGCATGTTATCATCCGTATCTGCAAGTAAAGCATGTGCACCAAAGTGTGAAGAGACAAAGAGTACATCACTCCCGCTATCACTGTCATAAGTCACTACATTCACCTCTTCAATTTTTACACTGCTCTTCTTAGGCTAACTGTCCTTCTTCTCTTCCTTGCTATCATCTGTCTTCTTGCCTTTTCCTTTCTCTTTCTTCCATTTATAGCAATCACGTTTAAAGTGACCCTTCTTGCCACAATGATGACATTCAACATCTTTGCCACGTGATTTACTGCTGTCCTTGATATCATATTTTCCCTTTTGCTGTGATCTGCCCCCAGTATGCAAAGCACTAGAAGACTTACTGGATGCATTGTTCTGTCGATTCATCTCTTCCATAAGTAGAGCACTCTCTACATCAACATACAAAAGGATTACATTAGAATTGCTCATAGCAGTCCTGAATGTATCCCAACTCTCTGGTAGAGTGCAAAGCAAGAAAGTATCCTTGAATTCCTCATCAATCATAAACTTCAAGGCAACCAGCTGGCTGAAAATGGAGTTAAACTCACTCAAGTGAGTAGACATTGCTGTATCCTCTTTCATACGCAAATCCATAAGCTTTTTCAGCCAATACACTTTGCTTGCAGCACTCTTCTATGCATACAGTTCTTCCAGTCTAGTCCATCTAGCATATGCAGAATCCAAACCTTCAATGTTGAACAACAAGGCATCAAAAATCGATAGCTCTATGGTTAAGCGTGCAAGCTCATTTAACTCATCCCAATCGTCCTGTTCCATGTCCGCAAGCTTTGCCCCATTGGTTTTGATCGGCTTTGCCTACTTCTTTTGCAATAGAATATTGTAGCATTGCTTTTGCCAAACTGCAAAGTTATGTGCACCTTCAAGCTTCTTTATATGCATCAGATTACTACTGTCATTGCTGCCAGCCATGATTTCCAGCCCAAATGTGACCAAAAAACAGCAAATGCTCGCAAATTTTCAGAAGCACCAAACCATGTGCTATAGCATTCCACAACTGATTACAGCTATTCCAAGGGAATATGCATCAGATTACATGAGAAATCCCAAATTTTAGCTGCAATTTCTGTTGTACATGTACCCACGGGCATAAAATTTGACACGAATGGTCAAAAGCCCCAAAATTTTATGCTCAAAGCATCAACCACACATCTGCATTTTCTCTGTCATGCATAAAACGGTCCAATTTTGCCAAAATAGAGAAATTTCAGCAAAACCCCCAAATTTTACCAAGTGTTGATGTCCAAGTTGCGCGGAATTCAACCTACATGTACATAAAATGACCAAATGCTGCACAGATTTTGCCAAAACTGCAAAAGCCCTTGCACGGGGTCTAATGTGCAACAATGTCGAGAAATTGGGTAAATTTCAGCCCAATTTGTGCATGTACATGAAAAGCCCCAAATGTCAAGGACAAAATGTCACAAACTCTTGCAATTTCTGAGACAGATTTGCTTGTCCTGCATCGAATTCTCCAAAACTGGGAAAAGCTCCAAATTTATGGGCCAAGATTGCATGAAAATTGGAAGCTGTGCCTCCACCCATGAACGCCTGTCAGTGGGCAAAAGGAATTTCAAGAAGAAATTGATTTTGTCAGAAAATTATGACGGGTCCTTTGACCCGCCAAGCGGGTCGCGTGACTGACGGCCTGCTGGCGACCGTCCCCTGCCTGTCGCCCATCACGCGTCGCGTCCTCAGCTACCAGTCACACTAGTCATCGCCAATCGCCCACGTGCCTGCCAGTCGCCGAAAACGTCGACCTACAGTCGGCCAATCGCAAACAACTGCCTTGTCGACGCCGATCTGCAGCATGGCCTTAGACCTCGTCGCCCTTTTCGTTTGGCGCTCATCAGCTGCTGCAACCGAGTGCCTCCCGCCTACTTGCCACGTCAAAGAACGACCTCACAACCTACACGCCTGCTTGTCAGCTCCTGCTCGAACTCCAAGAAGTACGAACTCTTTAACCTTTGCTCTTATACCAGTTTGTAGTGACGGGTTAGACACGGAGATCGAGACAGACAGTCGTTACGTGCAATGAGAGACAAAGAGAGTGAGATAGAGCAGAGTTGAGAGTGAGCACGCTTTTAGGTACAATGACAAGAGAGTACCTTTAGGTTTTTACATAGATATATATGTGTAAGTACAAGTGCAATCATCCCTAAAACCGAAGCAAACCATTGTCATCCTTAGCTCAAAAAGAGAGAAACGAGGGGGAAGCGATGCGCATCAAACCCCTACCTGTAGGGTAAAGTCTCAACTCTGGTCCCCCTAAAATGGCAATGGTTGGGTTCTATTGGCAACACACTAGGAAAACAGCATTTAACTCTTCCTAAAATTGCCTATGCTAATGCTCAAATTGTGATGGAAGCCTCTTGGCAAACCGAGACCACCCTGCATTTGGCAAGACTCGTCGGGAATCTAGCCATCCATTTTTCTTTAGGGTTTTCTTTAGTTTGCTAATTCTTCCTCGCACGATTTAGTTTGACACATAGTAACCAGCTTCCTTAATTAGCCCGTTAAAACGATATTCCTTCACATAAATTAGGCACTGATACAAATACAATTTCAAATAGTCTTTTGTAAACAATTGCAAGCAATATAGTTATCCGTACCTTCTCCAAGGTCCAATGCCGTGCCGGTATTCTCTCTCTTATACCGAGACCTGTATCCAAGGTATCTGGATACCTGTGCTTGCACATAATCCACCGATACCCTTATCTAGTATCAAGGCCTTCCCAAAAGACCACCTTGGGCTCGCAAGGGTTAGGGTAGTCCTCAACACCCAAGGAATTTGCATCCAAAGCCCCCCGGCATCCTTGTCGCCTCCTAGCCTAACGTCCTCTCTATGGAGAGACCTCTCGCATCTGAAGCCAGTCCTAGCATCCATTGCAGACAAATCCAACCCCTTGGTGAAGGGCTCCCCCACTAGTCTTGGGGGAGACCTAGAACACATCCAAGAATTTGTCCAAGTGGATGGCACAATATCACTTTTCAAAATCCACAAGCAAGATAATCAACCTCTTCTCAATTAGGAAACAATCTCTTTTCCAAGCAACAAGCATATCATAGACATTTCATCAAAAATCAAAATAGTTCCAAAAGATATATTCATCGTTTATTTCTCCTTGTGTCCAATTACATAATCAATATATATGGTAGCTCTCCTATTGTTAGGATGTGATACCCCTTAAATCCTCTTCATTCTTTCAAAGGTTATAAGTTTTTCATAAAATGATGCATCACTTTAGCATGCAATACCTAAACATACGAGTAGGACACCTACCTTTACTTCTAGTAGTTATAACTTTAAAGAGAGAATCCTAGATAGTTCCTAACTAATGATTTCATATCCATATCCGAGGGACCTTGTAAGTTTGAATTCCCTCCTAAATGCACAATATTTTAAGGATAGACAAGGATGGACAAAAACTACTCTTTATCCTTCATTGTTGCTGGTAGTAATAATAGCCAACCAATCAATCAATCAATCAACTTAATCAAAATTACTTTAAACTTATCCAATGGTACCTGAGTAGAGATCGGTCCAAATGGGGCCTTGTTTACACATGCAACCTCTTGTCCTACTCCAACTCCCCGTTGTTTTGGGGCTATCGTTGTCAACAGTTTCTCGATTCCTCCTTCTTCGTCGATACTTTCGGACTTGAACTTGGAGCCGGAAATTGTAGAAGCAGGAAAACACGTACGAAAAAGTATGGAGTTTAAGAAATTGGGGAATTCGGCTTAGGTGGGTTGAGTAATGAAATTAAGATAGAATCTTTGGAGGATTTTGTGGCGTAATTCCACAAGAAACAAATTTAGTAAGGAGGCGGTTGCCACCAGGGATGAAGAGAAATGATAGACAAATTGCTTCAAGGTAGGCCAACGGAGCAAGGACGACAAGGTTCTTTAGTTGGTGTAGGGGATCTCTGCACGATGAATTTCGGCCTATAGATAGTCCTTGCAATCCTTGCTCAAGTTTCTAGCTTCCTCTCTTTGATTCTCTCTCTCTCTCTCTCTCTCTCTCTCTCTCTCTCTCTCTCTCTCTACAATTTTTCTTCTTTAACCCAGTTATCTCCCTACTCTTCTTTTCCTTCTCTTTTTTCACTCTCTCTCTCCTCCCTTCTCCCCCCCCCCACTTTAATCTACTTACCCTCTTCTCCCTATATTTTATTTTATTTTTTCCTCTCCTCTAACTCTCTTCTCTCTTTCTAGTCTCCTCCTCCTCCTCCTCCTCCTTCTTCTTCTTCTTCTTCTTCTTCTTCTTCTTCTATCACTTATCACTCATTATTTCCTCTCTCTCTCACTCTCACTCCTGTCTCTACTTGTCCATATCAATTCCCTTTTTCTCTCACTTTCACTCTTCTCTCTCTACCCTTCAATCAATAGCGCAGTATATGTTGAAGAATAACCAGTCTCTCCTTAAGCCTTGTTGGCCATGCTTTTATAGCCTCTACAGCATACACTCTTGCAGCATGCTTTGTTCAATTTTCTATGAGCTTTTCTAACAGATGATTGTGTTGTGACCTTTACTATCAAAGGGATCATGACATCAATGCTGATTGAACGGTGGACTATTGGCGTACTTTGAGGATGAGAATGATCAAGATGATGACAACCACCATGATGACGTCGACGGCCTCAACAACCGCTATTTTTTCCCTCTTTTTTTCTTTGTTTTAATGTTTTAAAATGTTAAAAGAGCACCTATGATATGCTCTCTCCTTACTTCTAGTTGGATTCTAAGATATGTATGCGATACTAGCTCTTCATCATTGAGATCACTAATAGTGGACTTAACCTTTCTTACAAAAAAAGGCTCCATAAATATAATAATGACGCTACCAAGTGCCTTGAATTGAAGGCAATAAGGATACATACAAGTTATACCATATTTGATTACATCTTTGGTTAGTGTCGTCTTCTTAAACTCATTCTAACTTTTGAGGGCATTTGTATGACACATGCATTGCCTTATTAGACTGCAGAATCATGCCTCTCCGTAGGTTGTGTCCTCACATCATCAAAGGAATTGCAAATAGTCCATGTGGATGGCATTTAACCTCTCAACATATGTGACGTATGGTTTTGTGTGTTCATCTTCCTCTAGTGACTCTTCAATGTAGTGTATTGGAACATCACTCAATGGGTGAGTTACAAGATTCCGAGGTCTTGTATCCCTAAAGTATTGATGTCAAATCTAGGGCAACTCGTCTTTAGTCCAATGGGACTAACAAAGCTAATTATTGAGTTCTTTTGTAGGAGAGTCTTCTATTCTATTTTTTAGAACCAACATTGACATACGGTACAAGATAAGGAAGCTATCTTAGGGCTCTATCATAAGTAGCTCTGTGTCCAAAACAGTTGTAGTTACTATATGCCCAATTAGGTCTACGAAATTCTAATTTCAAATGGCCTCCACCACACCAAATGCAATATACAGGTTTTGTTGTTGTTTGAAGGTAGCTAGGATATCTCCAGTAGTGTTTACCTTTAAGAAGCTTCTACTTCAGGTTGGGAATCTTGCAATATTGCTCCTCTCTTCTCTCTCCTTCTCTTCCTATGCAATTCATCTATTCTAATGGATATATTTAGTGGCAATAATGTTGCATTTAACTAGCATCTAAGTTTAGCCATAACTTCATATAATGGATTCTCCTTCTCAGAGCGTCTTTCTTCCAGCGACTTGTTTTGCCACAAATGTGACGAAGTAGACTCCTTTTCTTTGTCCTTCTTGGATTTATCCTCCTCCTTCTTTTGGCCCTTCCCCTTCTTCTGACAGGACTAACCAACCAAAGCCTCAAATTTAGAAGCATTGGTCCCTTTCAATTACTCCTCTTGGTCCAAGACCATGGAAACAAACTCTTTCCACCAAAGAGTCTCAAACCGCCTTGAAGCAATCAAGGCAAAATAAAAACCTCTGAAACGGGATGGTAACTGTGAAAGAAGAGTTATTGCCATGTCTTCAGAAGTGATAATCTTCCCTGCGTTTTATGCATGCATCTAAAGCTACCATAGCTTGTTAATATGCTCCTGCATAGAAGATGACTTGTTGACACTCATGGTCCATCTTTGCACTTCCAAAGAAACTCGCTTCATGGTGGTCATATGATTGTACATCTAATCAAGCTCCAACCGTATCTCCCAAGCCACCGTCAAATGCTCAATATGAGAGATAACAACTGCAGTACCAAACATGCTACTTTGTGCCCCAGGCATCAAGCCAATGCTGCCATACATAGGGTTTTGCATATTTCCAGCCATACCCGAATACATTCGGTTGTTGCATACCATAAGGATTTCTGCCATACATTCCCGTATGTGGTCCTTGTCTAACCATAGCATGAAAATTTGCGCTTCCACCAAAATATCCTGGCTGCCCCATCATAGCATGCACGCCTGGCTGTCCAAAATCCATTAGATTGGCACTTCCGTGATGGCCTTGCATTTGCATTCCTTGCCCCGTAGGTATCAACTGTTTTATTTCATTAGCATCTTTGGGAGCTTCAAATGAAGGGTTTGGCATTATCTTCAATGCATCTTGCTGTCCCGAAGGTCCATAAGATGTCTTCTTCTTCTTGCCTTTGCTCTCCTTCTTTGGAGCATTCAAAAATCGGGTAAATTGAGGATCCTTTGTCAATTCAGCAAAGAGATTTGTTGTTTTTCTCATCCGATTCTTGAACTGGTCACATCAAATTCCTCTTCACTTTGTTGATCATCAGCCTCCTTATGCCCTAAAGGCCGTGCATCTTGCCCAACAACAACATTTTTAACTTGTTGTCCATGGTCTAACCCTTGTCCAAGGTCAGGCATTGCATTTCCTTCATTCCCATGTGAACGTTCATATTGAGAGGCATCATCATTGCTTGAGTCCATCTCACTGTATGAAAACATATTGCTGTAATTTCTCAACTGAGAGTAAAAATCGGCACTAGCACAAAGCTTTGGCTTGCAATCACGTGCCTTGGGCCCACCAAATCAAGGGACTGAGTGGTGTCCCGGGAATAGAACCATGTAACCAGCCTTCCTTCCATGGATGGGTGGTAAATCCCTGATTACAACTTATTTACAGCAGCAAACAATTAGTGCAAATCTGAAAATACAAATTTACCTACTAATCTTGGACAATGCACACCTGATTGGCCCCAAAATTGGCGCCCGTTTTGGTATTTCTTTAGCTTTATTAAATAAGAGATTGATTTACAATGGGATTCTCCCAATCCCTTTCGGTATTCCAACTCACCTTGCTGTTCAAAATCACCAACAAGTCTTTAATCTGATTTGCCCCTTAATTCGAGTACTTAATTGGCCTTCACCCACTTCATTGACGATGGAAATGCCCCAAATTCAATGGCTGCCTAGTCCTCACCTGAATTTAGCTGAAATTCACCTTCAGTGCTGAAAAATCCAAGTCTTGTAGCTTCCAATTTCTGCCACCTTCCCGAGGCTGCTGGTAAACCCTAATTTTTGTTGTAAATTAGGATTTACAACAAAGAAATTTGCAATTTCTCAGTCTCAAAGGATCCAAATGCTGAGATCTTCGGAGCAAGGCTATGAAATGGCTCGGAGATGAGATAAAAAGCTGTAGAGAGAGAGAATTCAGGGTTTTGTCACGAAGAATGACTGAAAATCAATCAAATGCAGCTGCTGCCTTGCCACAACAGCTTGTAGATGCAAATAACTAAAGAAAATCAGTCATTTATTGCTGTTGCCCTGTCTCAACAGCCTGTAGATATTGTCTCCTGCTGTTGATTGGTCTTCTCCTATCTTTGGCAGCCTCAAAAGGTACTCTAATGGCTGCAAATCAGACCGACAGCATCTCCTCCCTCTCTCTTACATGCTGAATTTATAAAAATGCCTCTCTCCAACCTCTGAAGACGTTTTTCAGTCTTGCATGTGCATTTTTTACAAGTGGTAGCCTTCCCAAATGGTTTTTTCAGTATTTTCCATAATTCAATATTAATTTTCAATCTTTAAATACTGAAAATTAATCTAATAATTATTTTGATGCCCTGAAAAATAATTTGACTTGCCAATAATTAAATTGGCTAGGCAACTTCCATTCCGGAGTGTCTCTGCGTCATCTTTGACCATTAGATTGGCGTTAGGTACCACTGGACGTCACTTCTCTTGTGTCACCAACTAACCAAATGAATGACCTGGGCCAACAACCGGCATAAGATACTACCAAGTGCCTGTGCAGCATAACTTATAGCAACTTTTGCCTTTGACATCCTGTGATTTCCTCGGGTCCTGAGCTCGTAAATTTACTCTAACCCCAGTTACACCTCACATGTGCAACATTTACTTAACAATGTGATTAAAAATTAATCCATACGTTAAGTGAGGTTTCAAAAATACATATCCTTATGACATCGACTACACTCTTCATTTTGCCTTTGAGCATCTTATACATCCTCTCCATCATTTACATAATGTTGAGATACCAAAGTCATCAAGTTCATGAGAGTACATTGATTCCTATTTTGGTCTCCATTTACAGCCCCAAAAAGGCTTTATTTGTACCATTTACTAGTGTATGGGCGCCACCCTAGACAATTCAAGGGCTCGTGTGCCTATAAATAGAGCATGGGCATTGGGCATTCATCACTCTACACTTACCCTCTCATTCATTCTTCTTCATTCGCCCATCACACCTTCAACCTCAACCCTCTACCATTGCTGTCCACACCCCTACCTTGGCCGATATTTCAATTCATGGTGTTGTCTTACTAATCATAATGCCTTTCTAGCCGACAACTTCATTCTAGAGATCTTGTGTTGAGCTAAAAATGCATTACCTTCACTTAAACAGCCCCAAAACATGCTTATTTAAGGAAGAAACCTTATTTATTTAAAAAGAAATGCATTCCTAGAGAGTGCCTATATCCCATAAGTACAAACCCACTCGGGAGGACCCAAACTTTCTATAAATAGGTATGTTACCCTCCATTCAACCTTAATCTCGTTTTTGTAGATTTCACGTATTTCAGCTTACTGCCCACACCCTAGGCGCGAAGGACATCACAATCCAAGCTGGCCATTGCTGTCTACAACAATCTGGCGCCTATTTCCAGCCTACCACACACTGTTCGGAGCTGATTTCAGCATGCTAACTACTGCTGCTAGTTTTTCCTGCGTTTTTAGTCTCTCTCTCTCCTACAGCCTGCATTTGCTGTTTTCTCTCTCCTATAGCCTGCGTTATTAGTCTCTCTCCTCACCTGCGTTTTTACTCTCTCTCTCTCTTTTTTTTTTCGTAATCTCTCTTTTTTTTTTCGTAAAAGGTAATTGTATTAATTACGAAAAAAAGTACAAGATTACATGATTACATGAGTACAAGAGACACGAGGGCCCTAGGCCAACGTGTGGGAAATCCCCGGACTAGTATACTAAAAAGGTTACACCAATCATGGCAAGGACCCAGAGGCAATTGCCAAATGCCAGGAATGCAAATCCTCCCGAGGGAGCAAGTCAGAGTGCCTGATGAGATCTAGCTGCCAATGCAAGAGCCTTTTAAGCCTTGCAATATGTCGCGGTACATTAGAGGCCGAATCAAAGAGAAAAGCATTTCGGGTGGTCCAAATGTGCCAGCATCCCCAGTATCTGAAAAAGTGAAATAAGATCTTCATATGTAACGGTGGCGGTGTGGGATACTTTGGGCGCACAAAAATCCAATCGAAAGGAGTCAGTGAGGACCCCACCACTGCGCGCCAGATTTGCGACAAGAGTGACCAGATATTCTTGGTGAGCGGGCAAGAAAGAAAACGATGTCGGGCCGATTCCGTCGTAGTGGTGCAGAAGAAACAATTGCCATTCGAGATTCGACGCTTGGAAAGGGCCGAGGCAAGAGGAAGACCACCAATCAGTACCCGCCACAGAAAGACCTTGCATTTGAAAGGTGCCTTATTCTGCCATCCCTCCATCAGCGTTGCCTGCCACCAGGACAGTGATTTCCGCAGGCCCCAAACCGTATTAGCTTTCACACCCAGCCATTGGTGATCTTTAATGAGAAGATGATACACTTGATTAGTAGCGGCCTTTTCCAGACTCAACCGGCCTGCAAGGTCCCAGTCCTGCCAAGGGCGATCCATAGCCAGGGCAGGAAAGGGTTGCCTATCCTGAAGTTCCAACGAAAGCTTCCCCCATAAATCACTGTATCCGCACGGGATCCGGAAAAGTCTCCTAGCAGTCCGAAACGATGCGAGGACATTGCGAGTAGCAAGGGTAGCATCCGCAATCGAAGTCACACCCAAACGGGCCATACGGTTAAATCTTGGTCTGAGCTGGTGTTTATCTTCCCATGAAAGCAATCTGGATACTGCCAACAATTCCATCTGAAAAGAATTAGTCTGCAAGCGGTTCCCTACAGGATGCCAGCGGGCCTTTTGGAGCACCAATTTCCAAGAGCCGACCAAATGCAGTAACAAAGAGAAAGAGGGACTGGAAAATCGAGAGTCAACATTAAGGACATGCCACCATGAGACCCGAAGCCGTGTGTTACCCTGGCGGAGCCCGCTGTCCTCAAGAAAATAACGGGCTATGATGGTCCACGGGTGGTGATCCACACATGGCACGAAAAAGAGACCAACGAAGAGCCAGCATATGAGTTTCCGCATCCAAAAGAGCTCCACCACCCATGCGCTTAGGGGTACATGCATGTGACCATGAAATCCAGGAAATGCCTGCCTTCAGCGAATCCTTCTTCCATAGCATGAACCGAATGGGATGAGTGAGAGCCTTCAAAGTAGTGGGCGTCCATGGCAGTAATGGCAGGAAATACGTCAGCATTGGTAGCATAATTGTCTGAGCCACTTTGAGGCGGACATGGAACGGCCAGGCTTGCGACTTCCAATACATAAACTTCGCGGCCAGTTTTTGTGAAATCCACTGCAACAGGTCCTTTGGCCGCACATCCACCCCCAATGGGTATCCAAGATGCTTGACAATGGAGCCACGGGAAACCACCTGACCCTGCCAGCCTAATGACTGTAAATCAGGCTCCGTGCAACTGAGCATGGCTGACTTAAAGGCATTGATGCGAAGACCAAAGGCTTGACCAAAGAGCGTCCAAACATCTAATGCCTTGCGAATGTTATCCCTGTCCGCCTACAAAATCATAAAGGAGTCATCAGCCAAAGATTGGCTAATGAAGTGCTGCCCCAAAGGAAGAGATAACCCTGCCAGCTGGGCAGAAGCCGCCATGGAGGATTACATTGAAAGGACCGAGTGAGTCGCCAAGGCAAAGAAGAGAGGACTCAAAGGGCAACCTTGTCGGACCGAGCGTGCAAGGACAAATGGCTCTGTAACTCCACCATTAAGCATAACTCTTGAAGAAGCCTCAGTACTAATGGTGTAGATCAATCTGGACATCCGGATACCAAAGCCCATAGCAGACATAAGATCTGCAAGGAAAGACCAGTCCACACAGTCAAACGCCTTTTCCAGGTCCAATTGAATCAAGACCACTTGCTGATTGGAGTGCCGCGCATAGTCAATAGCCATTTGCACATTTAAGATATTATGCAAAATGTTGCGGCCCTTAATGAAACCATATTGGAGAGGGTGCACAATAGCTGGAAGGTGCTTGTGAAGCCGATTTGCCAGCACTTTGGAAAAGATTTTATACATCGTGCCCATCAACGAAATCGGTCTCCAGTGTTGCAACTTTGACGGGGAAGGCACCTTGGGAATCAGTTTGATAAGGCCTTCTTTCCATGAAGAAGGCATGACCCCTGTTTCCCAAACCTGCTGAAACATGACCACCAATGGCTTTACCAACTGCGTGGCCAAGTGCTCAAAAAATTCATTAGTGAGACCATCCCAACCAGGACTTTTATCCTTAGGCAGGTGCAACAAAACATCCATAACCTCCTCTTCGCAAATATCCGCCTCCAAAGTGGCTTGCATATCAAATGGAACCTGCTGCTGGACCAGATGATAGAAGACCGAGCGGGCATGCGTAACCTGGCGAGAAGGCAAGGGAGAAGAACCAAAAAGATCCATAAAATAATTTCTGCACATATTGATAATGGTCTGCGGATCAGTGACCATGCGACCTTCCGAATCCTGGAGTCGAGTCATATTTTCGCGAGCCGGAGAAGCATGCAAGGCGCGAAAGAACTTATGAGACTGACAGGCACTATCTTGCAATGTGTCAGTCAAGTTATGCAGCTTGGCCTGCTGATAAGATTTCAAGCTAAATACTTGAAGAAGATGGGCCAAACGCCGCTCCAGTGACAGCAGAAAATCATCATCTCGGGAGTCCAGGAGCAAGGAACGGACCAAGGCCAATAAGTCCTCTGCTGCATGTCGACGGCGGCGACAAAGAGAGGCATTATGAATCCCATACTGCCGAGCTACCTGCTGCACATTAGAGAGCAGGCGTGCAAACGAAGCCAAGCCCTCGGAGGCGAAGTCCAATAAGAACCTCTCAATCAATTGCTGCATATAACCCTGAAAAATTGGATGCCTCAAATAAGAGGAGTTGAAGCGTAAAGGGAGCTTATCCAGTAAGAGGAGTTGAAGCTTATCCAGCAACTGCATAAAAGGTGCAATAGATTGTGCCCGCATCTCAAGCTGGAGGGGGAAATGATCCGACAACGCATATTGCTGCAAGACCTTCATCTCCAGCATCTCGGGAAGAAAATCATCCCCCTGCATGATATACATTCTGTCCAACCGCGACCAAGTGGTTGCATATTGTGCGGAATGAAAAGTAAAACCTGAAATAGAAGGGTGAAGCCACGACCAAAGATCTTGCTTAAGGACGTGCAAAGCAAAGGAGTTCCACACCCGGCTTTCCGGCGTATCCATTACCGAATGCCCTGAGGTGGACTGAGAAGGGTCAAGACACATATTGAAATCTCCCATCAAAAACCCCCTGCGGCCAAGTGACATGGAGCCCTGCAAAGTCGACCATAGATCCCGTCGGGATGCGGGATCATTCGGAGCATAGAGTCCCAATAACCATAAAATTTCTCCTTCAAATAAGACTTCGATTACCAGAAAGCGGCCCTGCACATCATTTTTAACAAGAACAGGCTGGTATTTCTCATGGACAATCATCAGCACGCCCAAATAGTGTTTAGCATGTGTCCCTGCATAAAACAGACGGAATCCATGACAATCTACAACTTTTCCTGCCTCACCGTGACTTTTGTGCTCCACTGCACACAATACATCCCACTGGTTCTCATACAAGACAGACCACATGGTATGTTGCTTATGGCGAGAGCAAATGCCTCGCACATTCCACGTGGCAATCTTCATATATTTTCAAAGAAGGAAGTCAGGAACGAGGCGCCTGTTGCCTCGATTGCACCTTTTCTGCGAGAGCATCCAGGACACCCTCATCCAGAAAATCGGCCAATACTGCAAACGAATTCGGGCGACCTGCTTTAGAGGTAGAAGGGAAATCCACTGCCTTGGGAGTAGGGCGGGGATAACGCCTATCCCAAGGTGTAATCACATTACCTTTTGCATCAAACGCTAGCTTAGCAGGTGGGCCCTTGGGGCCCTCTGAATAGACTTTCCTTGAAGCCGGATTACGGGGGGCGGACGGGGCCATAGTACGCGCAACCTACTGTGAGGTGACCATGTCTTTCCTGCGCGTGTACGTGCGCACAGAATCCGGGGAAGCATTAGGCCCAGGATCTGCCAGGCTTGCGTCCAACTTTTTACCTTTTTTTTGTCGTGCCTCAATCCAGTCAGTGCTAGGGGAATCCAAACCCCGGACCTGTTGTTGGCCTTTATCTATGGCAGTAGGTGGCTGAAGGGTCTCCTGCGTCGGGGCAACAAGTACCATGTCATCCTTGGGCTGCACAACCTGCGGCGCCTCAGAGGACGGTTGCCGGTCCGGGCATTCGGCCATAAAATGCCCTAATTTACCACATGAAAAGCAGTGGCTGGCAAAATTGCCCCATTTCAGGCGAAAATGCAAAGGATGCATGCCAGAACAATTGAGGCGAAGCCACGCAGGCCTTTTCCTGGCCGTATCCCATAACATGCATAAACGGTTTCGGTTCATAGCCCTGAGGCTTGGGGGAACCAGCACTGTGCCCACAACCGCCATCACGTCCTTCAACAATGGCCAATATACCACTGGACAATTTTCCACTTCCACCCACACCGGGCATTCTCGTTGAAGCAGACGCTGGAAGTCAGCCATAGGGCGCCATGGTACCACATGGACCAGGCGGCGATCAAAGAATAGTAGCAACCTGGACAGGAGCTCAGCTCGATGCGATTCCGATTTCAACAGCACCTCATAAAAGCCGCGAGGTCCAAGGAAGACCTCCTCAACACACTCCACTTGCAATAAATGGTGCATCCACTGGCGAATATGTGAGAGCACTGGGATCCTGCCGGTGAAAAAAAGTATAACTGCCCGGTCATAAAACACCGAGAAGGACCGCAAGACTGATTTTGGGTCCATCGTGGCTTCCAGCACATCATCCGCAGCCGCAGGAGAGAAAGTTTCATTATTATGCTGGACATAATCGCCAAGCTGAGTATTGGCAAAGTCCAGCAAATGTTCCCAGTCAATTTCCTGCGAATCCAGAGGTTCAGAGGCAACCTGCGCATAGGAACGGTCCTGAGGACCCATTGGCTCGTCTGAAGTATGCTTGGAGCGTTTGCCTGCAGGCGGCAGTTCAGAACCCGGACGCGGCTCGTCCGTGCATGGCACCATGTCCTCCGGCTCCTCTGCATCGGAATCAGGGCCAAGAGCTGCCACCGTCCGGTCGAGAAAATCCATATCCAGGCCAGCCATACTGCTGGCTTCTCGCTTTCGCTCGCTCCCTTACTCTCTCTCTTTCTCTCTCTATGCAAGTCCCGCAGGCCTACAAAATCAGGGAACCACCCGGCTGCAGCAACAGGACAGTGAGACTTCAACGCGGCTGCAACAGGCTTCCACGCTGACGCAGTGCAGCCGACCACAAACAGAGGGCTCTGCACCGGGCAAACGTCGAAAGGGCAGGCAAGGCGTGAAAGGGTCAGGCACAGGCCAGGCGTCGAGGGGACAGCGTGGAAGGGGGCAGAGGGACAGGCGCAGGCCAGGCGTCGAGGGGCAGCTTGGAGGGGCGCTGTTCGATGGCGCAGCACCAGCGACCAGCGGCGGCGCTGACGCAGATCAACAGATCA
Source organism: Lygodium microphyllum (assembly GCF_053477565.2). Classification (NCBI taxonomy): domain Eukaryota; kingdom Viridiplantae; phylum Streptophyta; class Polypodiopsida; order Schizaeales; family Lygodiaceae; genus Lygodium; species Lygodium microphyllum. Next base: position 22,776,521 of record NC_141140.1, on the reverse strand, counting down.
GGGCGACGGCAGGGGTCTCTGTTGTTCGAAGCAAGCGGGGAGAAGGAGCCTCGTGTCCAGCCCCTTGACGTCGTGGCGGGATAGGCGAGCTGCGACCTGGAATGCGACGGAAGGCTTCTGCGTGTATCGCGCGATGAGGCCTTGCTTCTCCGTCCGACGGTGGCTGTGGCGACGAATCCTCTCTCACTCTCTCTCGCTCTCTCTTGCGCGATGTGGCGTCGACACACACTCTCTCTCTCTCTCTCTCTCTCTCTCTCTCTCTCTCTCTCTCTCTCTCTCTCTCTCCTGCATTGCCATCTGCTTGGCAGCATTTGCCAGTGTTCGACATCCAGAAGCTTCCTTGCTGCAATTCAGGATCCGTTCAAAGTACGACACACTCTTTAGCTCATTACCCCAGCCTTGATCCTTGAGATACAAGAGTTCGAGATACAGTATTCATTCACTACATAGTGTGTTTGCTGCATGAGCATTGTATATTCAATAGCCATATCATTTCATTCATTCTCTATGTTTATTGTTTGTGGGTTACTCTAACCCTAAATGAGTTCTTCTATCAATCTATGCTTTGTCGTACGATGTTATTTGTGTTTCTGTGTTAAAGTATTTCTTCACATCTTGTTCACGTCACCATCAGCTCCAGACACTCCAAATTGCTGCATTTTGAGTCCACATGACCTAGCGACTTGTTCTTCATCACATTCGCTGCTGCATTTGCTGGTTTCACTCCTCCCGAGACTTGTACAGTAGATTATCTTCATTATTATTGTGCGTTTCCAGTTCCTCCTACAACCCTAGCACCCAAGCAACAGTTTCTAGTCATCAACCACTTTATGGAGGCTATGTTTGTAGCAAATTCAAGCCATCTACAGCAAGTTATACCCTCTTTATCAGCCCTACTTGATATCAAATATTTGCATTTTTGAGTTTCTTCACTCCTAAAGGGCAGCTACCCAACAGTCGCCTATCCACAAGCACTTACACAGAGAGATCCTCACCGACACTCTTGGGTTTTCTTCTCTAGTTGGCTGCCCAGTAGTAATCTTGACAGCAGCCATCACCTCAGAGAGATTTCAGCATCCTCGACAACTCTTGAGGATTATGTTTTGCTCCCTCAACTGCTATCCTTCATCTTCCAATGTCATCTCCATTTCACTGCACGGAGAACCGCACTTCCAACTGCTACCGCCTAATCAGCCAGGACATTGCAGTATTTGCAAGCTCTCGGCTCCATTGTATCAGTGTGATTTAGTGTTAGACATTCTTCATTGATCTTCTTCTTCAATGTTTCTAAGTTTCTTTGTCTCAATGTTTGCCTTACATTGTGTTTCTCCCTGCAAATCCTACCATCTCTCAACATGGTATCAGAGCATACCATTCTGTGTTTTGACACATGGCTGTGTGTCTTTGACATGCATGCATGGGATATGGGATAAACATGGACCACCTCCCTCCCTTTCAGTATGACCTTGAATCCCCCGCCTTACTTCTCTCTCACACCGAGAGGAACCTGGTCATGCAAGGCGATCTCCATCAACTACACATATAGCATACGTGAAAGTGTGATACTAAATGCAAAAGCTGGTGCAAGACCTATGGGACCAGCCTTAAGCTAGCAATATCAAGCTGTAATGAACCATTGTGGCTAGACATGGGTGCATTTGAGGAGACTTTTAGAGATGAGGTATCATCTTCTACTCAAAGACACACAATGGATATAAATGGGAGTCAACACACAAGATGGAGGCATGTACAATGCATGGCAGTTGTTGACGCTCAAGAGGGGTGACAATGCTCTTTAGTGAGGAGCTCTACTCACAAATCCAAGTAGCCCATCAAGATGAGCATGCCAAATACATGTGGGTGAGGGTACAACAAAAGGAACGCTCCTTGTACATTGCCATGTGCTACTTCCCTCCCATGACATCCAAATACAACCTCGCCCCCTGCACTAAAGAGGCAATCACCATTACAATTCTAGATAAGGATATCTAGGAGCTCTCTAGAGAGGGTGATGTCATCCTATTGAGGGATTTTAATGCCTGATATCTTGCCACCAAACATGCTTTTTTGACACACCAAAGGAGATGTTACAAGAGATGGACCAATCAACTTTGAGGATGGAGTGTACCTCACAGGACATGGCAAAAACACATGGTATGGGTGCTACCTCATTGAGATGAGTACAACACATGGATTAGCCATGCTTAATAGCATAGGCACATTCCCCTCATTAGGAGCATTCACATGTTACCCCCACCTAAATGATGCCAATGACTATGTATTAGCCCCTCCCATGCTCACCCCTCCTATCCATGATCCGCAATATCCTAATGCCCCATTAGAGTTGTAATTGATCATGCTGACCTCTCATTCACCATGGATTGTATATACACATAGGATAGTGTCTCCCATGCAATTCCCAAACACCCAAGATACTACTTTTCTGGGGAGACAATGGGCATCTACTCACAAGAGATCTTCAAACTATTGTATGATATCAACCCCATACCCCACTAACCAATGTCACTCGGCAATTTAGTGAGGCTTTACATACAAAAACATGAGCCCCAATTGGCCTCATCATCCATGTAGTAACAAGATATTTGATGTGGCCTCTCTAACCAAAAGAGCCACATGTGGAGATCCCCCTAATACAAATAGAGGTGCAAAGAAGGTAGCCTAATAAAAAGAGAGTGAGTATGACAATTATCCTAGGTTATGTTTCTGGGCAAGTCTAGAATAGAAGTAACTAGCCTGCCTGCCACATGGCATAAAGGGACAAAAATAGCCCTCGTACGTGACAAGAAAAATCATAGAAAGTATAGCCTATGAACTGGGGCCTAAGTACCCTAACTATGACGTGATATGGAGGTAGATGTGCTCCATATCAACACCATTCTCAGCAACATACTGGAGAGCACAAACCTGAATGAGCTGAGGGCTAAAAAGACATATGTACAATGGACTAGGGGTAAAACAAATAGGAGTAAGCAGCAAAGGTCATAAACTGAAAGGGGATGAAAAGTCCATATATTCTTTACCTAACAAATTAGACGCAGCCTAAAAGCTTTTCTCCTATCTAGGGACTTTCCTTCGTCAAGACAAACAAAAATTGTAAAGTCCTCAATAGAAGAAGTCTACAAAACCCTTGTCACAGAAAATTATGCAGCAAAGAGCAAGCAAATATAGATTTGTAGAAGTACTAGTGAATGAGCTTGAATCTCAGTTTGTGCAACCAGCAGAGCAGTAAGTTTCAGAGAGCAGTACAAGATATTTCATACCTCAAGCATAGACATAGCTTGTACAGGAGTATCCCAAAGCCCACTCACTTCATTCTTATAATATAAAGCACCATGGGTCCACTTTTTAGCACTAGGAATGTAACAAACCAGCCACCCTTGGCTTCGAGCCCATTGCACAAGCATTGCAAGTATGAAAGTTTTCCCACTTCCAGAAAGCCCATCAATGACCAGATGCTTCTTAAAACCAAGATCCGCATTGTCCAAGAAGCGCTGTTGTCTTACTAGCTTTTTCCGTTGATTATATGCTGCAAAACAAAGGCGCACCATCAAAAAAGATGTTTTTGTTGAATGTTATCACATTCTCTAGACCTGGAGTTAAAACAGCATTCCAATAACAAATAATTCTCCATGAATCAAGCAGATGATTCTTGAGATATTCTATTTAATGTTAAGAAAATCCACATGACATTTCAGGCAAGAAAAAAAGGGAAAAAAAGGAGCTTCACAAGTACAAAGCAATATATGCCGATATAAGTTAAGAGTCTCACCGATTATTACAGCCTCAAGAGCTTAACAAAGGTTAGCATAGGCACGAACAGAACATGCAGTTTTTGCATCATTCGCACAACTATACAATGTGTAGATACTCATTGTTTGCATTGGTTAGGGGTACGGTCAAAGTACTGACTATTTTTAAAATCTGAGTGAAAATATCCTTCCAAAGGTTGTAGCCTGAGGAAAATCATACCAAAAAAACAAAAACAAACAAAACAAATGATTCCTGCAATATCTCCAAGAATCTTCTGTCAGAGATCATAGCCTGGTTTCAGGCAGGCAGCAGCTGCACAGTCGGACTGTGCAGTCGGACTGCCACGTGGCAGTCCGACTGCCTGCAGCTGATTTTTATCAGGCTGCGCCCTATTTTGGCGCCCCATTCTAGGCAGATTTTCGCCTATTTATTGCTGACGTTTTCAGCAGTCTGGCATTCATTCTCTGTCGCAGATTACAGACCGGTGCCGTGCAGATCTCTGTCTCTGTTCGCAGATTTCAGACAGCAGACAGTGCAGACTGCAGCAGACTTCGAGGTGGACAGCAGGTCGCATCGTCGAGGTGGAGACACGCAGTCCGGCGCACTGCGCCCGTGTATATCTTTGTATTCAGCATTCTTTATACAGCAGATCTTCAGTGTACACTGTCTCTTTCTCTCCCTTCTCTCTCTGCGTTCTCTCTCTCTCAGTCCTACGCTTCCGCACCGCTGCACTCTGACATGGTATCAGAGCTGTGTTTGAGGGCTGACTGAGCGCAGAATCAACCTGAAGAGGAGTTTCCATCGCGACACAAATTTGCGTTTTTTGCGTTTAAGGGCAGACAGGAGGGCTGCGCCTTGGAACAAGGCTGAAACGAGTGTGGGCGCACAGGAAAGGAGTACAGGTGGTGGATTTGCTGCTGTTTACTGCTGTTTCTCGCGGAGAAAGTTTGAGTTTTCAACCTAAAAGTGCAGGTTTTGCTTTTTCATCGCCTCCAGCGGGTGAAGGAGCTTCGGGACGCTGAAGAGCCTTAGCAGGCTGAGTCTACTCAGTCAGAGGGGGCTGCTTTTGCGTTTGAGAAGGCATTGCAGGTGAAGATGTCTACAGAGATGGACCTGGAGTTCCAGGCGATTATGGACCGGAAGGTGCCTGTCCTACCGGCTCTTCCTACAGATCAGAAGCTCGACGGCGACAACTACCGCATTTGGCGCGTTATGATGTTGGCCATTCTGGAGTCCTATGATTTGGCGGAGTTGGTACAGGAAGATATTGACCGGCCTTCGGTAAGAGATGAGTCCAAACTCTCTTCTGATGCTCGTGCGGAGTTGGCCAGGGCCCAGTCTCATTGGGACAAACTGAATGCCCGGATTCGATCCTTTCTCTTTCTATCATGCACTACAGCCGTGATCGCTCACATCGAGCACTTGACGGTGGCTCGTGAGATATGGCTGGAGCTTGATCAAATGTACAATCGGATGACCCTGATGAAGAGGGTTTCTTTGGAGGTTCAGATGCGGACCTTGTCCGTCAATAAGTCTTCTTCGCTAAGGGAACACATTAACAAGCTAAGGCAGCTACAGATGCAGGTTCAGAATGCGGGGAAGCCGATCTCCTCCGAAGACATGGCGATTACACTCTTGTCCCAGTTGCCGCCACGATTCGGTACATTCTACTCTGCCCTTATTGCTTCGGGGCGAGAGTCTACTCTTCGGTGGGAAGAGTTGGTTCCTATGGTCTTGGACCAAGAGGAACAGTTAAAGGGACAGAATGCTTCCAAGACGGAGGCGTTGACAGGTCAAGCCTCTCAGAAGAAGGGGAAGGACCAAAAGAAGAAGAAGGGGGATAACAAGTCCAAGAAGGACAAGGAGAAGGACAAGGACAAAGACTCCACATGTCATATTTGTGGAAAGACTGGCCATTGGAAGAAGGATTGCCCTGACAAAGACTCGAAGGACACCAAGAAGAAGGAAACCAAGGATTCTGGAGCGGTGGCTGCACCCTCATCAGCTGCATTTCTACACTTAGTTGTCATTGAGGACGCTTCACCGAATGCTTCTGATGCTGCGATGGTGGCTTCCCAATCTCGAGAGTGGATTATTGATAGTGGTGCCTCACGGCACATGACTCCTTCATCAGATGGTGTTGCCCAGCTGCGACCTTCGCGTGGGCAGGTTCTCATTGGAGACAGCTCTTCTGTTTCTATTGCAGGTCGGGGTAAGATGCAGCTTATTCCGGATGGACGAGGTGGCACCCATACTTCAGAGGTTTTGCATGTACCAGGATTGGGGTACCATCTCCTTTCAGTTCATAAGATTTGCTCCCTTGGTCTTCTGGTGGAGTTTGACAGTTCTACAGTGCGAGTCCTTGATCGTGAATCGAGGTAAAGCAGTAACCTGTTGTAGACCGCCTGTGGTCCACGTCACCGGCCCAATCCGAGTCGCTCCAACCTGCAAGTACAAGATCTGACCCATCTGTCCCTGCGGGGTAATGAATCCCCAAATCAGACGTCCCCCTCAGATACCGAAGTATCCTCTGAGCAGCCTGCCAATGCACCGTCTTAGGTTCACTCATGAACCCTGCCAAGAGCCCAACAGCAAAACATAGATCAACCCTGGTGTTGAGAAGCCAAATCAAAGACCCTATCAACTGTCGATAGCGGGAAGCATCCGCCAAAGCAGAAGCTGAGTGGGAAGTGGCCTTCCAGTTCGGATCCATAGGAGTAGAGAGGGCCCGACAATCTTCCATCTCAAAAGACACCAAGAGCTCCTGTACATATCTCTGTTGGGAGAGAAAGATCCCCCTCTGAGACTGAAAAATCTCATGTCCTAAAAAGAAATGGAGTAGCCCCAAATCCGTCATCTCGAACGTCCGATGTAAAGCTGACTTTGTCTCCTGGACCTGCTGTGCATCATCACCTGTGACAATCAAATCATCAACATATAATACAAACAACACACAACCATCCTCGGAAGTGTGAACATACAGCTGCGGATCGGCCTTGGACCGCCGATACCCCAACTGAGATTGGAGGAACGAATCAATCTTCTCGTTCCAAGCTCGCGAGGCCTGCTTGAGACCATACAGGGCCTTCTTCAACCGGTAGACTTTCCCATCTGAAGAACCAAAGCCAGGAGGCTGCTCAACGTAGATCTCCTCCTTTAAATCACCATTCAGGAAGGCCGACTTCACATCCAGCTGGTAAACAGGCCATCTCCTATGGCCAGCCAAAGCAAGAACAGCTCTAATGGTTGCCATACGAGCTGTAGGGGCAAAGGTGTCATGACAGTCAATCCCTGGGCGCTGGGCAAAACCCTTAGCAACAAGGCGAGCCTTGTGCTTATCCAAAGTACCATCACTGAGATATTTGGTCTTGAAGACCCACTTGACTCCAATCACCTTCTTCTTCGGGGGGCGTGGCACAAGTGACCAAGTGCCATTCCTCTCAATACCCTCCAACTCAGCTTCCATAGCTTTCTTCCATGGGGCGGACTGTAAAGCCTCCTTCACGGAGGTGGGCTCTCGATCCTGCATAACTCGGGACATCAAACAATAATTGGAGCACACAAGCTCCGAAGAATGCGCCTGGTGCCTCCGTGACCGCCGCGGACCATCCTGCGGTCCCCACTCCTCAGGAACCCCCTCGATCCCTGAATCACGGAGTGTGTCACGGGCCCAGCGAGGAGGAGGCCGAACCTCCCCTCGTCGTTCTCCATCAATAGAAGACTCTGGAATGTCCACCAGTGGTAACTCCTCAGAAGGATCCGGTGGAACAGTAGACTCTGTGTCAGAAACAGAATCATAATCAAACGGCACAGGCTCCAGTGGAACTGTAGAAGGAGCCAAACTCTCCCCTGGATCTCCAAGAACGGGATGCTCCTCACCCGTTGAAGAAGCCGGAACCTCCTCAAACCGCACATCACGGCTAGTATATACATCCCGCTTGACGGGATCATACAGTCGGTAGCCTTGGGACTGGGAGCTGTAGCCAACAAATACCTGTTTGCGGGACGCCGCTTCAAATTTGTCACGGTGAGCTTTGGGAATGTGAACATAGGCATCGCACCCAAAGACCCGAAAGTAAGAAACATCTGGCTTCGACCCAAAATACGCCTCAAATGGAGTCATCCCTTCCACGGCCGAAGTAGGGGATCGATTAAGGATGTGGACAGCAGTAGCCACAGCCTCGGCCCACAGAACCTGGGGGGTCTGTCGGTGCTCCATCATGGTGCGCGCCATCTCGATCACACTGCGATTCTTCCGTTCGAGAATACCATTTTCTTGTGGAGTATTCGTATTGGCAAACTCCTGGTGAATTCCTCTATCTGCACAAAACCGAGTAAATTCATTAGAGACAAATTCACCTCCCTTGTCGGATCGCAAGGTCTTCAACTTCCGGCCTGATCGGTTCTCCTCAAAGAGAAGCCAATCCTTGTAGTGCGAGAAAGCTTCTGATTTTAGTGCCAAAAAATAGGCCCATGTCATCCTGCTATAGTCATCCACGATCAGCATGAAGTACGAGCTCCCACGCAGAGACTCATTCCTCATAGGGCCACATAGATCCGTAGATACTAACTCCATCGGTGAAGTAGACCGCCGCGAAGCGGTGTGGGGAATGGCATCCCTATGCTGCTTCCCCCTTATGCAGGAGACACAAGGCTGCTGGCTCACCACTATATCCGGCAACCCTCGAACAAGCTGTCCCCGTGACGCCTTCCGAAGATAGTCATAGTTCAGGTGACCAAACCTAGCATGCCATAATTCAGACTGTGACTGTGAGGTAAGAAGAAGAGTAGAGACGGCAGTGGAAGACTTCAGTTTGTAAATGCCGTTCTCCTCATATCCAGATGATAGAACCTTCCTCAATTCACGATCAAGGACTCGCACTGTAGAACTGTCAAACTCCACCAGAAGACCAAGGGAGCAAATCTTATGAACTGAAAGGAGATGGTACCCCAATCCTGGTACATGCAAAACCTCTGAAGTATGGGTGCCACCTCGTCCATCCGGAATAAGCTGCATCTTACCCCGACCTGCAATAGAAACAGAAGAGCTGTCTCCAATGAGAACCTGCCCACGCGAAGGTCGCAGCTAGGCAACACCATCTGATGAAGGAGTCATGTGCCGTGAGGCACCACTATCAATAATCCACTCTCGAGATTGGGAAGCCGCCATCGCAGCATCAGAAGCATTCGGTGAAGCGTCCTCAATGACAACTAAGTGTAGAAATGCAGCTGATGAGGGTGTAGCCACCGCTCCAGAATCCTTGGTTTCCTTCTTCTTGGTGTCCTTCGAGTCTTTGTCAGGGCAATCCTTCTTCCAATGGCCAGTGCTGTCCACCTCGAAGTCTGCTGCAGTCTGCACTGTCTGCTGTCTGAAATCTGCGAACAGAGACAGAGATCTTGTACTTGCAGGTTGGAGCGACTCGGATTGGGCCGATGACGTGGACCACAGGCGGTCTACAACAGGTTACTGCTTTACTTTGGGTGCAGGTGTTATTTCTTGGAGTAGCAAGAAGCAGCCCACAGTAGCCCTTTCGTCTACTGAGGCGGAGTATCGGGCCGCGTCTTCCACCACATGCGAGGTTGTGTGGCTTCGGAGACTGTTGGAGGAGCTTGGGTGCCCCCAGACTCGTCCTACATTGCTGCGATGTGACAATGAGAGTTGCATTGCCTTGGCGAGGAATCCTGTTTTTCATGCCCGGACGAAGCACATTGAGATCCAGTACCACTTCATCCAAGAAAAGCTTTTGGATGAAACCATCACTGTGGAGTATTGCAAGACGGAGGATAATCTTGCGGATTTGTTTACGAAGGCGCTTCCTCAGGCTCTACTTCGGCAACATTCCAGATCCCTCAGGCTTCTGCCCTGTCCAGGCTCTGAGAGGGGGTGTCAGAGATCATAGCCTGGTTTCAGGAAGGCAGCAGCTGCACAGTCCAGCTGCACAGTTGGACTGTGCAGTCAGACTGCCACGTGGCAGTCCGACTGCCTGCAGCTGATTTTTATCAGGCTGCGCCCTATTTTGGCGCCCCATTCTAGGCAGATTTTCGCCTATTTATTGCTGACGTTTTCAGCAGTCTGGCATTCATTCTCTGTCGCAGATTACAGACCGGTGCCGTGCAGATCTCTGTCTCTGTTCGCAGATTTCAGACAGCAGACAGTGCAGACTGCAGCAGACTTCGAGGTGGACAGCAGGTCGCATCGTCGAGGTGGAGACACGCAGTCCGGCGCACTGCGCCCGTGTATATCTTTGTATTCAGCATTCTTTATACAGCAGATCTTCAGTGTACACTGTCTCTTTCTCTCCCTTCTCTCTCTGCGTTCTCTCTCTCTCAGTCCTACGCTTCCGCACCGCTGCACTCTGACATCTTCTTAGTATATAGACAAGGCCAAGCCAAATATTCCACACAGGTGAATCTTCTTAGTATATAGACAAGACCAAGGCCAAGCCAAATACTCCACACAGGTGATAGTATGTGCTGGCAGTGAGACTTCCATATCTGAAAGGTGGTCCAATAGAGGAAGCTCTAGACTAGGAATACAACTGACAACACGTGCATATGAGAGTGCGCAACGAAAGGGAAACATGAAACATGCAAAGCAAAAGAAGAGAGAGACAGCAAGGAAGAAGAGAATGGAGTGATAACTCTGCACTGTATTTGAATCGAAAGCTGAATACAATGGCAAACTAATCAATCCCTGCACACAAGCCCAAGCATTAGTGAGGACATCAGATCAGGCTGATGACAATGGCAGCAACAAAGATGGAGAAAGGCTGACAATAGGGTGCCCTGTCAACCTGCAAGACAAGTGAATGACCAGCCAAGTGTTGGGCCCTTTTTTCTTTTGGTTGTGTTTGTGTGTTTTTTTTTTTTTTTTTTTTTTGGGGGGGGGGGGGGGGGGGGGGGGTATATAGATAGGTAATATGCTGGCCGACATGCACAAAAATAATACAATAATGCTAGGTGAAAATAAAACAAGCCACCCTAATAAATGCAGGCTGCCCACCACCACTGGAAAAGAAATGCAAAGGCTGTAAACAGCCCTCTGCTACTATTGACACACCCTAAACTCACTGAAAAAGCCCACAAACATAGTGAGCTCAAAAAGTTAGAGCTCCTATATCTCCATCAAACTCTAACAAAGCTCACAACCAAGAGATTACAAACCAATAAAATACAAGCTATCACCCCCTCTCAACCCAAAGACTAGATGTGATGAAGCATAGTAGCCTAATACAAAGGTTTCATTAAGAGACATGTTGCATTGTCCTCTGTGGGACAATAGGCTACTACTAACTCAAAATCCACGATCCACTCCCCTACAAATCAATATTGAACATCAATGTGCTTCATGCAAGCATGAACACAAGGTTCTTCACCAAAGCTAGGGCACTTTGGTTATCCACAAGGAACTTAGTAGGTCATGTCTATGGAAAGCCAATCTCCACTAACAATCAACAAAGCCAAACTGCCTCCTTTGATGTACAACAAAGAGCCCAATACTCCGCCTTTGTAGAATATAAGGTCATGGTAGGTTGCTTGTTACCGCTCCGTGAGATAGCTCTGGATCAAATGGATAGAGCAAAACCTATAGTGGAGTGTCTAGACTCCACATCTCTTGCTCAATCTGAGTCACTCCATATAGCAAGAGTCAAGACTAGCACCTCTCCATACATGATTCCATAGAATTGAGCCCCATGTATATAGCGCAACACCCACAAATCACTTTGCTAGTGAGCCTAAGTAGGGGTCTTTAGGAAAGAAGATAGAATGCCACCACAAAGGAAATGTCAAGCCTAGTATGCATAAGCTAGATCAAGAGCACATAAGGCACTTGTACGGAATAGCATCTAGTAGGGGATCTCTGGGAGTCACCAACTTGGACTTAAGGTCCATGGGTATGAAATGGACTTACACTCTACCGTACCAAACTCCGAAAGAAACTCGGAGATATAACTATGCGAGGAAATAAAGATGCTTGTTACATTAATAAGGTAATTTATGGGAGACAGGAGCGAGGGATGACCGTCTGGGGGCCTTGGGCACCCGAACGGGGTCAAGGGGAGCCTAGAGGGTAAGAGAGTCTAAGAATAGTAGGACTCACCTGAAGCAGACGGCTGGCAGAGGAAATGGGGAGAGAGGAGCTAGCACTCATCTAGGCGAGGTTGGGAGGTGAAAGAAGAGACTCGTGCCATTTCATACACACCAGACTTGACCGTCGTCAGGAGTTTTGGCTACTTCTGGTCTACTCATCAGACGCACCACACTGGTATCAGAGCCGCCAGATCCTCATGAAGAGCCGCCGAGACACGTCAGTCGTCATTTTTTGTGTGTGTTAACAAAGGCGATTACGACGGACAGGGACAAAACGGATTACGTTTATCGTCAACATTCCTGCGGGCGATTACGATGGGACTAAGTCCGGTTTTAATCTTTAATCTTTAATCTTTTTGGTTCACAACCTATGTTCCCACGTGACCTGATAGGGGGTGATTAATTACACCCATACCCAGCGCTCCTGCCGACAGGCCGTGTTCCCAGCTGCCTTGTTCTTTCCGCCATCTCTACTTTATAGAGATCATTGATTTCTGTTTTATTGTAATCAGGGAAGTACCCCAACTTGTATGCAAATTTCTTATATTTGCTTTCCAATTCCAGTGTATTAATGGAGGGGAAAGGGAGAGAGGGGGTAATCGAAGGCTCTAGTTCTGGAGACCACCCTATGGTAGATCCACATGAAACAGAAATACAAGAAGAACAATGGGAAGATTTTTTTGCCACACGAGAACAATTCGATGATCTAACTGCTCGTGTGCAAGCACAGGGGGTTCAAATGGAATTTCTAACTCAAACACTCACCAAAATAAAATCTCAATTAACCTTATTACTAGAAAGGGATGAAAATAAGCTAGAAACCTCAGATATTCCATCTTCATCAAAAGATTTAGATGTAACTATGAGAGATCCTAGGGAACCCCACCAAAAGTTGAGGGATAACCCAATGTTAAAAGATATGAAACCCCCTTAGTTTCATGGGGAGGAAAAAGATAGAAATAAAGACACTATCTTTAATTTTCTCCAAAAATGGAAGGATTTGCACAAACTTAAAAATACTCCATCACATCTCCAAGCGCTGGAGGCCAGTTTAACTTTAGGGCCAAAGGCATATAAATGGTGGCGAACTTTAAAGGAAGCAAATAAAATACCTGAAACTTGGACTCAATTTGAATCGGTCTTTTTGAAAGAATTCCTTCCTTAAAATGAAATGGAATGGGAAGATTGGGATTATGTCTAACAAAAGGGAAGACCACTGCTGACATATCTGGAGGAATATCGTGAGATAATCCTCAAATTGGAAGGAATAGATGAATTTCAAAAGACAAGAGGATTCATTAGGGGACTAGATAAGGCCTGTAAAAAGAAAGTAAAAAAGGAGTTCACCTAAGACGCTTGAAGAGACAATTAAATTTGCATTAATCAATGAAGATAGTACGCATCCAGGTACACTCACTAGTCTCACTAATACAAAGCCTAAGACTAACGAATTGGAAACCCAAAATTTGTAGGCAAATTTAAAAGGAAAATGCCATTTCTTAAGGGCAAGAAACAACCCTTTGAAAAGAAACAATATGTAAGGCCAAAGTTAAGTCAAGATGACTTTGATAAGGCCAAAAAAGAAAGGCTGTGTTTCAATTGCCTATCCCCTAACCATGCTGCCTAGAATTGCCCTCAAAGGAAAAAGAGGGAAGATAAGGAAAGGATAAGGACAAGGGCAAGGGAAAAGAAAAACAAATCCATATAGTGCAGACCCTGGAATTAAAGGGGCATGAAAGGTATAAATCTTTAGAGGTCTTGCACAAGGATGTACAACACAGGTGTTGTATGTCAACTTCTATGTGGCAGCCTACCTTTGGGCCACATGATTTAGTTAGAGTGCATGGATTGATAGCTGGAAAGAGGGTTAGAGTCATGATTAATGACTCTGCTACCCACAATTTCATGAATTATGCACTTGTCAAAAAATTGAAACTTCCCCAACAAAAGAGTGGGCATCAATATGTTGTTCGTATGATGCAAGGTCAAGATAATAAAATATGGGATACAATGGTATCCAATTTGGAAATTGAGATCCAAGGATATAAAGATAAACTTGATTTCCAAATTATGAATATGGAAAGAGCCGATATTGCTTTAGGGAGGGAGTGGCTATGGGGATTGGAACCATCCTTAAAACGTAGTTATCATCATAATACACTGGAATTTGAAAGGGATGGTAAGACTTTTGTGATTCAAGGTGAACATGAAGTATGTAATAACCCTTTGTTGTGTTCCACTGAAGTTCAGAAGCTGATAAAGAAGGAGGCTTGTGAGGTATATATGTTATGGTCTCTTCCTATACAAAACACTTTTACTTTCTGTAATATAAAGCAACAATTTTCTTATGTTTGTGAGTTGAATGTAAGTAATGAATTAAGTGGTTTGTTAGATGAATTTAAAGATGTGTTTCCTTCTGATTTACCAAGTGGCCTTCCACCAGACAGGGGTGATATAAATCACCCAATTGACATAGATAGGGAAACACACCCTATTTCTAAACCACCTTATAAGTTAAGTGAAACACAGCACCAAGAAGTTGAAAGACAAATTAAAGATTACCTTGATAAAGGGTTTATACAACCCAGCAATTCACCTTGGGCTTCGCCAATTTTATTAGTAAAGAAAAAAGACGGTTCTATGCAACTTTGTGTTGATTATAGAGCACTTAATGAAAGGATAAATTTTCTATGCCCAGAATGGAAGATCTTTTTGATCAATTACAAGGGGCAAAATTCTTCACAAAAATAGACTTAAGATCAGGCTATCACCAAGTAAGAATTAAGACACAGGATGTTCCTAAGACAGCATTTCGCACTAGATATGGGCATTATGATTTTTTGGTGATGCCTTTTGGCCTCACTAACGCACCAACTACCTTTATGAAGCTAATGAATAGTGTGTTACGGCCCTATCTAGGACATTTTGTAATAGTCTTCTTGGATGATATCTTGATCTTTAGTAGATCAAAAGAATAACATTTGGAACACTTACGATTACTATTCCAATTGTTAAGAACACATTCCCTTTATGCGAAGAAAACTAAATGTGAATTCTTCGCACAAGAGGTCAAATATTTGGGACATATTATCTCGAAAGAGGAAATTAAGATGGATCCAGAAAAAGTAAGGGCAATTATTGAATGGCCATCTCCAAGAAACCTGGAAGAGCTGCAGATCTTCCTAGGGTTATCTGGATTTTATCGTAAATTCATTCGAGATTATGCCAAAATAGCTGTTCCAATGCAGACCAACTTAAAGGGAAAAGGAAGATCTTTAATTGGGGAACAGACCAAAATGAAAGTGCTCAAAAACTTAAGGTAGCTATTGCTACAGCTCCAGTACTATTAATTGTGGATCCCAATAAACCATTTGTGGTTGAAGCCGATGCCAGTGATAAGGCGATAGGCGCGGTCTTATTACAAGAAGGTCGACCAGTTGCTTTTGAAAGCAAGAAATTAGACCGTGCAAAACGGAACTCTTCTATTTATGAGAGAGAGTTGTATGCAATAGTACATGCAATGAAGAAATGAAGGCACTATCTGTACGGTGCCAAACTTTTGATCTTGTCGGATCATGAAAGCATTAAGTGGCTTAATGACCAACTGGATCTACAAGGGCGTAAAGCCAGATGGACCGAACTCCTCCAAGAGTTCGACTATGAGATAAGGTATAGAAAAGGAAAGTATAATATAGTGGTTGATGCACTCAGTAGAATGCCCATCATAAATGAATTGAGTTTTACTCAGTTCACTTCTGATTTACTTGAATCTTTGAAAGGAAAATGCCAGGTTGATCCGGCATATTCCAACATATGGGAAGCAATAAATAATGGGGATCCAAATGGAAGAGCCTCCACAAAGGAAGGAATATCTGAGGATGTTCATCAAGGAAATGGAGCATCAGGGGTTGCTCAAATGAGATTCAAGTGGAAGAATTTTACCATTGATAATGGTTATTTACTCTACAAGGGTAGGGTATGTGTCCCGAAAGATGAAGAAATAAGGCGCCGGGACATGATGAAGAAATAAGGCTCCAAATACTCTTTGAGTGTCATGATACCCCTAGCGCGGGACATCCAAAAGTTAATAAGACTTATAGTCTTATTAAAAGGCAGTTTTATTGGCCTGGAATGAATAAGGACGTTCCCTTGACTATGTGGTCAAATGTAATAAATGCCACGTTAATAAAGCTGAAAGATTGAAAATGGGAGGACTTCTCCATCCATTAGAGATTCCTTCGGGAAAATGGGAGAGTATCTCCATGGACTTTATTGTTGCGTTACCCAGAACACAGAGGGGGCACGACTCTGTGTGGGTGATTGTGGATAGGTTAACCAAAATGGCTAGGTTTATTCCAACTTCAACTGATGTTAAAACACTAGAATTGGCTAGATTGTTCGTAGAGAACACGTACCGATTGTATGGCATTCTAGCAAATATAGTTTCTGATCAGGATAGAAAATTTGATAGTCAATTTTAGCATGTTGTATTTAGGAAGTTGGATACTAAACTTAGCATGAGTACGGCGGATCATCCGCAAACTAATGGGCAAACTGAAAGGGTTAACCAAATCCTTGAAGATATACTCAGGGCATATGTAAGTAAAAGGCAAACTAATTGGGAAGAGTATCTACCGATAGCAAAGTTTGCATATAATAGTGCCAAGCACTCTTCCACTCGATATAGTCCATTTATGTTAATGTATGGGTTTCAGCCCAGAGCTCCTCATGCAGTAGGACTGCATAAGAAAAAGGTTCAAGCAGCCAAGGACTTTTTGGAGGATATGAATAATATGTTAAAGTTTGCTCAAGAAAATATTAAGAATGCTCAAAATCGAGCTAGAGCTTATGCAGATCCTCATCGAAGAGACATCTCCTTTGAAGAAGGGAAATTGGTCTATCTTAAAGTGCCTGAACAAACTAAAACCATGAAAACGGGACGATGTCCAAAGCTTTCACCCAGGTATTGTGGTCCTTTCACAATACTTAAAAGGGTAGGAGAACAGGCTTACAAGCTCCAACTACTTACTGGTAGTAAAACACATCCAGTTTTTCATATAAGTAAGCTAAGGAAGAAGCTGGGTGATTTGGATAATCTTATCTTAAATGATAATATTGAGGGGCTATTAGATGACCAATCTAATCCACATGAACCAGAAAGAATATTAAATGTTCGTAACAGACGAACAAGAAATATTATTTATCAAGAATATTTGGTCAAATGGAAAGATTGTTCAGAAGAAAGCTCAACATGGGAGCGAGTAAGTACCCTAAGGAAAAGGTTTCTCAATTTACAGTTGGACCTTCCAAGTATCGTTTTCGAGGACGAAACCGATTCTTAAGGAAAAAGAAATGTTACATTAATAAGGTAATTTATGGAAGACAGGCGCGAGGGATGATCGTCCGGGGGCCTTGGGCACCCGAACAGGGTCAAGGGGAGCCTAGAGGGTAAGAGAGCCTAAGAATAGTAGGACTCACCTGAAGCGGACGGCTAGCAGAGGAAACGGGGAGAGAGGAGCTAGCACTCATCTAGGCGAGGTTGGGAGGTGAAAGAAGAGACTCGTGCCATTTCATACACGCCAGACTTGACCATCGTCAGGAGTTTTGGCTACTTCTGGTCTACTCGTCAGACGCACCACAATGCCCTATGTCGATTGATAAATCTTAAGACCAAGGAAGAAGTGAAGGATACCAAGGTCCATCAAGTTGAACTCCTATCTCAAAATCTCTGGAGTCTAATCAACCTCCTATGAGTCACTCCTTGTAATAATCAAGTCATCCACATACAAGATGGCCAACACACACCTCTCTCCCTAAACCTTAAAATAAAGGCTAGGGTCATGATTTGATCGATGGAAGCTACTTTGTAGAAAGAACCTATCAATCCGCTAGTACCAAGCCCTCAAAGCTTGCTTCAGGTCATAGAGGACCTTCTGTAACTTGTAGACATGATCCTCCTCCCCTCGCACATGGAAATCAAGAGGTTGATCAACATAAATCTCCTCCTCTAAGATGTTGCTCAAGGAGGCAAACTTTACATCCATCTCGTAAAACGGCCATCAGTGATGAGTTTCAAGAGCCAAAACAACCCAAATGGTAGACATACAAGCCATAGGTGCCTCTGAGTAGTCCAAGCTTGCCCTCTATGGAAAACCCTTGGCAATAAGCCTAGATTTGTGCTTATCCGAGGTACCATCAGCCAAGTGTTTGGTGTTATAGACCCACTTCACGCCAATCACCTTCCACTTCCCTAGACACAAAACCAACTTCCAAGTCTTATTGCAATTTGTAGGTGCCATATCTTTGCTGCCCACACCTTGTTCATGGAGGAAATCTTAGTTGGAGCTGTCCACCATTGTTATCTATCACCTGGCGCCTGCTCCCCAACCTTCAACTACTATTGGCCATTGTTTCCAACTTTCACAATCGCACCCAACCTATCAACCTTGACCAGAACTTCAAGATTTCAAAATCACTAAGAGGCATGATTTGAGTATCAAGTTGGCTCAGTATCGGTGATTTCTAGCTAGATTCACCACTTACCTGAGTCAACTAATGATCAAGTCACTTTGTTCATGACTTCCAAATACATTACCACAAAAATACTTCATTTTATCTAGCAAGTTATTTCACAATCCCAATTACCCACCTTCTATCAGCTTGGGTGTCAACCACACTACATTATACTTGCATGTTCAATCATTTTCGTAAGACACCCTAATTTTCATATTTAGAGAGGGCCTTGATTTCCCAAAAGGTCAAGCAAGGTGGGGAAAAGAGCAACACTAAGACTAAGACTAGTAGTGAGGAACAAAATGACCCCCTCCAAGATTGAAATTGAGTTGGCAAAATGTCCCCAAAAAAAATAGATATTGTCAACATTGTCAAAAGGCTCGCCATTTTGATGACAAATGTCCATCAAAGGCCAAAGGCAATTTGCCCAAGACTAGACCCTCTTTCCTACATGGGAACTTGAGCACATCAAGCAAGGATACTTCAGCCTTGCCTCTACAGCCGAGAGGGGGTCATCCTCCATCCCAACAAGGTCAATCCATTGTTCACACAATGGTAGGACCATTTGCCCCTGTTGCACCCAAGGGGTTATTTAATTGGCCAAGCGATGCCACTACTATGGACTTCAGTCCTCAACCAATCCTTATCTCCATGAAGGATAGACTTGATGAGTCCCCTTCTCCCTTCGAATTGCCCTCGCCATCAAGTCCGCAACTAGAAGCACTTGAGAACACTTTTCCTAGGAATCCTCTAATCAAGCAAATCATGGAGCCTTCCTCCAATTCAAATGTAGGTGAAACAAATCGTAGTCGTACTACATTTCCCCCCTATGTATCAATTGATTCTCGTAGGGCACACTCTAGCCTATCTTCTCTCTTCCACTACGCATTCCTGCTCTTATTTTACCACCTCTTTAGCATGCCTAACTTTTTGTAGTGGGAAGCCCTTCATAACCCAACACATTGCACTCACGAGCACTTTACATTGAAGTTGAGGGAGGTGTGTTTTTTGGTCCTATGTAGTGTTTTTTATTCCTAACTTATCTTTTCAAGTTGGCATTGATCCCTACAGGACCTATCGATCGGTCAAAGTGGAGACTTGGATCATTCGCCACTCCTTGTATTGGTAACCCTTCTTTGATGGGGCTTCACACTCTAGACCAGCCGAAGTCTTCTCTTCCGAAGGCCAAGTTCTTCCCTTCCTAAGCAATATCTTAGAGAGAGAGGGGGTGTTAGCTTCTTCTTTCACCATCCGATAGTGAGAGGAGGCGGTATTCTTCTCTTGGTGGTTACTAGATTTTGGCTCTTCCTACCATTGTATCATCATCTATTTGGATCTTGACAGCAAGTGGACAATTCTCCTACAAAGAGATTGTTCAAGTGGCACCATTGCGTAGCGTTTTGCTCAAGCATAAGATATTGCATTGCTCTTCCTACCATTGTATCATCATCTATTTGGATCTTGACAGCAAGTGGACAATTTCCCTACAAAGAGATTGTTCAAGTGGCACCATTGCGTAGCGTTTTGCTCAAGCATAAGATATTGCATTCCCCTCTATGCATTGGCATTTTGTTCTTGTAATCATGCATCTATGTATGTTTATCCCTTTTTAGTCAAAGAGTGGTCAACCCTAGATCCACCATATTTGCGACAGCTCACATGGCAATCTCCCTAGGCAATCTCTATGGCAACATTCCACACATACCCTCCACGTATTTTTCTTTAACAACACCCATGGGTGTACAGGATCGCTTTTTATTTTGTGATGTGTTGGATTTGACCATCCCTTTATATTTTCCCCTTGGGCAAA
Organism: Lygodium microphyllum; assembly: GCF_053477565.2. Taxonomy (NCBI): domain Eukaryota; kingdom Viridiplantae; phylum Streptophyta; class Polypodiopsida; order Schizaeales; family Lygodiaceae; genus Lygodium; species Lygodium microphyllum. The sequence goes on along the minus strand of NC_141140.1, from coordinate 22,756,336 downwards.
GATACTTAATAGGGTCAAATCAAACTCAAAAGAAAACAAACAAACTAACAAAAAATCCCAAAAAACAAAAAGAAGTTAAAAGTCGTTCCATCACCTTTGCATGTCCTGATAGGCCATTGGCAGTCAACAAGCACTCTGTGTAATGCCTTGGCCTCCCTAGGGTGACCCTTTGGACTCCCTTGGTAAGATAACCATTGCCTCTGTGGTCTTGATAGGTCCTTGGGCAATCAACATACACCCTTGGCCCAATGCCATGACTACTTTTGGATGGGATACCTTCGAATGATTATGGGCTAAGCTATGCTTTGCAATTCCTTGCTAGTTTCAACTTTGGGCTTGAGGAGGGCTAAAAAACATATTACACATTGATTAGCTCTTTATTACAATCCCGAAACATGCTTATTACCAAAAGTTTTATTAAACAACCACTTTTCTAGAGAGCATCTGTGTCTCATAAGCCAAACCCTAATTTAAAAGGATCCTATCATCTATAAATAGAAGACAACCCTACCACTTTGTAACGTGTCCACTTGTATCTTCAAGACACGTCTTAGCAATCCATCGGAAAGGATGTCTAGAAAGCTCCGCCCGGCACTCCCATGGAATGTTACGGGGTTTGCGATCTAGGGCTTTCCGCGTCTGCCACGTAGCGGAAGTATTCCGGCCGTTCCCACTTAGGATCGACTTGAATTAGGGTTTTCCTTATTGGTCATTTCCTAACGGCAACTAGCGTCGAATCCAAGCGAACTACTTTACGCAGAAACGCCAGGTCCGAAGCGGATTCACGCTGCACTTGGTTCAAGGAGAATGGGAAACGAGAGAGATGCAAGCTCAACCTCTCTGCCATAAGGCATAGTCCCATTCCCTTCCCCTAAAACAGCGTAAATATGGTTCAATCATAACTCTAGGTCAACGCTTTTGTTGTTCGTGTTCTTTGACGATCTTCCTACTGTCCATCGTGATTTGAGAAAAGTTCCCGGCCAACCGGGACCACCCATCCGTAGGACGGACCTATGGCCCATCCTCCGCACTTTTCTCGGGTTGTTTTAGTTATTTAATTACCTAACACATTAGTTGGACATGTAACAACCAGCTTCTTTAATTAACCCGTTAGGCACTCGTTCCTTCACGTAATCTTATCACTTGACATAGAAAAATAATATCAGACAATTTCCTTATTAACAAGTTATCATATTTATCTTTGAAATACAAAGAGTCTAGCCCGTAGGCTTATCCACAATCCACCCAAAGGCTATCCAGCAATCCACAGGGATCACTAGTCCAAGTTTCCGCCCGTAGACTAGTATGCGGGCCTCGAGATCCAATCCCAAGTCACGTTAGCCTCTTGTGCAGGACCCGGAAAGCGAGGGATTTACGGCCAGAGCCCCCCTTGGCACCCAAGCGTCCTCCTGCTCCAAGTAGCGCTCAACGGAGAGACCTCTCGCGGCGGGTTCGGTCCACTTGCCCGGCGCGGTTAACAACCCCCTTGGTTAGGGTCAGGCAGGCAGTCGGGGGTAACTGAAGCTGCCTCTCCCTTCAGGCCTTCAACCTAAAGTATAGATATCCATTTATCTTTTAATTCATTGATCAAACAAAGCCAAACAGTGCTCTAAAATCTGTAGCAAGCACAAACATTTCCATTGATCGTTTTTGTTGGCAAACTGCTAAGGAATGAATCCTTCTTTTCGAATGCGTCAAGCACTCAATCCGAGATGACTTGCAACTTGGCAAGATCCCCTATATCCTGGGTTAGGGCATACCCTATTAACCAGACTTGGTCAAACCTTAAGTTCATTGGTTATTTCAGTTTGTCGGTTGGTCTTTTGTTTCCAATCAATCTTCTTTACTCAAGAAAGATACTAAATTAGGATGATTATTCATCTTCTTGCAAGATAACTTGCGTAAGGACCTGCTAACTTCATTGCGAGAACTTGGCCATTCCCTTGTGATCCAATCACAAGATCATATTGTTAGAGATCAGATCACTGTGCAATCGGAGAGGCAGAGTGCAGTCGGACTGTACAGTCGGACTGCCACGTGGCAGTCCGACCTGTACAGTCAGTCGGCTACATTTAATGCAGCCGACAAGGTATTTCTGGCGCCCTATTTCCAGGCAGTTCTCGGCTATTTATTCCTGGCAGTTTCAGCAGTCTGACACACTTCTCTGACGCAGATTACAGACCGGTGACGCGCAGATTCTGTCTCTGTTCACAGATTTCAAACAGCAGACAGTGCAGACCGCAGCGGACTTCGAGGTGGACAGCAGGTTGCATCGTCAAGGTGGAGACACGCAGTCCAGCGCACTGCGCCCGTGTATATATCTGCATATCTTTGTATTCAGCATTCTTTATACAGCAGATCTTCATCGTCCACTGTCTCTTTCTCTCTCTTCTCTCTCTGCGTTCTCTCTCTCTCAGTCCTACACTTCCACACCGCTGCACTCTGACATGGTATCAGAGCAGTGTTTGAGGGCTAACTGAGCGCAGAATCAACCTGAAGAGGAGTTTCCATCGCGACACAAATTTGCGTTTTTTGCGTTTAAGGGCAGACAGGAGGGCTGCGCCTTGGAACAAGGCTGAAACGAGTGTGGGCGCACAGGAAAGGAGTACAGGTGGTGGATTTGCTGCTGTTTACTGCTGTTTGACGCGGAGGAAGTTTGAGTTTTCAGCCTACAAGTGCAGGTTTTGCTTTTTCATCGCCTCCGGCGGGTGAAGAAGGTTCAGGACGCGGAAGAGCCTTAGCAAGCTGAGTTTTCCCAGTCAAAGGGGGCTGCTTTTGCGTTTGTGAAGGCATTGCAGGTGAAGATGTCTACAGAGATGGACTTGGAGTTCCAGGCAATTATGGACCGGAAGGTGCCTGTCTTACCGGCTCTTCCTACAGATCAGAAGCTCGACGACGACAACTACCGCATTTGGCGCGTCATGATGTTGGCCATCCTTGAGTCCTATGATTTGGCGGAGTTGGTACAGGAGGAGATTGACCGGCCCTCGGTAAGAGATGAGTCCAAACTCTCTTCCGATGCTCGTGCGGAGTTGGCCAAGGCCCAGTCTCATTGGGACAAACTGAATGCCAGGATTCAATCCTTTCTCTTTCTATCATGCACTACAGCCGTGATCGCTCACATCGAGCACTTGACGGTCTCGGGAGATATGGCTGGAGCTTGATCAGATGTACAATCGGATGACCCTAATGAAGCGGGTTTCTTTGGAGGTACAGATGCGGACCTTGTCCGTAAATAAGTCTTCTTCGCTACGGGAGCACATTAACAAGCTAAGGCAGCTACAGATGCAGGTTCAGAATGCGGGGAAGCCGATCTCCTCCGAAGACATGGCGATTACACTCTTGTCCCAGTTGCCGCCACGATTCGGTACATTCTACTCTGCCCTTATTGCTTCGGGGCGAGAGTCTACTCTTCGGTGGGAAGAGTTGGTTCCTATGGTCTTGGACCAAGAGGAACAGTTAAAGGGACAGAATGCTTCCAAGACGGAGGCGTTGACAGGTCAAGCCTCTCAGAAGAAGGGGAAGGACCAAAAGAAGAAGAAGGGGGATAACAAGTCCAAGAAGGACAAGGAGAAGGACAAGGACAAAGACTCCACATGCCATATTTGTGGAAAGACTGGCCATTGGAAGAAGGATTGCCCTGACAAAGACACGAAGGACACCAAGAAGGACACCAAAGATTCTGGAGCGGTGGCTGCACCCTCATCAGCTGCATTTCTTCATCTAGCTGTCATTGAGGACGCTTCACCGAATGCTTCTGATGCTGCAATGACGGCTCCCCAGGCTCGAGAGTGGATTGTTGATAGTGGTGCCTCACGGCACATGACTCCTTCATCAGATGGTGTTGCCCAGTTGCGACCCTCGCGTGGGCAGATTCTCATTGGAGACAGCTCTTCAGTTTCTGTTGCAGGTCGGGGTAAGATGCAGCTTATTCCGGATGGACGAGGTGGTACCCATACCTCAGAGGTTTTGCATGTACCAGGATTAGGGTACCATCTCCTTTCAGTTCATAAGATTTGCTCCCTTGGTCTTCTGGTGGAGTTTGACAGTACAACGGTGCGAGTCCTTGATCGTGAATCGAGGAAGGTTCTCTCATCCGGATATGAGGAGAACGGCATTTACAAACTGAAGTCTTCCACCGCCCTCTCTACTCTTCTTCTTACCTCTCAGTCACAGTCAGAGTTATGGCATGCTTGGTTTGGTCACCTGAACTATGACTATCTTCGGAGGGCGTCATGTGGACAGCTTGTTCGAGGGTTGCGGGATATAGTGGTGAGCCAGCAGCCATGTGTCTCCTGCATACGGGGGAAGCAGCATAGGGATGCCATTCCCCACACAGCTTCGCGGCGGTCTACTTCACCGATGGAGCTAGTATCTACGGATCTATGTGGCCCTATGAGGAATGAGTCCTTGCGTGGAAGCTCGTACTTCATGTTGATCGTGGATGACTATAGCAGGATGACATGGGCCTACTTTTTGGCATTAAAGTCAGAAGCTTTCTCGCACTTCAAGGATTGGCTTCTCTTTGAGGAGAACCGATCAGGCCGGAAGATGAAGACCTTGCGATCCGACAAGGGAGGTGAATTTGTGTCTAATGAGTTTGCTCGGTTTTGTGCAGATAGAGGAATTCACCAGGAGTTTGCCAATACCAATACTCCTCAAGAGAATGGTATTCTTGAACGGAAGAACCGCAGTGTGATCGAGATGGCGCGCACCATGATGGAGCACCAACAGACCCCTCAGGTTCTGTGGGCCGAGGCTGTAGCTACTGCAGTCCACATCCTTAATCGATCCCCTACTTCGGCCGTGGAAGGGATGACTTCATTTGAGGCTTATTTTGGGACGAAGCCAGATGTTTTTTACTTTCGGGTCTTTGGGTGTGATGCCTATGTTCACATTCCCAAGGCTCACCGTGATAAATTTGAAGCAGCTTCCCGAAAACAGGTATTTGTTGGCTACAGCTCCCAGTCCCAAGGCTACCGACTGTATGATCCCGTCAAGCAGGATGTGTACACTAGCCGTAATGTGCGGTTTGTGGAGGTTCCGGCTACTTCAACGGGTGAGGAGCATCCCGTTCTTGGAGATCTAGGGGAGAGTTGGGCTCCTTCTACAATTCCAGTGGAGCCCGTGCCTTTTGATTATGATTCTATTTCTGACACAGAGTCTACTGTTCCACCGGACACCTCTGAGGAGTTACCACCGGTGGATTTTCCAGAGTCTTCTGCTGATGGAGAACGACGAGGGGAGGTTCGGCCTCCTCCTCGCTCGGCCCGTGACACACTCCGTGATTCAGGGATCGAGGGGGTTCCTGAGGAGTGGGGACCGCAGGATGGTCCGCGGCGGTCACGGAGGCACCAGGCACATGCTACGGAGCTTGTTTGCTCCAACTATTGTTTGATGACCCGTGTTATGCAGGATCAAGAGCCCACCTCCGTGAAGGAGGCTTTACAATCCGCACCATGGAAGAAAGCTATGGAAGCTGAGTTGGAGGCTATTGAGAGGAATAGCACTTGGTCACTCGTGCCTCGCCCCCCGAAGAAGAAGGTGATTGGAGTCAAGTGGGTCTTCAAGACCAAATACCTAAGCGATGGTACTTTGGATAAGCACAAGGCTCGCCTTGTTGCTAAAGGTTTTGCACAGCACCCAGGGATTGACTGTCATGACACTTTTGCCTCCACAGCTCGTATGGCGACCATTAGAGCTGTTCTTGCTTTGGCTGGCCATAGGAGATGGCCCGTTTATCAGTTGGATGTGAAGTCGGCCTTCCAGAATGGTGATTTGAAGGAGGAGATCTATGTTGAGTAGCCTCCTAGTTTTGGTTCTTCAGATGGGAAAGTCTACAGGTTGAAGAAGGCCTTGTATGGCCTCAAGCAGGCTCCGCGTGCATGGAACGAGAAGATTGATTCGTTCCTCCAGTCTCAGTTGGGATATCGGCGGTCCAAGGCCGATCCGCAACTGTATGTCCACACTTCCGAGGATGGTTGTGTGTTGTTTGTATTATATGTTGATGATTTGATTGTCACAGGTGATGCTGCACAGCAAGTCCAAGAGACGAAGTCAGCTTTACATTGGACGTTCGAGATGACGGATTTGGGTCTACTCCATTTCTTTTTGGGCCATGAGATTTATCAGTCTTAGAGGGGGATCTTTATCTCTCAACAGAGATATGTACAGGAGCTCTTGGTGTCTTTTGAGATGGAGGATTGTCGGGCCCTCTCTACTCCTATGGATCCGAATTGGAAGGCCACTTCCCATTCAGCTTCTCCTTTGGTGGATGCGTCCCGCTATCGACAGTTGATTGGTTCCTTGATTTGGCTTCTCAACACTAGGGTTGATCTATGTTTTGTTGTTGGGCTCTTGGCAGGGTTCATGAGTGAACCTAAGACGCTGCATTGGCAGGCTGCTCAGAGGATACTTCGGTATCTAAGGGGGACGTCTGATTTAGGGATTCATTACCCCGCAGGGACAGATGGGTCAGATCTTGTACTTGCAGGTTGGAGCGACTCGGACTGGGCCAGTGACGTGGACCACAGGCGGTCTACTACAGGTTACTGTTTTACTTTGGGTGCAGGTGTTATTTCATGGAGTAGCAAAAAGCAGCCCACGGTAGCCCTTTCGTCTACTGAGGTGGAGTATCGGGCCGCGTCTTCCACCACATGCGAGGTTGTGTGGCTTTGGAGATTATTGAAGGAGCTTGGGTGCCCCCAGACTCGTCCTACATTGCTGCGATGTGACAATGAGAGTTGCATTGCCTTGGCACGGAACCCCATTTTTCATGCCCGGACGAAGCACATCGAGATCCAGTACCACTTCATCCGAGAAAAGCTTCTGGATGAGACCATCACTGTGGAGTATTGCAAGACGGAGGACAATCTTGCGGATTTGTTTACGAAGGCGCTTCCTCAGGCTCTACTTCGGAGACATTCCAGATCCCTTAGGCTTCTGCCCTGTCCAGGCTCTGAGAGGGGGTGTTAGAGATCAAATCACTGTGCAGTCGGACAGGCAGAGTGCAGTCAGACTGCACAGTCGGACTGCCACGTGGCAGTCCGACCTGTACAGTCAGTCGGCTGCATTTAATGCAGCCGACGGGGTATTTCTGGCGCCCTATTTCCAGGCAGTTCTCGGCTATTTATTCCTGGCAGTTTCAGCAGTCTGACACACTTCTCTGACGCAGATTACAGACCGGTGACGCGCATATTCTGTCTCTGTTCACAGATTTCAGACAGCAGACAGTGCAGACCGCAACGGACTTCGAGGTGGACAGCAGGTTGCATCGTCAAGGTGGAGACACGCAGTCTAGCGCACTGCGCCCGTGTATATATCTGCATATCTTTGTATTCAGCATTCTTTATACAGCAGATCTTCATCGTCCACTGTCTCTTTCTCTCTCTTCTCTCTCTGTGTTCTCTCTCTCTCTCAGTCCTACGCTTCCGCACCGCTGCACTCTGACACATGACTCCGCACTTGTTGCGCAAGTGTCGCATCGAACTATGAGACTTATTCTACGTATTGAACGGGGTTACGAAACAATCTGTTCCTGATTACATTAGGCTGACGTCGTCAGTCCTAGAGTTCCAAGTTCCATCTCGAAAGATTCTTAGGGACAAACCCTAGTTCACTTTCCAATTACATTTCACTATCCCTACATTCAGTGAATGTGGGCAAGTATTTAAGGTATAGGAGTTTCAGTTTTAGCAATACGTACGATTAGGTCACATATTAATTTCCTAGTGAATTTCTTGGATTTTAACTCATTCTAAACGAGTACTCCGCGGCTTAGGTGTTTTAGGTTTATGCCAATTTGTTTAACTCTAGAAGATAATTTCAAGATCATTTCCACATAACTCGTTGTCTATACGTAAATGGTTTTTTTTCAACCCTAACTTATCGATTTGAGGTCAGGCATAGGTTAGGTTAGTTCCAACTAATCTTCCTTTACTTTGCGAACAAAATTCATGCTAAATAAGCAACCTTTTACTTGATAATTTATGCAGTTAACAAACGATAATTTCCTAGAGTTTATGCATCGTAAGAATCATTTCATGCTTTGCACTTTCTATGATGATTCATTGCGAAGAGGATATGGGTTAATAGTGCAATATGTAGTTTATACATCTAGGTTTAAACAAAGTATACTATTTTAATGGATATTAATCTAATTTTTTAATTCATTTCAATGCATAAGGCTATTTGCCAGAAATGAATTTATGCTTTCTTTATTTTGCATGTTTTATTGAAAGTATTAATGACTAAGTTCCTCCGTCGTGAACATCTAGGACAAAAATATATCCTATATCCAACAATTACCCTTGCATGATTGAATTTCAACATTACCAAATAAAAATTAGGAAGGAAAACATGGGCTTGGGGTGAGATGTCCACGTGAATGCTGGGAGATGACCCTCCCGCGACTGTGCCTTGGACTTTCTTAGGCAGCATTTCCGTTGTGGAAGCAGCTTTACAACTCCTTCTTGAAATTCCACCGTCGCTCCCTTTTTACAATAACTTGCACCGTCCGTCAAAAGTAGTTTCAGAAGGCTCCCTGCTTGAAGTAGGGATTTCGGAAGAAGGGGTGTTTCAAAATCTTTGCGGATAAGACCCATTAAAGCCATGGGAAGGGCTTAATGGCCTTGTAGAACAAAGTAGCCTTAAAGGCTATGGGCCTAAGGGGTTTTTTTTTTTTAAACACGGGGGAGGAAGGAAAGGCCCTTTTGAGTAACCTTTTATTGGGGGGGGGGGGGGAGCCCCTAAGGGAGCCTTGAAAATGTTTTTTTTTTAAATTTAATGAGGGGGGAAGGTAGCCTTTAAAGGCTATACCTTTTTGGAAGGAGGGAAAAGGCTTAAGGGCCCTTAAAGGCAAACTCGGAGGGAGGAGGGGGTAATCCTAAAAGCCATAGGAAGGGGGCTAAGGGAAAATAAAACACCGGGGGGGGGGAGCGGCGGCACAGTAAGGGGGCTTAAGAAGGCCCACCCATTGGAATCTTCTAAGCTTCCAGAGCTTATCCACGTGGGGGAGGGGGGAAAATGATTTCCCCAATGACGTGTTGGTCAGGCAGCGAGGCTTACGGCTGCAGGCGGCGGCGCTGAGAGGACAGGCAGGCGGCTGAACGGCGGTGGCTCAGGACTCCCCCAAGGCGGCGGCAGCGCATCAATGTCCCTCTCTCTCCCTCACAACACTCCAAGGTCTCAGCCTCCTCGTCCTTCTCCTCTTTCTTGGCCCTCATCTCCACCAGAGGCATGGTTTATATAGGGGGAGGGGATAGGATCCTTCCCCCCCCTGCGTGTCAGCGGGCATGCGCACAGCCCTGGCAAGCTCCAGGAAGGAGCTTGCCTACTTACTAATCCCCTCTTCCTCCAGCTCAACAGTCGACTGGAGGAGAGGGGAAATTAATTTTTTAAAAAATTGCTTTTATATTTAAGAAAAATTATCCCTATGCTCCAATAGAAGTGGTTCACGCGTGATTGGTAGTGTTGGGTATATTACACACTTGATCCATCTTTGATTGCAGATAGTCGGTGCCTTATTATTTGTTGTCCACACCCCTTTCCAATGGATATCACAGTTTGAGCTGTGGTCCATCAGCCAAGTGCCTAGATCTAGTCCTCCAGCAGTTGGCGATCAATCTACTGCTCCATTTTGCTGTTGGTGGCAGTTTCCAGCCTGCTTTCATCAACTCCCAGTCATCACATCAGCCTAACATCCTCCAGATAGCTGCATTTGCTCCTGCCAGGTCTACACAGTTTGGGTTTGCAGTCCAAATCCTGTCATCAGCAATCCAGGGCTCTTTCACAGCTGTGTTTATATCTGTGTTTCTTGCTGCTGATCACATCCGAAGGCAGCCTGTTTTGTTTAAAGGTCCGTACAAAAAACAACACTCTCTCTAGCTCATATCCTCTACCAGCGCAATATATTTTCATGAATTCCGCTACCTTCGGAGAATGAGAGTTCAAGGTTCTGTATTCACTCTACATAGTGTATTTACTGCATGTGTTGTTCCTACTCATTCATTATTCTTTCATCTTTTTACAAAGTTCCCTTATCCATACATGATTTGTCATGCAATTGTGTTTGTATTCTATGTTCCCAGTATTTCTTTATAGCAAACTGTCTTGGTAAAGTAGAGCTCTAAACAATGTGTAGAGAGGCTCTCAATGTGCCGTTTCTATAAGAAAAAGAGGGCAAGACATCCTTTAGCTTTTCCAGGCATGTAAAGTGAGTGAAAAATGCCTTAGAGCTCTCACACCTCCGATGAGAATTTGACATAAGTCTAGAAGGGGAGGTTGCTCTCCTCATCAAGACAAGTCGGCCTATACCATGTGCAATGCCATATCAGCAAGATCACTTGGCAATGCCATGCGGCACTGCCATGTGAACTTGAAAGTTCTTTTCTAATTTTTGCTATTTGGGGTATTTTGAGGTCCTCATTACAAATAGAAAGTTTATTTGTAAGAATCCATCTCTAGGATCCTCGAATTGGAGCACTATTTAGTATTTACCTTGGCATGGTGTAGAAAGCTATTAGGAGGCTATGATCTTTACATATCATGTAGGGATCTGAGGGGAGCACTCCTTTTACACCTCTCTACTATTATAGCTCCATTAGCAACTCTCTTGAGCAAGGCACTTGTAAAAGGCTTTCCCACACATGGACTATGCACCTCATAACCCTATTTTCAATGGAACACATCTTAGCAAAGATATATGGAATATCACATGAGGCAAAGCTCAACGACCAAGCAAAGAGGAAGGTTTTTTAAATCCCTCGACAAGCTGGTTTTTGAAATAATTTCTGCACACTAGATCAAATTTTCACTTTGAGGATCTTGATTGAGAAAACTGTTAGCCTACCTTAGTTTATCAATTTGTTATCT